>NW_022589710.1:36113442-36247090 GCF_004348235.1 Phoca vitulina | reverse complement strand
GATGAGGGGAGGTGGGAAGGAGATGAGGGGAGGTGGGAAGGAGATGAAGGGAGGTGAGGAGAAGAGAGGAAATGGGAAGGAGATGAGGAGAGATGAGATGGAGATGAAGGGAGGTGGGAAGGAGATGGGGTGAGATTAAATGGAGATGAGAGGAAGTGGGAAGGAGATGAGGGGATGCAGGTTGCAGTTGGGAGAGGCAATGAGAAGGAGAAAGTCTAACTGCTCTTTCTGCCATTTTGCCTAGGGCTGCTGGAAGGAAGGGGAACATTTCTTTCTTTCTTTCTTTCTTTTTTTCATTCATTCATTTTTAATTTTTATTTAAATTCTAATTAGTTAACATTCAGTGCAATATTGGTTGCAAGACTAGAATTCAGTGATTTGTCACTTACATACAACACCCAGTGCTCATTACGAGTGCCCTCCTTAGTACTCATCACCCATCTAGCCCATCCCCCCCACCTCCCTCCATCAGTCCTCAGTTTGGTCCCTATCATTGAGTCTCTTATGCTTTGCCTCCCTGTTTTCATCTTATTTTATTTTCCTTTCCCTTCCCCTATGTTCCTCTGTTTTGTTTCTTAAATTCTGCATATGAATGAAATCATATGATATTTGTCTTTCTCTGGCTGACTTATCTCACTTAGCATAACACACTCTAGGTGCATCCATGTTGTTGCAAATGGCAAGATCTCATTCTTTTTATGGCTGAGTAATATTCCATTGTATATATACTACTACTACTACAACTACTACTTCTTCTTCTTCTTCTTCTTCTTCTTCTTCTTCTTCTTCTTCTTCTTCTTCTTCTTCTTCTTCTTTTCTTCTCTTCCTCCTCTTCCCCCTCCCCATCCTCCTCTTCATCCTCCTCCTCCTCCTCCTTCTTCTTTTTAAGATTCTATTTATTTATTTGAGAGGGAGAAAGCAAGTGAGAGCACAAGAGCAGGGGGAGGGAGAAGCAGACTCCCCGTTGAGCAGGGAGCCCGATGTGGGGCTCCAACCCAGGACGCTGGGATCCTGACCTGCACCAAAGGCAGCCGCTTAACCACCTGAGCCACCCAGGTGTCCCTATACCACATCTACTTGATCCATTCACCTGTCAATGGACATTTGGGCTCTTTCCATAGTTTGGCTATTGTTGATAATGCTGCTATAAATAGTATCGGGGTGCATGTACCCCTTCAAATCTGTCTTTTTGTATCCTTTGAGTAAATACATAGTAGTGCAATTGCTGGATTGTAGGGTAATTCTATTTGTAACTTTTTGAAGAATCTCCATACTCTTCTCCAGAGTGGCTGCACCAGTTTGCATTCCCACCAACAGTGCAAGAGGGTTCAGAAGGGGAATATTTTAGAAGTCAGGTCTGGCAGTGAGAGAGAGTGAGGATTTCGTTGAACAGCTCAGAGGGGACCCTGGTATGCTGATACTTGAAAACATGAGCTGTGGAATGAGACAAATGGGCTCAAATCATCTGATATGTTTGAGCTATTTGACCTTGAGCAGGCTATTAACCTACATGAATCTCAGTCTTCTCATCTGTAAAATTTAGCTGCATGCTTGGACCTAGTTTATAGGATTATTGCAAGGACTAGTGAGGTGTCATTCAGTAAGTACTTGCTAGTGTGCCTGGCGTACTGTAAGTAAATTACAGTTATTGGATAATGTACTCTCCTCTGCAGACCAAGAACAAGTAATCTGATTAGGTCCCATAAATTGTCTTTAACCTAGACTCAGCCAGGCCTATTTCTGTTCTTATGCTGAGGCATTCCGACCCTGGAAAACAGGTCTTTGAAGCAGGAAAGTTACTAAAAAGGGGTCTGGCTCTACCTTTGTCTAGTCTAGACTTCCTGCAGTCTTGCCCCCACATTGCCACTGGGATGATCCTTTATTTTATTATTATTTTTTAAAAAGATTTATTTATTTATTTTAGAGAGAGAGAGAGAGCACGTGCAAGTGGGGGGAGGGGCAGAGGGACAGAATCCTCAGACTCCCCACTGAGCTTGATCTCAAGACCTGTAAGATCACGACCTGAGCCAAAACCAAGAGATGCAAGCTTAACTGACTGAGCCAATCCAGGCGCCCCTGGGATGATCCTTTAAAATGTGAATCTACTTGTTACTTTCACGTTAAAGTCTTTGAATGGCTTGTTGCGTACAGAATGTGAGAGCTCTTTAGCTTGGCAGAGAAGGTCCTCCTTGACTTGGCCTCTAATGAGCTTTTCTGCTTCCACGTCTTCTCCCCATCCAATCAGAGCTAAGTGCCTCTTCCTGCGCTTGCTAGCACACTGTGCATGCTTCTATACACATTAATTGTATGTGTATGTGAATATCCTCCCAAGTAACTGAACACAGGACCTGCCTCATTCATTTCTGCTTTGCTAATTTCCAATGTTTATTTTTGATTAGGAAATACCTTCACGTGGTTCACAACTAAAAATAGATAAAAGGAATACAATGAAAACTCTCTCTTACCTCTATCTTCCAGATGTTCTTCTTTTCCTTTTAGGAGGAAACCAATTGGTGTTAATAGTTTTTTGGTGTATATTTCTGGAGATATTTTATGTGAGTTGGTGTGTGTGTATTCTTTCTCCTTCCTTTTGAACAAATGATATATTTTTTTATATTTTATTTTTTTAAAGATTTATTTATTTATTTCAGAGAGAGAGAGTGTGCAGGGGGAGAAGCAGAGAGAGAGAATGCTCGAGCAGACTCCTCACTGAGCATGGAGCATGACATGGGGCTTGATCCCAGGACCCTGAGATCATGACCTGAGCCGAAGTCAAGAGTTGGATGCTTAATCCACCGAGTCACCCAGGTGCCTCTAAACAAATGACATTATTCATACCATCTTATACTATGGTTTTTTCCCTTTATATATCTTGGCAATCTTTCATATGAGTTTTCTCGTTCTTTGCCTTTGCATGGTGTCATTCATAGCTTTATACCTCAACATCTGACACATAGTTAAGTAAATGATAAATAATGAATGAAATATTGAGTGAATAAAAGCAAAAGGACATTTTTGTGCTGCTCTTGGAAGTTAGCTGAATAAGTTACTATATATTGTTTCAACACGTGTTACATATATCACACATAATAGAGATAAATTATACACAGCCTTCTGATTCAACAACAAATAGAAATCTTACTTGTCTTATTCTTTACCATCCATTAGAGGGAGACACGACCTTGTTGTGTAAAGCCAATGCTCAGAGCCTCTAACTGGAAAATCTGAACCAACTCCATAGCAGGTGGTCCTTTGTAGAATTTGAGCCCTTAATAAATCTATCTAGGATGGGAGGTGCTAGGGATGATAAAGGATGTTAATTGCAGGAGGAGAAAATGTCTGGACCCAAGCACCTGGACCAGCAGTACGGACACAGGTGAACTTCGCTCAGTTACTATCAACAAGACTAATTACTTTTGCTAGGTGTTGTGCTAGTAAACCAGTTCTTTAAAAAAAGAAGTCCTGTTCTGCGTGTAGTACTTACAGATTCCCTAAAGAAAAAGACAATACAGTATTCAGAGTGAGCGATGAACCAAAACCCTGAGAATAGCTGAGAAGGGTTCACATCAATCAACGTCCTGTGCTCTGAAGGAAACAGCAGCACCCTTAGGCTCCTCTCTGGCCAAGAGAAATCCATACTTACCAGGACAGATTTCAAGCTGTGATTGGTTTAACAATTGAATTGCAAATTCCTTGAGTATTTAACTCTCCTGAGTATTTAGCTCTCCTGAGCCAGTGTGAACAGGTTTTGGCACACTGCTGAGCTTTGTTGGGTCTTAGTTACCTTTCCTAGAAAATGGGGATGATAAATCACCCATTACACAGATCCCATTATATAGTGGACATCTAAGCAGCTTGAACATTTTATTGTTTTTATTATTTATTATTTTTATTTTTTTTAAAGATTTTATTTATTCATTTGAGACACAGAGATAGAGAGACAGAGCATGAGCAGGGAGAGAGGCAGAGGGAGAGGGAGAAGCAGGCTCCCCACTGAGCCAGGAGCCCGATGTGGGGCTTGATCCCAGGACTCTGGGATCATGACCTGAGCCAAAGGCAGACGCTTAACCATCTGAGCCACCCAGGCGCCCCCAGTTTGAACATTTTAAAGCAATGTTTTCCCAACTTCCCTGATCATAAAATCCACCCAGTGGGTTGTAGAAAATGTGCATTTCCAGGACCTGTCCCAGAGCTCCTAGTTCCGAGCCTGCTGGGGAAGGGGTCCTGGGAATCCATATTTTAAACAAGTGACTCAGGCGACTCAGGATCCAGGAATGTGGAAAAACTCTGCTTTAAAGCAGCCTTACATTGGGTTATAAGTCAGTGGGTCTTCTTCGATTCACTTCACAACTGGGCCTGCCTGAGGAGATGTATGCAGAAGTCTGTGACTAGCTCCTGACAGGACATTTAATTCTGTACTACCTCCCCCACCCTGGGAGCCCAAACCTCTCTTACCACCACACCTGCTCTTGCCTCCTCCTCGGCCAAGTCTTCCCCATACCCGTGAAGCCCTTTGTTCCAAGGACTGCTGTAGTTTTTAAGGCCATCCGGTATTTAGAATCTGCCAGGTGTCAGGCAGGTTACCGCTCATCCTCACCACCATCTCATGCAGTGCATTCTTGTGTTCTTCTTATTTTACCGAAGATTGAAGAGACCAGAAAAGGGTTCAAGGGCATACAACTGCTAAGTGGCTGGGCTCCCATCCTGCTCTGGTGCCTGTGTGTTCTCCGTCCTGTGCCCCAAGCAGCTTCCAGTAGCCAGAGTGGAAGAATGAGGGATGCCGAGGGGAGGACACAAGGCTGGGCCTGGGCACCTACAGAATTCAGAGGACCCCCCCTGGGGGATCAGCACCTTCCATGTCTGAAATTCAGTCAGCTCAGGAAACAAGCTCTGGGGGTTAATTTCTCTCAAAGAGGAACCCAAACATGCGGGGAATCCTCTTAATGTCCACAAACCTGCCCATCTCCCCCATTCATTTGTCTCTGATCATTTGTAACAGGCGCTGCAGGTTGTTTCCTGGGCATTGGTCTCCTCCCCTCCACCAGAATATAAACCTTCAGGAGATCAGACCGGGTGTTGCTGTGAAACAGACCTGGTGGGAACCCTCTGCTCTTCTGGCTGGGTGATACCGGGCAAATTGAACTTTCTGAGCCTCAGTCTTCTCATTTGCTAGGTGGGAACATAAATAGTGCCTCCCTTGTGAGATTGTTTTGAGGATTACATGAAATAGAGCAGATAAAGTGTTTACAAGCAGTTGCTGCATGAATGTTATCTCCTCCTCCTCATCTAGAACAAATACCTCCATGTTCTCCTGTGTCTTAGGTAAGCACTTTGGGCATTACTGTTTTTCAGCATTAAGAGGGCATTCTCACAAAGAGATAAATGCAGGAGGGCAAGAAGCAGTCCCAAAGAAGAGTGTTTTATGAAAGAATAAATTAATGTTGAGCATCAGAATAACTTTAAAGTAAAAATAACTAAAGAAGTTGTCAATGAGGGGGCCTGGGTGGCTCAGTCAGTTAAGTGTCTGACTCTTGATTTCGGCTCAGGTCGTGATTTCAGGGTCATGAGATTGAGCCCTGAGTTGGGCTTGCACTGAATGTGGAGCCTGCTTAAGATTCTCTCTCTCCTTCTCCCCCTGCCCTCCCCCCGACTTGCACACACACTCTCTCAAAAAAAAAAAAAAAATTGTCAATGATTTTCTCCCTTGAATGGTGTTTTGTATTGAGATAAAGTGGGAAGGGCAGGGGGGAAGGGGTGGAGTCAGGTGACACAAGCCTGAGGCTAGTAGCCCTAGCAGCCCGCCCAGTGCTAGGGACACAGGAAATGAATTTCCCTCAGGGAGGCAGATAGGGATCTACGAAATGAGTCAGGTGACTAGGGTTCCTGTAAGTGTAAATCTAGCGAACTCACTGAAGTTTCCTTACCTGCAAAATGGGTATAAAATTACTGTCATAGAGTTGGCATGACATGGCCATGTGTGTGCTGTGTTAATTGTAAAAGCCAATGTCACCCTAGGATAGCAGGTCTCTTAGTAAGTTGTGGCTGGTGGATGGGAGAGTACGGTGGATGGGAGCAGGCCGAGGAAGCATCTGGCTTGAACATGGTTAGAACCAGGAAGAACAGATTAGTGAGCAAACTGCCTGGATAGACAGGAAAAAAAAAAGTAGAGATGTTAAATGAAGAGAAAAAAGGGGAGACCGCAGGGATCCTAGTACACTGGACAACATTGGCGACCCCTCAGAAGATACATAAACTGCTTGGAGAAGTTTATTTCCTGGTTGTAATTCCCAGGGAAAGGGGAGACTGAATCATGGAGAAGACCATTCCTCTCTCTGGTTGGACTCATCAGATCAAGCAATGACATATGTGAACACTCTCTGTACACAAAGGATGGGGTCTACATTTTTACAAAAGCCATTAATGCGATGTGCATTAATAGAGTATTATTTGACAATAAGAGACATTTCTAGTAACTTTCCATGATATGAACAGAGAACTTGAAAATGTCAAATACATTTATGAGAAGTAGAAAAAAACTTCAATTTTTTAAAATTCTAAACTCTATGGAAGCAGACGGTCTTATTAGAATCTATGGCCTCTTGAGCCATTTCTGTCTATATACCCTATTTTTTTTTTTTTGACCTCCTATCTGGGACGATTACACTGTCTGACCTGTTATTAATATTATTTTATTCTATGCCAAAAGAGGTAGAGAAGCTGCACTTCCAGAATTGCATTGGAGTCATTTGTGAAATTGCATATTACAATTTGCATCCACTTCTAACAGTTCTTTAACATTTTCATTCTCAATGGGGTGTTCACATTCCTGCCAGCGACCTCCAGGGGCAAGTTTCTTTGCTAGCTCAAGAGAGAATTGCTTCAATGACAGCTGGGGCTCAGGATAGGAACATATATTCTTCATGTTGTTTGATTTCAAATGGATAGAAATTAGAAACAAATTTATGCAAGAGATTTGTGTGGAATTTAAATACCTTCAAGGAGCAGTAGATACGACAAAAACTTATTTTACCTGTTTGTTTGCAAATGTCAAAGACCAAGACGGAGACAGATGAGGGTGAGTTATAAGGAGTTGGCTATACGTGTTAGCTGCCCAAGTGGTTCATTTCAACTGCAGGTCAGAGTAACCTTGTCCTGTGGTCTGGGCACTTAGATACCAGGTTAGGGCTACCTTGCTGCTTATGTCCTTGGCAGCCTTACCAAGGACTCCAGTCAAACCCCTGTCAGTAAAGAATACAGTTATATAAATACGCACACAGATGGTCATGCCTAGACAAGAACTTGACAAGATTTCATTCAGCAATATCCAGGCTCTACAGGACAAATATGCTTCAGTTTACACAAGTAAGAACAAAATCACAGTTATAACAGAGGAGAAAGCAAGGGATTCACAGGTAGGCAGAAAACTTTGCCACATGCACACGGGCGACCTTGCAAAAGAAACATCATTTCTCTAAGGCTCTGATTCCCTGTCTGTAGAGCAGGGACAGCCAGAGGGAAGTTCTGAGGATAAATAAAATAAAAATGAGCCAACCTCGGGCAAGCCTGCCTCCTGTAGTACCTGGGTTGGAAAGGTACATAAATGTTATGTTCATTTTTATTTCTACAGAAAACATGGTCCTAAAAAGCTCTATCTACCCAAATCCAATTTTCAAATATCAAATTTTAGTTTACAAACCCTGATTCATGAGCAGCGGAAATAACCTGACGTACCACGTTAGTAATCCCACCTTTCTAATTCCTCCCCTCCAAATAAAGGTGCTATTGCAGGTGCAACAAGGCTTGCCCTTCTCTCTTAGTAATTCCTTAAGTTTAAGGTTACATCTCCCAGATCCTCTTAAAATAGACCAATTTATTCTCACACATCATGAAGAAAGAGCCTGATCCGATTATCCTCTGGAGCGGGTAAGAACATCCCAGGACTTACATCCTCCCAGTTGGCCTCAGGCTCAGAGGAGAAAGAGCGACAATCCAAAGTCATCACCCTGCAGCGTGCCACGATTTGTAGGAATCCTCCCCTCCACATCGGCTTTTGCTTTCTTGCCTTCAACAACCTTGTGTTTGTTTTGCCTCTTAATGGGATCTTTACCATCGAACATCTCTCCCCTTTCCCTCTGATCTTCCCAGGTTGAAGCCTTCAGCAGGTGTTTGTTGAGCAGCCGGGTTGAACGAGGTGGGAGCCGTGGGTATGATGCTACAGTGGAGGAAGCCAGAGATACAAGATGTGCGCTGTACGATCACAGCGCAGGCAGTGTGGACCGGGTTGAGTGCTGTGGGGGAGGCAGTGTGCACATTCTGCTTGGCAGGCTCGCTCTTCACTTAGGCTCTCGGCTTTGGGCTGGGTAAGACCTCACCAGACGGAAAAGGGGCAGGGTGAAAAGATAAGGAGCATCCGGATGGAGAGGCTTTCTTTCCTCCTACAGCAAAAATGTACCTGTCCTATGCCAGCCTCCTTTGCTTTCTTTCCCAGGTGACATTTAGCTCGTAAGCTCATCTCATTAGTATAATCATAAATGCTAGTAAATTAATATTACCCATCATATAGAACATGATCAGATGTTAACAATCCAATGCTTTAATCCCAAAGGATGACTGCATGGTGAGGACTTTAGTCCCTGTTATAAAATATTTTGGGAAGAGGAAGGCCTTTCAATGTCATACTATGTAGGTGCTTCCTTAGGGAGGTCATGAGTGAGGTGGAAATGAGACGGGGATCTTCTAACAGAGGCATGGTCCTTTTTTTTAAAAAAGATTATTTGTTTATTTATTTATTTTGACACAGAGAGAGAACGAGAGAGCACAAGCAGGGGGAGGGACAGAGGCAGAGGGAGAAGCAGGGAGCCCGATGCATGACTCGATCCCAGGACTCTGCGATCACGACCTGAGCTGAAGGCAGACACTTAACCGACTGAGCCACCCAGGTGTCCCAGACGCATGGTCCTTAACCCTAGATTTCAGGGTGCTTTTCAGTGTAGTCATCGGTATTAACTGTCTCAAGAATTCCTTCTTAGTTTGGGAATATTACTCTCCCTACTCATTGCATTAAACCCCGCAAAGCTTCCATCCCTAAGGTACCATTATTTTTCTCAATCCCCAGGATGAGTCAGAAGGAAATGTACTCACTCCCATTCATTCTCTTTGCTTAATATTTCTGGCAATGAGGTTTCCTTGTGTAACAAACCACTTCTGTGGGTGTTTGAGGGTCTTTAAAAAGAGAACATGCTGTTCCCATGAGTGGACCGCCTTCTGAAGGAAGCGTCACAGCAAACACAGAGCTCTAGGTCTGGGGTGAGCAGACGCTTATCTCTCAGGTGGCGGGAGGCTTTGAGGCAGGGCCCGTCTGCAGGACATCTAGCGTCCTGACATTCAAGCCATCTTCATTTCCGATTGACTGCAGTCATGGTATGGAAGAGAACAGAGTCTTGGGCTCCCACCTGGGCTCTAGTCTTTCTCAGCCACGAACTGGCCATTTTCTCAACTGTAAAATGGGGATACTTAATAACAGAATTTCCCTCCTAGGCCTATTGTATTGAAAATGAGATAACCTGCAGCAAAGTAGGGCATGGCTAAATGCCTAATCAGTGGTAGCTGTCAACGAAAGCATTGCTGCCATGGCCCCTCCCCATGTGTGGCTTTAGGTAGCTGTGCGGGCCTCAGTTTCCTCCTCTGAGAAGGGGGTCAATAGTACCTAGTTCACAAAGCTCCCACGTGGATTAAACGAGATGCGGTGCAAGCATTTAGCACCCTCTCTGGCACAATGTTGGCACTTGATAGGTCTCAGCTTTCTTCACCCTCACATTATCTTTGCCTAGTGGCTCAAGACTGGTTCCTTCACAATAATTTCCTTTCCAGATGTATCTTGTTAACAAGTAAGTACTTCCAAATGGAACTGATTTTTTAAAACCATTACTTAAAATTTTCTTCCGTGCAAAGGAGGAAGGAGCATATGGGTACTGGGTACACGCAGGGACACCCAGGAGAGGGGACAAGGAAAGCTGAGATTGGCAAAGAGAAGCATCTTGTCCTCTAGAGTCCTACACAGATGAATCTGGTCAGTTCCACACCCTCCTGTTCAAACTAACTTCTCTACCTCAAGGATCGGAGAGAATTACAACTTGAGAGAATCCAGGAGTCCTTGCTTGAACGAAAATGGAAGAGGGTGGCGGAGTAGAGATTTTACCGAATCACCGTTTATAAAGTAGGTGGCTCTCCATGTTTGGAGCCTGCCTTCGCTCCCTGTGGACCTCACTCTTATAAACCCAGAGCACACTAGAGTCGGTCCAGGCCATTTCTGGCTAAAGCCCAACGCTCGAGGCTGGCATTATAAGTTTCCCTCCAAGTGCCCTCTGGTCCTCCTTTATCAGAGATCTGGAGTCACAACCGGATCAAGAACCATGTCCCTTATGCCGTGTGTACGGATAGTGTGATGATTAATTAGACACAAATGTGGCACTGGGGTCCCAGAATGGCCTATGGGACATCTGTAACTTGCCCTTCGATTTTCGCCACCAGTGGCTGCCCCAAAGTCGGGTGCATCTTAATGACTATCCTAAGGTCCCTAGTCCTCACACAGTGGGCTGCCGCAGGGTGGGTGAGGAGAACTTGGGGACTCCGCAGACCTGGGAAACTGGGGCTGCCACCAGGGGACGCTCGCCTGCGCAGAGCTCCACGGAGGCGCTGCTGAGGGAAGAGGCGCGCAGCCGCCGCGGAGGCCGATTTCCGCCCCCCAGGTGCTTCTTTGCGGTAGGTGAGTTTGAGGAGGTTCCTGCGATCTTTGCTCTAACGCGAAAGGCCTTCCGAGCCGGCCGCGGAGAACCCGCACCCACCATCTCCTGCCACGGCCGCTCCCTCCAGGGGCACGAACCCGCGCTCGCTGCCCGGGATCGGGAAAATCCAAAGCCTCTCTAGTTTCACCACTGGATTCGAAGAGTCAGATTTCTGTATTTCAGTGACACCGCAGCATCCAGCCCCTGTCAGACTCACGTGGGTCGGAGTCTAGGGACGTGATCCTCAGAGTGTGGTCCCCAGCCGGGCAGCATCAGTTTCAGCTTCGCCCTGAGCCTGGTTTGAAATGCACATTCTCAGGCCCCGCCCCAGACCTCCTCAATTCAAGACGGCTGGAAGGGCGCCCTGTGTGCTTTGCTCCCCCTGAGGGTGCCTGTGACGCGCCCTTTCCCCGGGGCTTCTCCCTCCGCCCAGGTGAGTGTGGATGGCGAGGCAGGGGAGTCCGCGTCCTCCCGAGGTTTCCGTGCAGCCGGCTCGGTGGTCACGTGGGCTCTTGGAGTCGGCCCACCCCCCCGGGTCTTTAAAAGGAAGGAGAGTCGCCTCGTGAAGTCGTTTGCGATCTTTGCAGTGCGTCTGGCTGCAGGACCTGTTGAAAGCCAGTTCGCGCCCCTGCAGCTAGGCAGCCTGGAGCGCCGAGGCTGCGAGAAGCCGTGTGGAAACTTGCAGTGGGTGGAGAGGCGGCGGCGGGAGAGCGGGCGGCAGAGGCACCACCCCGCGCTGCGGCTGAAGGCTGGCCACCGAGGTGTGGGCTGCGCGAGGTGGGCTCACTCTCCGCAGCTGGGGGCCGCGAGCCGGGGGCCCGGAGCAACTACTCCGGGAAAAGCACGTGTCCGCCTTTTAGAGACCTCCAGGCCGGGGTTCACCTGTACGGTAAGTGCCCCTCGGCTCAAGGTGTGATTTGTCTGCTTTTCTCTTTGAAACCCTAGGGTGGGAAACCAGTGATATTGAGAACAATAAAAGACCCCTGCCCCCTTACGCGGCCTCCGCCCTAAACCACTTGTCTTGAAAACTACAGGAAGCCGGAATTTCATGCTTTTAAGTATTTTCATTCCAGACGCTGGCAGGTTAATTTAATTAGTTTGTGCCTGTAAACTCCGGACTGATACGTGTCCTTTTGAAAGAAGAAACTCTGGATGTTTTTCTATGGCTTTCCCGACAGAAGGTGAAATGATGACAGTGGGAAAGTTGCACAAGGACTTTATGCTTGAGTTTTGCGGGCCTGGAAGGGTGTCCGTGGATCAAGCAGGTGACCAGTGTTTTACATGTATTAACTGGCATTCCTCAGTGATATCAAAAACAGACTTGCTTCTGTCCTGGGCGAACTGAGCAAGATTAAGATGCAGTCTGTTTTATTTGACGAAGAGGAACCCAGGGGCTGCTCTCCTACCCCCTTGTGTTACCATTTGTGTCTCATTCAAATTGGAAGCATAAAATTAAGTGAAGGCGATATTATTTTTGTAAAAAACAGAACTTTGGATTTGAGTGGATTTTTTTTTTTTCTTTTTAGGAAAACCAGGTTGACTCAATTTTACTAGTTTTTTTAAAAAGCAACTTTGTCCTTTGGTGTAGCACGCAACACTTTGGAGGAAAGATTTTGCCTTATTTTGTTAGATTTTTAGTGTTTACATGGGCATTCCATTGGGAATTTTTATTTTTAAGTTTCTGAACTCACAGTGGTTATTGTCCTTTGTGGGGGAAGATGTTTGTTACTTAAATGAACATGTGAAAAGAAAGGTTTGTGCTGTGAGTATTGTAAAAAGGACACGTGCTGCAACTGTGACACTTATTCTTTGCCTTTTTTTCTGCAGAAAAATCTGTATTTCTGCATATATTCAAGAAGAGGGAAAATGTAAGGGTCTGTTCATCAATAGGTGTTAAAGCATAATCTTAGGATCCATTTTACATCCAAGCTTTTTTTTGCCAGTGGCATTACTGAAACATTCTTATTTCTTTTTTTTTTTTTAATTTTTTTTTAAAGATTTTATTTATTTATTTGACAGAGAGAGACACAGTGAGAGAGGGAACACAAGCAGAGGGAGTGGGAGAGGGAGAAGCAGGCTTCCTGTGGAGCAGAGAGCCTGATGTGGGGCTCGATCCCAGGACCCCGGGATCATGACCTGAGCCAAAGGCAGACGCTTAATGACTGAGCCACTCAGGCACCCCTGAAACATTCTTATTTCAAAAGCAGCCAGTCTCCTGTAACAATTAAGACTTGAAAGTCTCTGAAATCAATTAAAAACACTCATTTGGAATACATATCATAGTGGTTCTGAGGGACTCAAATGAATCTAATGACCTTTTATATTCCTCAATTTATTAATGATAGGGAAGAGGTAAAATTTAGTAGTAAATTCAACCCTTAAAAGCATAATTAACATTTAATAGATATTGATATATCCATTCTTAAGAGTAAAATACTGCAGTTTTCTATAAATATATATTCAGGTAATGATGCAAAATACATCTTGTGATAATTTTAGTTCATGTTTTGAGCCATTTTACATAATACTTATAAATATGTAATAATTATATAAAATACTGAAGGCTGAACTTGAATCATTTACTGGTAAGTTTTTTAGTAATAACATCTAGAACACTTGAGAACTGTATACTTGAGTGTTAGACATCATAATTCAGAGCCTAGCACATGGATTTAGATTTAATAGCCTTTTTAAAAAGGTAGGCTCCTGGCAGTATAATTTACATACAGTAAAACCTAGCCTCTTTAGGGGTACCCTCTATGAATTCTGACAGTTGCAACATTTATATAATCACTTCTGCACTCAAGACCTAGAACCTTGCCCTCACTCCCAAAAGTCCCCTTTGTGCTTTTGTAGTCAACCCTCTCCACCCATCCCCAACCCCTGGAAATCACTGAGCTGTTCACGGATTTTACCATTCTGCTCTTCAGTGCGTTTTTACCTAGGAATAATTATCTTCCTTTGCGTTTCGAAAAAGAGAATCTCATTCCTCCCCTACCCCCCCCCCCTTTTTGTTGGGATGAGTCAGGTTGTGGTATTTTTGTTTTAATCCTATATACTTTGGAATAAATTGAGGCAAAGAGAAGCTATTTTGTGAATGGGACTAAGTGTTAAGTTCCCATTGGGCTAATAGATTTCATTCTTAGCACATTTAGATTCCACTGTGGGATAAGCCTTTGGTTATGGTGTGCATCATTAGTTATCCCAAACTGAATACAGGGTTATTTAAAAAAACATTGGTTATTTATGTAATAATAGAATGTATTGTATTTTTATAATCTGGGCATTTAAATTATTTATGATAATTTATTATACTTTTACTGTACTTGAGATTAAGAAAGTTACCTGAAATTACATATTATTAAATAGTGAGAAGCCAAGAGAGTGATTGAAAATGACAATCTCGGGGTGCTTGGGTGGCTCGGTCGGTTAAGCGTCTGTCTTAGGCTCAGGTCCTGATCCCAGGGTCCTGGGATTGAGCCCCATGTCGGGCTCCCTGCTCAGCGGGGCATCTGCTTCTCCCTCTCCCTCTGCCTGCAGCTCTGCCTACTTGTGCTCTCTATCTCTCTGTCAAATAAATAAATAAAATCTTTAAAAAAAAGAAAATGACAGTCTGGAGACATTGAAAATCTAATATAGAGTGATGGTGACTTAAGTTAAAATACTTGTAGGAGTTGAGGTCTGTGCCCAATTTATGTGTTGATGTCAGAGTTTTTTCATTTCTGTGCTCATGCTTTGAAATCTAGATTTTCTTGCAGGACATAGATGCAAAATCTTTTGTAAGCTAATATTCTTTACTGTTTAATACATAATTCAGTGGACAGTTAGGAGCCTGTTATTGTTAAGCACTCCTAATGAAGATCTGTCAGATGATGTCCTTTTCCTTTCTCCTTTGTGCTATGAAAACAAGAGCCTATATTTTATATACACAGCTTACCTTTCGGAGAACTCCCGTGGCAGGAACTAGGAGAGGCAGAGTGGCCTGCTGGGGAAGCCCCAGCAAACTGGGTGGTTGGCAGTCCTGGCTGGAGCTGTTACAGCTCTTCATAATTAAGGGCTTTTAGCCGAGAATCTGTGTATGGGTGTACTTGACAGAGGGAAGGAGAGTGAGGGTCACTGGAAAGACCGATTACCGGACTTGTATAGGTTTCCTCAAAGCAGGACTGCGATGTTTTGTGGTTAAATGTTTGTGTTCAAATGTCAAACCCAGGACTGGAAGAGGAGATGAGTGCATTCAGTTTAACTTCTGCATTGGTCATGTCTTAAACCTCTTCACGCATAACTCTCCCCACCCTGGCCCAAATGGATATTTGAAAATTGTTCCATTTCCTAAGAGCGGTTGGAATTGGGAAGGGGCGGAGACTTGCTGAAGAGAGCAGACTGATGGGCGCTCTCTCTCGACTGCGCCTTAGTGTTGATGACCCTGCGGCTGAGGCTCTGGGCTCTTCCCCGTCAAGCTGCAAAGTTCTGTTTCCTGTCCAGCTCGATAAGGTCCCGTGGACGCCAAGGGGAATTAGATTTTTCTCATTTTGGAAGATACCTGTACGTGTTCTTAAGAGTTGCGTGTGAATCAATTATCAATGGTCAGTTCTGTGGTGATTTTGGGGTGTTTTTTCTTTCTAATGAATATGAAGTTGATCAAGAGCTGTGTTTTGCTGTAGAAAATTTAAGGCCGATAATTGGTAGACAGCCACCGACACAAGGATGTTGGACACTTAAAGATGTTTTAACTTTTCCATGAAATTCCCTGTAGTGTTCTGCATTGTAAGTGTGCGTATGACTTCTGTGGGGCACACAAATGAGGGGTGTTGGAACTGCATGCTTGGGGAAGTGTGATGGACAGGCTTGAGAACACCGTGCAAGGAGAACGGGGCGTTTGGGGCTCCATACCGGCAGCCCAGCTATTTGGACCGGTGTCATGAGTTGTTAAGCAGAAGTTAAGAAAGTACAATGAGGAGGCAGCAATCTTCAGGGTGGTCATCAGGGCATTTTACTTGTCTGGAAGTTCTGCCCAACACGACAGGCGTATCCAGTGGCATGCTAATGGATGGACTTCATCTTTCTGGATGTATAATAATACCTCACAGGATGCTTTCATGTACATCATTTCACTTTATCCTCCGGGTGCTGTGAAAACATGCAGCCGTGTTAGGTCCCCATTTCTACTGAAGAGGCCGTGGAAGCTCAGGGAGTTGATGTGATTTGTGTGAGATCCCCTGGTTTTCAGGCAGGACCAGGACCCTGTGTACTTCTCTGTCCACTGGACAGAGAGTATATGTAATAGCAGGCCTGGTGTGACTGCCTTCGTCTTGTTCAACTAGATTTGATCGGTACTTTGAGAAAATCCTTCTACTCTTCCTGGAGTGTCTTCCTACCATTTCTAGAGCCCGCCTTTTTCTTCTCCCAAGGAATCGCTGTCAGTATTTGGGATTTTAAAACCTTTTTTTTCTGTTTCAGTTCCATAATGTGTTCCCAGTATGTTAGAACATGATGTATAATCCCACGTGTACAGAAAGCTTTCCTGCTGCACACAGATGTGACCTGCCAGGGCTCACCAGCAGTGTGTGTGCTGGAGGAGTGGGCCAGGGAGGTGTTTGGACAGAAGACGAGGGCTGTTCATCACGAAGAATATGGGCCAGCTATCTTAGGCTATCATGACTAGTTAAAGAAAATTGACTTGCAAAGAAATGTTTGATTCTTAGAATCAGGATGTCCGGGTACATGTTCTTTTGTTGGCCAGATGAAGTTCCCTGCCTGCCAGGCCCAGCGATTAAGCTGTTTAGAGACTATTTTTCCCTTTGACACCAGATATTGTGCTCACTGAGTCAGTGCTTGCTTGTTCAAAGGAATGTGTTGGGAAAATCCTGTCCTACATGTTGAAGAAATTTGATTTTGGGGGATTCTTTCCTTCAACCGTTTTATCTCCCTCGTTTAGATCAGACTACTCACATAACCACCACAGGTTGTTTATTCAATTTCTTAGACCTCCGGAGAAGACTTATGCTTCTTGTTTGCTTGTCTCTGGGTTCTCCTGCCATGATTTAAGTTCCTCACCCCTTGTTGTGTCTTTGCTTCAGAAGAAAAACCGTTTGCGTTGGCTACCAAGTTACTAATAATCCAAGGTTCCGCTGACAAATGGTTGTCACGTGAATCTGGATACATCTGAAAGATCTCCAACCAAAAGGCAACACAAGCTTTTAATCATTGTCCAGCCACCAGTTCTCTCTCATGAATTATTATTGTGCTAGGGATGTGTAGAAATTCTAGAGAAATTGATTGGGGTATATATGTGAAATCTGTTTTCCTAAGCAAAGTCACTGTGGCACCTGATTGATTGCCTGGACAAATCCTGGCATTTGCCATTTGGCGGTGTGTGTCTGACAGGTCATTTCAGCATTTCTGGGCTGAGAATGAACATTTCAGTTGTAGGTGAAAATGAGTAATGGGATTGATTCTCTGCTCCTGAGAGAGATGTCATATTCATTTTAAATTGTGTGTTCACTTTCTACCTGGATAATAGGAAATGTTATTTCAAGTTCATGAATTTCCATGTTGCTATTCATCACTTTATATCAGTAGCTGCTTTCTGTTTTTAAGAGGCCTACTGAAAGTAAAAGCAGTGGTTTTCTGATCGGTTGGTGTTGGCTTTGCTGAATTACTTATGTTAAATGCTACATATATTTCTTTGGGGCAATGTAAAGTTGAGACAACATGAAATTCAGTAAAAACTTGACGGACCAAAATGTTCAGAGATTTTTTTTTTTGTTTAAACCATTCAACTTATTTTATTTTTGGGTATTAACCTGAAGTCTTGTTCAAATTGTTACTCTTAAATTCACTGCTTTCCTGCTTCATAATTTCCTGAATATAATGTGTATACTCATCACAGTGACCACACTAACTTTTGGATATACTTTTATTTATTAAATTGGGTAGGCCATCTTGTTTTCTCATACTTTTTTTAAGATCAAGAAATACAAAATGTATTACCTCTAGGTTATATTTTACTATATATAAATACAATTTGTTAAGCATGTTACCTTGAGTATTTTCCTCTCAATTGTTATGCTGTGTACTGTTTCAGTTGTATTGTTAAAGTACTTGAAATGTCTTTTGATTAAATACCTGGCCACATAAGATATGCTCAGATCATATAGCAAAAACAATGCACTAAAATACAATCACTAAAGTACAATATCAAAAATATAAGCACAGTGAGCAAGCCTATGTGTAGGTGGATTGAAATAGGAGAGGTGTTTTCAGGACAGAGTGAGGGATAGATGCCTCCTCACAATACTGACGGGCCTGGAGTTGCCATTTCAAGGTTACCAGTGACCTAATTACCAACACCTGTGTTTCTTCTATATTCAACCACTTGCTCCAACCTAGGTCATTTCACAGATCTGTAAATGTTTTCAAGCATTTCTGTTTAAAACCCTTTCTTGATTAACAAAATGTGGTGCATAAAAACAATGGAATATCATTCAGCCTTAAAAAGGAAGGAAATTCTGACACATGAGACAATACAGATGAACCTTGAGGACATTGTGCTAAGTGAAATAAGCCAAACACAGAAGGACAGATACTGCATGATTCCGCTTCTCTGCGGTACTGAGTAGTCAAATCCGTAAGAGACCGAAAGTAGAATGGTGGGTTGCCAAGGGCTGGGGGAGGGGGTGGGTTGGGGAGCTGTTGTTTAACAGGTGGGGAGTCTTAGTTTTGCAAGATGGAAGGAGTTCTGGAGGTCAGTTGCACAATGGTATGAATGTATTTAACACTACTGAACTGTAATTTTAGAAATGGTTAACATTGTAAGCTTGATGTGTAATTTACCACAACTTAAAAAAAAGTTTGGAAACTGCTAGTTTTGACAATAGTTAACATTATATATGCTTTATCCTGCATATTTTCTATTAAGAATCAGGGATTGTATATGTTGATTGGGAATCTAAGTAATGGAAATGTGAAATTCTGTCATGATTAATAAATTCATATTGATATATATGAACTGTATATAAAATATATATACAAGTGTAAAATATATATAATATGTATATTATACATATAATGCATCTACATATTATACATGTATATATATGAATGATGTATAAACACTTTTTTGATGCTGTGTTCTTCTCCAGCTACCATTCCCGCTCCTGTCCTTCATGGTCAATCAGTGTTGATTTTAAGTGGTAGGATGTCTGTATTAGTTCCTTAGCATTTTACCTGGTGTGTCCTGCCTCCTTTACCGGCACAGTAGCTCTCTGGAGGCAGAGTGCATGTCTTGGGACTCCTTTAGACCTCCTGTCTCCGCAGAGTACCAGACCTGAAGGTGCTCCCGTCTTCGACTAACACCCTTGACTGGGTGAAATCTTATAAACACATTTCCTCATATTCTTTCATTATAACAAATAATTACTGAGTTGTAGTAGAAGATGAATAAAAATAGTGTGTGCCTTCAAGGAGCTTAAAATCTAATCATCCTTCTATCCTTTTACAAGAATGACTCAATGGAATTCTATTCTAGTAAGGAGGATTAAGTTTGTAAGTAATTATAGGGATGCTAAGGCATAAGACACCAATCACTTCACGATGCACTTTGTATATTCCTATAGACATGGCAGGTCTTCTGTAGGAAAATAGCAGATTAGAGTGGGATGATGGGTTGGGGCAGCAGAGTGGAATGCCTTGGATGTTAGAAGAGTGTGACTTACACAGGCTGGTGGGACGGAGAGGGGTGATCAGAGCTGAGTTTTAAGAATGTTAGTCTGGGGGAACCTGGGTAGTGCAGTTGTTAAAGCTTCTGTCTCTTGGTTTCAGCTCAGGTCGTGATCTCGGGATCATGGGCTCAAGCCCCGTGTTGGGCTCTGCGTCAGACTCTATGCTCAGTGTGGAGTCTGCTTGGGCTTCTCTCTCCCTCTGCAGCCCCCCACCCCCACCTCATGTGCGTGCCGTGTGTCTCTCTCTCTCTCAAATAAGTAAATCTTTTAAAAAAAAATGTTAGTCTGGCAGCTCTATGGACCCGGAGAAGGAGCTCACCAGAGACAAGGAGTGGTAAGGGGCCTATTACAGATGCACAGATAAGAAGTAATGAGAGCTTGCTCAGATGGTGGCAAAAGACAGACCACAAGGAAAACGCCCTATGGAGAAAAAAAAAAGTGTACCCTAGTGATTTAAGGTAATTGGATGCAGCAGAGAAGTCAAAGCTAAGTGTATTGCACTTTGTCATTAACAAATAGAAAATTAGGATTGGTTTTGAGGAGGAAAATGATTAATTTTACCTTGGATTTGTATTATCTACTGCTGTGTAGCAAATCATCATAGAATTGAGCAGCTTAAATAACAAACATAACATCTCACACACATTTTCTGAAGGTCAGGAATCCAGGAGTAGCTTAGCTGGAAGGTTCTAGCTTAGCTCCTCTCATGAGGTTGCAGTCAAGATGTTGTCCAGGGCTGCAGTCATCTGAAGGCTTGACTGGGGCTGGAGGATCCGTTTCCAAAATATCTCACTCACAGAGCTGTTGGCTGGAGGCTGTAGTTCCTTGCTGGCGATTGGCAGGAGGCCTCCATAAGGCTGCTTGAGTCCTCACAATGTGGCAGCTAATTTCCCCTGGAGTGAGTGACCCAAGGGAGCAAGCCAGGAAGAGACTGCAGTGCCTTTTATGACCTAGTCATGGAAGCCATATACCATCCCTTCTGCCATAATTTATTCCTTAAAAATGAGTCATAAATCTAGCACATACGCAAGGGGAGGTTAGACTCTACCTTTTGAAGGGAGGAATGTTGAAAAATTTGTGGACATATTTTAAAATCACCATAGGTATATTGTTTTGAGGACAAATTGAAATGAGCATTTAAATGAAAATGTCAGGAGAAAGTAATCAGGAGCATTTAGAGAGCCAAATTGCCTACATGTAGAAGTAGGTGACAGCTGGAGCTGAAAATATCAAAGATGGAGAACTTCTCAAGGCAAGCTTCTTTACTTAATGATCTTTCTCAACCAGTCTAGTCATTAATGGGCATTCTTCCCTTTTCCAGATTATATTATCCAGTTATTCTAACTTTTTTTTTAAAGGTTTACATTTGTAATTTCTTGTATTTTGTGTCTTTCCTCCAGAGCTTCTTATGAAAAATTTTAAACTTGCAGAAGAGTTGAAAGACTGGTATAATGAGTGTCCGTTATGTCCACATCTAGGTTCAGTAATTGTTAACAGTTTTACTTTTTCTAACTATCCAGTTTATCCATCCAAGTATCTTTTTTTTCTGAACTATTTATTGGATGGCATTCTTTTGTCAAGAAGTTTGCCCTCAACCATGGCATAAACTACAGAACCTCTCAAAAAGGCAGGATACAGACTTAATTCTTTTCCCTTAATTACTGATTTTCAGAGTGAGGAACTGATGTAACAGTCACTTGCAATGGGAGCCAATGATTCTTTTTCTTTTTCTCCTTTCTTTCCTCTCTTCTTTTCTCTCTTCCTTCCTTCCTTCTTTCCTTTCTTTCTCACTATGGACTCATAGTCCAAAGGTAACACATATAAAATCTCTATATAATGCCAGATATGCATTGTGCCATTTTGTACTCCCACCAACAACGTCAGAGAAAGTCTGTTTTTCCACAGCCTCACAAAGGAAGTCTCTTGTCAAACATTTGAATTTTTGCCAAACATGAGAAAATGGTATCTTGGTGTAGTTTTAATTTTTGTGAATGAGGTTGATCATCTTTGTGTTTTAAGAGCCATTTGCCTTCCTTTTTCTGTGTTCTGTGTCTTTTGCCTATTTAAAGATTTTTAAAAAGATTTTATTTTATTCATTTGTCAGGGAGAAAGAGAGAGCACAAGCCAGTGGGGGGGCGGGGAGTGGCAGGCAGAGGGAGAAGCAAGGTGCCCACCGAGCAAGGAGCCCGATGCGGGACTCAATCCCAGGACCCTGAGATCATGACCTGAGCCGAAGGCAGACACCTAACCGACTGAGCCACCCAGGTGTCCCTATCTAAAGAATTTATCTTTTTTCATTTTAAGAGTTCTAAATACTAGGACAATTAGCCCTTTGTTTCTCATAGAAGTTGGGAGTATTTTTTCCCCCCAATTTGTCATTAGTCTTTTTTGACTTTGCTTATGGTGTTTTTATGATGTGCAAAGATTTCCTTTTCTGTTGTGAATTTATTGCATGTGGATTTTAAGCTATAGTTAGGAAGGTTTTTCCCACACCCATGTTATAAAGAAGTTTATTTGCACTTGCTTCTAGGACTTGTGCAGTCCCTGCTCTCTCCCTCAACCTCCTCCCCCTTTTCCCTCCCTCTCCTTCCTCCTTCCATTTCTCTTTTAACATTTGGATCTCTGAACCCTTTGGAGTTTATTCTGGCATAGGTCCTTTTTCCAGTGGCCATTCTACTGTCCAGTGTTTTCTCTGTGATTTGAGATATCACCTTTATCATATGCCAAATTTCAAAAAACTTTTGAGTTCTTGAATTTTCTATTTTGGGATTTTCTATTCTGTTATGTAGCCGTCTGGGTCCAATCAGGAGATAGAAACTACACAGTCAGTTCAACAGGGGAGTTTTAATATAAAGAATAACCATGGGGGCGCCTGGGTGGCTCAGTCGGTTAAGCATCTGCCTTCAGCTCAAGTCCCGCATCCGGCTCCCTGCTCAGTGGGGAGCCTGCTTCTCCTCCTCCCCCTGCTCGTGCTTTCTCCCTCTCTCTCCCTCAAATAAATAAATAAAATCTTAAAAAAAAAAAAAAAAAAAAACTATCATAAGAGATTAAGTATAATCTATAAGTAAATTAGGGCTGAGGGGGAGAGCATCCAAGGAAGGAGAAATTTGGAAGGGGCTCAGACCTCCCTGGGAAAGGTGGATGGGCCACTGACTAGCAGAGATTTTGCTGGTTGAGCCAGGCCAGAGCCGCTCTAGGGTTGTTTGGCAGGCAACAGGACTGCTTCCGGGGTGCAGCGGGGGACCAGGCGATCAGCAACTGGCGGCATGGTTGTGCCCTGGGAGTCCAGGTGCTTGCGGGGTGGGGGAAGGTGGGGGACAGAAGGCCTTCACAGTGTGCAGGTAGCGTGAGGTGAGGAGTTTGTACAAGGAACGACTTCTTTGTGACTCGTTGGGCCCCAGTTCGGACAGGTGGCCGTGGAAGGGTTATCCCCGCACCGACGCTGCAAGGTTGCAGACGGGCCCCGTTCTGGACCCGTGGCAGGGCCAGACTCCCTGGCTGTTCTCACCCCCAACACTGCGGACCTCTGCGGGCGCCAGAAATTACAGCTGCCTCTTTGTCCTTTGGTGTTCCTGCAGCGCCCCCTACCGAGAACGCTTAGCATTGTGCTCACTTTAAGCAGGTAGAGCAAAGCCAGCTAGTTTACCATAGGCTGTATATTGGAGGGTGCGTTGAAAGCTGAGAAGCAATAAATTGATAAGTGACACGTTGGCCTGTCTGTTCCTTGTGTTTTATTACTGGTGACTCGTCGTGTATTTGAATATCTGTTAATGCTGTCCCTGCTCACTGACCTACTCTTCCAAGGTTTTCTTGGTTATTCTTGTTTACTTTTCCATAAGAACTCTAAAATAAACTTACCTAGTTCCAGAAGAAAAAAAGCCTTGGCCTTTTAAGATCATCCTGCATTTTTTAATTTTTAAAAGTATAATAAATTCTTGTGGTTAAAAAAAATTCTTGTAGCTAACAACAACAAAAGCAATAAAGAAGTGAATAAAGTAGCAAATGAGAGTTCCGTGCCTCCCATTCACACTCCCTGAGGTTAATATTTTTGAGTCTGTCTTTCAGGATGTGTTTCTAAGCTGTGTGTGTGTGTGTGTAAGTAATAAATATGTTTGGACATTTTGAATAGTGAGGCCTGTAGCTCTAACTTAGAAATGTCTTTTTGTTTTTCTCTACAGCCATCATACCTGCCCATGAGTCTTTGAGAACATCATAATGTCCCTTTGTGCCTCTTCTCACAAAGAGTTTCCTCAGCTGTTACCTGTTCAAGACATGGATATCAAAAACTCACCATCTAGCCTTAACTCTCCGGCTTCCTACAACTGCAGTCAATCTGTCCTACCCGTGGAGCACGGCCCCATATATATACCTTCCTCCTATGTGGAGAGCCACCATGAATATTCCGCCATGACATTCTATAGCCCCGCTGTGATGAATTATGGTATTCCCAGTAGTGCCAGTAACTCAGAAGGTGGGCCTGGTCGACAGACCACAAGCCCACATGTGTTGTGGCCAACTCCCGGACACCTCTCTCCCTTAGCCATCCATTGCCAGTCGTCACTTCTGTATGCAGAACCTCAAAAGAGTCCTTGGTGTGAAGCAAGATCACTAGAACCCACCTTACCTGTAAACAGGTAAATTCAGTTGTCATTCTGAATTGTACTTCAGGGGCATTATTCAAATCACTATGATTTAGTGAGAAGAAAGATATGCATTATTCGAGGTCTTTATTCATCACATAGATTACTTAGAGCACCTAACACATACGATATTCTGAATTCTAGAATATCTATTCTGATATTTTAATCCTCGTTAAAAAGTAAGCTTTTAGGTGTGGGTTGTGGGGAGAATTCACTATCATGACTGTTGTTTTTGGACATTAAATATTGAAATTAAATCACTTTTCTCTTGATGAAGTGACGTGGGTTTGAAAAAGAAATTTTTACTTTACTTTCAAGTCAGATCCTTCTTGTAGTGAAATCACAATTTAGCATTCATGACACATTGTGTCCAGGATAAAAGCAACTGTGGCAGTATTACTACTTACATGAAATACACTGGACATATAAAGCCTGAAAAGACAGACAGTAATTGGTATTAAGCTTTTTAGCAGTGAACTAAAATAACATTTGATAAAGATTGATGGGAAACTTAATTGTAGACTTTAGTTGAAATTTCTTGAAGCTCAAAAGAGTATTTGTACCCTTCAAAAGCAAGGTAATGTGATGGTTATTTCCATTTAATTTGTAATGTGTTTAATGATAATTATAGCTATGGAGGGAAGAGGTTGTGTAGGGAGAAAGATGAGGAGGAGATAAATTTCTAGAACCACCAAAGTATTAAGTCATTGTGTATTGGATATTGAAATTTGTTACTTTCAAATGCTGTCGTAACACTTTGAGAAAGCCATATTACACAGTAATTTTATTTTTCTTTTTTAAAAACTTTGTTGGTAAAAGAGAATATAAACATTGTATATAACTTTTTTACAGTACTGTTTTTCACTCAGCCTTCAAGGGAAGACCCTTTGTTTCTGAGCATGAGCTCTAATCAGAGTTCTGCTAATATTACCCATAGTATAATTATCTTCATTTAAAACCAGTCATACCTCTAACATTTCCTTTCCAAAAGAAACATGGCCTAGCAAAATTAGGAACTAACCACATGTGCTTTTGTGTCTGCCAGTGCTGCCTTCATGGGCTGTCCTTTCCTCTATGGGAGCTGTTGCCCCTCTCCCCAGTACTGAGCACCTGCTTCCATCGAAACCTTCTCTAAGGACAGGCATGTGTCCACTTTCTTCCCCTCTCTTCTCCTTTCTCTTTTTCTTCTCTCTGCCCTTCCCTGCCCTTCTCTACCCTTCCCTACTCTTCCCTGCTCTTTCTCTCTCTCTCTAAACCAGGGTATCGTATTCACTTCAGTATAACTTAAAGTCCATTTGTAACTCCTCTTAAAGTTATTTTCATTCTAGACCTTCATCTTACATTGCAGAATGAAAGATTTTGTTCCCCATTTAAATGGGAACTCTGAAGGGCTATTTAGCAACACTTGGGAATGACTGATACTTGAAAATGGTTAGGTAAATTTAGGCCCATCCATACAGTGTTGATGAATTCTAGCAACTACGGAAGACTACTGTACACCTTGCTTGTGGTTCAGACCTGCGGATAAGACTTACTCTGGTCACTTATTACACTCAGAGATGTGCAACCTGATGGCTACAACTGGCCATCTGTAGTTACTAGTGCTCATCAGTGCTGCATGGATGGGCATAGACTTGCAGAACCACTTTCAAACATCAGTCATTCCCAGTAGTGTGACTCTTCATAGGTCTGATATCAGCAACAAAGGTTGTGCTTGATCAGATTTCTTGGAATATATTTATCATGAGCCCTGGAGGGCAAAGAGGTAAATTACGCAGTGTTCATGCTATTTTTTTTTTTTCTAGAAAGTCCATCTTTTCTCTTAATGCTGTCTTACAGTGAATGTTTTCTTTGCCCCCAGAGAGACACTGAAAAGGAAGGTTAGTGGGAGCAGTTGTGCCAGCCCTGTTCCTAGTCCAAGTTCAAAGAGGGATGCTCACTTCTGCGCGGTCTGCAGCGATTACGCATCTGGATATCACTACGGAGTCTGGTCGTGTGAAGGATGTAAGGCCTTTTTTAAAAGAAGCATTCAAGGTACAAGAGCATTGTTAGCTGCTTCTTTAATTTTCCACTTTTGCTTTCAAATAATTTTGCAGATGACCTGGCAGAAATTTCACCATTGGCCTGTTTGGTACACAAAGTACTTGATGAGCAGTTCAGAGGATCGTGTGTGTTTGGGGATGGGGTGGATGGTGGAATGGATTGTTTCAAGTGTGGAGCACCTCATCTTTAATTGTGGATCTCTACCCCGGAGCCCCAGAACTTGGATGGATCTCTTTCCACCATCACCCATCACCATCTTCTTGGGAAAAGACACCTAGTTACAACTCTCGTGTATCTCTTACTGGTTTTTGATTTGCGGTTACCATTAGGTTTGTATATAACATATTATGCATATAGTAATTTACATTAAGTTGATGGTCTCTTAAATTTGAACCCATTCTTTACTTCTCTCCCTTACTCCTCTCCACTGCTGTATTTTAAATATATCGTGTCATACTTTACATCCTTTTATGAATCCCTTGGCTGATTTTTATAGATACATTTAATTTTACTTTTGTGCTTACTACTTTTCTTATTCCTGCTTATGGTCTTTCCACTCAGAGGGTCCCCTTTAACATGTCTTGTAGGGCTGGTTTAGTGGTCATAAATTCCTGTAACTTTTTGTGTGGGAAACTCTTTATCTTTCTATTTTGAATGATAGCCTTGCTGGATAGAGTATTCTTGGCTGTAGGTATTTTTCTTTCAGCACTTGGAGTGTATTATGCCACTCTCTTCTGGCCTGCAAAGTTTCTGCTGGAAGATCAGTTGACAGCTTTATGGGGGTTCCCTTGTATGTAACTCTTTTCTATTGCTGCTTTTAAAATTCTCTCTTTATCATTACTTTTTGCCATTTTAATTATTATGTGTCTTGGTGTGGACCTCCTTGGGTTGATCTTGTTGAGGGCTCTCTGTGCCTCCTGGATCTGCATTTCTATTTCCTTCCCCACATTCAGGAAGTTTTCAGCTATTATCTCTTCAAACACATTTTCTGCCCCATTTTCCCTCTGTTCTCCTTCTGGGACCTCTATAAGGCAAACGTTATGCTTGATGGTGTTACTTAGTTCCCTAAGTCTGTTTTCATTTTTTATTTTATTTTTTTCCCTCTCTCCTGTTCAGCTTGATTGCTCTCCATTACTCTGTCCTCCAGGTAGCTGATCTGTTCTTCTAGTGTACTATTTATTCCATCTAGTGCATTTTTACCTTTAGTTATTGAGTTGTTCATCTCTGATTGGTTCTTTTTTATGTTTTCTATTTCTTTGTTAGGAGTTTTACTGAGGTCCTCCACTCTTTTCTCCAGTGAGTATCTTTATGACCATTACTTTAAATTCTCTATCAGGTGGGGCACTTGGGTGGCTCAGTGCATTAAGTATCTGCCTTCAGCCTAGATCGTGATCCTGGAGTCCTGGGATTGAGCCCTGCATCGGGCTCTCTGCTCAGCGGGGAGACTGCTTCGCCCTCTGACCCTCTTGTGCTCTCTCTCTCTCTCTCACTCTCAAGTAAATAAATAAAATCTTTAAAAATAAATAAATAACATGCCTGATAGAGAATTTCTTATCTGTTTCATTTAGGTCTCTTGCTATGATTTTGTTTTGTTCTTTCATTTGGAACATGTTCCTCTGACTCCTCATTTTGTTTAACTCTCTGTGTCTGTTTCTTTCTTTCTTTCTTTTTAAGATTTTATTTATTTATTTATTTGAGAGAGAGAAACAGCATGAGAGGGGAGAGGGTCAGAGGGAGAAGCAGGCTCCCCGCTGAACCGGGAGCCCAATGTGGGACTCGATCCCAGGACTCCGCGATCATGTGAGCTGAAGGCAGTCACTTAACCAATTGAGCCACCCAGGCACCCTCTGTGTCTGTTTCTATGTGTTAGGAAAGTGAGCTATGTCTCCTGATCTTGTAAGTAGTGGCCTTATGAAGAAGAGGTTCTCTAGTGCCCTGCAGTGCAGGGTCCCCTCTTCACCAGACCTGGCACTTCAGGGGTGTCACCTTATGTGTGTTGTATGCACCCTACTATGGTGGCTGAGCTGCTTTTGCCTTAGGCCAGTTGTCTGCAATGGCTCTCTTTGCCTGTTGTGGGCAGGATTTGGTCCCTGCATTGTTAATGGGCAAATCTGGGGCCGCCTTGGGCTTGAGTTGAGTTAGATCAGGGAGCTAAACAGACCTATGGGGTGCGGGGCAGGGAGAGGGCACACACCAGCTCCTTTGTTCCTGGAGAAGTCTGCCAGCGATCCCTGTCCCTCCAACACGTACTCTGAGATTAGTAAACAAATCTCCCTCCCATACACCCCGGGCATTTTTCAAACTGCTGCTTCTATGCTGTATCCCCATAGGGCTGTTTGTTGTGCTATCTCTTTAAGGGCAGAGACTCTGTTTCTTCTTGCCTTCCTAGCTCTCTCTCAGCCAAGCCTGCTGATTTTTAGAGTTCCACCTGATCAGCCCTGTTCATTGTAAGAACTCATAAAATTACCCCCCTCTGGTTTTCAAAGCCAAATGTTATGGGAATTCATCTTACCTGTGTGAGTTCCCCATACTTGGGGCACTTGGTGTGATAGTCTATTCCTCTTCCCTCTCCAAGCCTGCAGGTCCCTCCCTCCTGTGGACAGTCCCATAGGTCTGTCTGCATAGGCAGCTCCCAACTACCTTTTCACCCTTCCTACCCTCTTCAGTGAGGCCTCTTCTCTACATTTATCTGTGGAGAGTCTGTTCTGCAAGTCTTTGGGTTATTTTCTGGGTTATTTACACTGATGGGGTGTTATCTAGTTGTATCCATGGGATGAGGTGAGCTTAAGATCTTCCTATTCTGCCATCTTCCTCAGAAGTCCCTAGTTACAACCCTTGTGAAGATAAAGCTTGGAAAAAATGTGCTCATTAGGAATTACAAAGATTGTTTCTTCCTTTGACTTATGTTTAATATTTGGCATGCGTAAGAGTCATGATGGTGGGATGGCTCCTGATAGAATCTAGAGGGTGGTGAAGGGTAGAATGTTAGTAGTTAAGAGTTACCTTCCTGCAGATCCCCTGAAATTCACCCTGTTTAGAGGACCACCTATTTTTCCTGGATCTTCCACTTAGTAGCTCTATGACTTTCTCCTAGCCTGTTTCCTCTTCAGTGAAATGGAGATACAGAATTGTTCTAAAGATGAAATGGGGGCGCCTGGGTGGCTCAGTTGGCTTAGTGTCAGACTCTTGATTTTGGCTCAGGTCATGATCTCAGGGTCATGGGTTTGAGCCCTGTGTCAGGCTTCATGCTCAGTGGGGAGTCTGCTTGAGATTCTCTTTCTGCCTCTCCCTCTGCCCCTCCTCCAACTTCCACACACTCTCTCTACACAAAACTTTTCATTCTGTATTTAACATTTAGTGCTTTAATATTTTTCTTATGATAATTGTAGTAGTAAATTAATAGCAGGGAAGTAGGCCTGGCCTTATATATAGCATGAACAATTCAGATTTCTAAAATTTAGAACTGAACTCTTGACATGATGACAATTCTCTATCTTGTTGAGATTCCAGAATTTTATTCCTTAAGGAAATCTTGACCCAATACAACTAACTATATCCTTTGAAAAGGATCCTTTTTATTTGCTGTTGGGAAAAAATCTCTACCTAAAATACCTTTGAACTCTTAGACTATGGCTGATTACAATGACAAGGGAGTTTCCTCTGCTTTCTGCATGTCATTCCTTCCTACTGCGTGAGCCAAGAAACTATTGGGAAAGGGGAAAGAAAGGTCACATTCTAAGTGTGCAGAAGGGAAAGAGAGTGCTTTTACAATTGCTTACTATGTAAGTGATTGTTTCTTTGGACTCTTCATATTTTTGGCATCCTCTGATATAAAATATGTTGCAGTAACTGAAAATGGCCACCCAATTCTTTCTGTATATTGAATGAAGTAAGAATGAAATGTATTTATCATATTATCATTATTCATAATAAAAACTCTCAACAAAAGAGGTTTAGACAGAGGATATCTCAACATAATAAAAGCCATATATGAAAAACCCAAAGCTAACATCGTACTCAATGGTGAAAAACTGAGAGCTTTTCCTTTAAGATCAGGAACAAGACAAGGATGTCCACTCTCACCACTTTTATTCAACATAGTGCTGGAAGTTCTAGCCACAGCAATCACACAAAACAACAAATAAAAGGCATCCAAATTTTGTAAGGAAAAAGTAAAACTTTCACTATTTGTGGATGACATGATATTATATGTAGAAAACCCTGAAGACTCCACCAAAAACCAGTAGATAAGTGAATTAAGTAAAGTTGCAGGATACAAAATTAATGTACGGAAATCTGTTGCATTTCTATACACTAATAATGAAGTAGCAAAAAGAAATGAAGAAAACCATCCCATTTACAATTGCACCAAAAAATAATAAAATACCAAGGAATAAACTTAACCAAGGAGATGAAAGACTTGTACTCTGAAAACTGTAATACACTGATGAAAGAAATTGAAGATGACATAAGCAAATGGAAAGATATCCCATGCTTATGGATTGAAAGAACAAATACTGATAGTGTCCATACTACCCAAAGTAATCTATGGATTCAGTGGATTCCCTATCAAAATACTAACAGCATCTTTCACAGAGCTAGAACAAATAATACTGAAATTGGTATGAAAGACCCTGAGTAACGAAAGCAATCTTGAGAAAGACCAAAGCTGGAGGTATCACAATCCCAGATTTCAAGATATACTATCTAGCTATAGTAATCAAAACAGTATGGTACTGGCACCAAAATAGACGCATAGACTGATGGAACAGAATAGAGAGCCCAGAAATAAACCATGATTATATGGTCAATGAATCATCAACAAAAGTGGCAAGAATGTATAATGGGGAAAAACAGCCTCCTCAATAAATGGTGCTGGAAAAACTGGGCAGCTACATGAGGATGAAACTAGACCATTTTCTTATACCATATACAAAAATAAACTCAAAATGGATTAAAGACCTAAAATGTGAGACATAAAACCATAAAACTCCTAGAAGAAAGCGTAGGCAGTAATATCTCTGACATCAGCCTTCGCAACATTTTTCTAGGTATGTCTCCTGAGGCAAGGGAAACAAAAGCAAAAATGAACTGTTGGGACTACACCCAAATAATGAGCTTTTGCCCAGTGAAGGAAACCATCAACAAAACAAAAAGTCAATCTGCTGAATGGGAGAAGGTATTTGCAATGATATATCCATTAAGGGGTTAGTATCCAAAGTCTATAAAGAACTTCTACAACTCAACACCAAAAATTAATAGTAATCCAATTGGAAAATGGGCAGAGGACCTGAATAGACATTTTTCCAAAGAAGACATACAGATGGCCAACAGACACGTAAAAAGATGCTCAATGTCACTAATCATCAGGGAAATGCAAATCAAAACCACAGTGAGATATCACCTCACACCAGTCAGAATGGCTAAAATAAAACCCACAAGAAACAACAAGTGTTGGTGAGGATGTGGAGAAAGGGAACTCTCATGTACTATTGGTGGGAATGTAAATTGGTGCAGCCGCTGTGGAAAACAGTATGGAGGTTCCTCAAAACATTAAAAATAGGATTGTCATATGATCTAATAATTCCACTCCTGGATATTCAGAGAGAACAAAAACACTCATTCAAAAAGAGATGTGCACTGCTGTGTTTATTGCAGCATTATTTACAATAGCCAAGATATGGTAACAATCTGGGTGTCCATCAATAGATGAATGGATAAAGAAGTTACACATACAATGAAATATTACTCAGCCATAAAAAGGATGAGATCTTGCCATTTGCAGCAACATGGATGGACTTAGAAGGTATAATGCTAAGTGAACTAAGACATAGAAAGACAAATACCATGTGATTTCTTTTTTTTTTTTAAGATTTTATTTATTTGTCAGCAAGAAAGAGTGTGAGCACCAGCAGGGAGAGCAGGAGGCAGAGGGAGAAGCAGGCTCCCCGCTGAGCAAGGACTCTGATGCGGGACTCGATCCCAAGACCCTGGGATCATGACCTGAGCTGAAGGCAGATGCTTAACCGACTGAGCCACCCAGGCATCCCAATACCATATGATTTCACTTACATATAGGATCTAAAAATAAAGCAAATGAGCAAAAAACAACCCCTCCCCCCCAAACAGACTTTCAAATACAGAAAACAAACTAGTGGTTACCAGAAGGGTTGTGGTGGGGGGATGGGTGAAATAAAGGGGATTAAGGGGTACAAACTTCAGTTATAAAATAAATAAGTCACAGAGATAAAAAGTACAGCATATGGAATATAATCAATGATATTGTAAAAACATCGTAGGGTGACAGATGAGGACTACACTTACATGGTGTGCACTGAGTAATGTATACAGTTGTTGAATCAACATGTTATACACCTGAGCTTTTGTTTCCCAGATTTGCCTATGGTTTTACCACAGCTTGTTTGTCCTGGATTGTAATTCTCTTTTTTTTTTTTTACTTTTATTTTTTTTATTTTTTATTTTTTTAAAGATTATATTTATTTATTTGACAGAGAGAGAGATAGCGAGAGCAGGAACACAAGCAGGGGGAGTGGGAGAGGGAGAGGGAGAAGCAGGCTTCCTGCCGAGCAGGGAGCCCGATGTGGGACTCGATCCCAGGACCCTGGGATCATGACCTGAGCCGAAGGCAGACGCTTAACGACTGAGCCACCCAGGCGCCCTGTAATTCTCTTTTATTCCCAAATAAACCCATCTTCTGGTTAAAAAAAAAAAAGTTATACACCCGAAGCTAATATAACATTGTATGTTAATTACACTTCAATAAAATAAAACTAAAAAGGAAAAAATTAAATGTTTTTATCTTAGTCAATTTTCTCCACATTGTTTTATTAAATCTATTCATTTTCATTGACTTTTTTAAAATAGGGGAGCTTATTTTTTTAGTTGAATTTGAGATATAATTTACATATCGTAAAATTCCTCTATTTTGATTGTATAGTTTTATGAATTTTGAAAATGCATGTAGCCATTTAACTACCACCATAATTAAGATCTGGACTATTACCATCAGCCCAAAAAGTTCCTGCAGGCCCATTGCAGCCAATTTCCCCCCAACCTCCCAAGGCCTGGTAGCCATTGATCAATTTTCTTTCCCTATAGTTTTGCCTTTGGCTAGAATATCATAGAATTGAATCATAAAGTATGTAACCATCTGTGTATTGCCTCTTTCACTTATTATGATGCTTTTAAGATTTATCCATGTTGTTGTATGTACCAGTGGTTCATTTCTTTTTGTTACTGGGTATTATTCCAATATATAGATGTACCATAGTTTATTCATTTGGAGTGTTTCCAGCTTTGTGCTATTTTGAATAAAACTTCTATGAGTGTTCATGCATATCCCTCTCTGTAGACCTATATTTTTGTTTCTCTTGGGGAAATGCCGAGGAGTAAAATTGCTGGCTGTAGGACAAGCATATGTTTAATTTTATAAGAAACCAGCAAACTGTTTCCAAAGTAGTTGAACCATGTTGTATTCTCAACAATAACATATGAGACTTCCAGTTGCTCTACATCCTTGTAAAAATCCTTGATATCGTCAGCCGTTTTAATTTTAGATATTCTATTGGGTATATAATTGTGTCTCGTTGTTGTTTCAATTTGAGTTTCCCTGATTACTGATCTTTTTGAGCATCTTTTCATGTGTTCATTAACCTTTTTTTCTATAATGTATTAAATACTTATATATACTGTTTTATTCTGTTCTGTTGACCTAGTTCTTCATTCTTATAAGTACCACATTATTTTAACTATTATAGGTTTATTTTTTACTTTTACTATTATTATTTTGTAACACATTTTAATACACACCAATATATATAGCTCCTATTTTAAAAGCATCCTGGCTATTTTCTTTTGTTTATTCATAGGAACATTAGAGTAATTTTATTAAGTGGCCTCCTATCCTTAATGTTAAAAAAAAGTGGAGATTTTGTTAAACCTAAGAATTATTTTGGAAGGAATCTTTGTAATAGTCTTCTCATCAAGAACACGTTATGTCTCCAGTTATTTAGGCATTTCCTATCTCTTACACAGTTTTGTTAGTTTTTTAAGAATATATATATCTGGGGCGCCTGGGTGGCCCAGTCGTTAAGCGTCTGCCTTCGGCTCGGCTCATGATACCAGGGTCCTGGGATTGAGCCCCGCATCGGGCTCCCTGCTCAGCAGGAGGCCTGCTTCTCCCTCTCCCACTCCCCCTGCTTGTGTTCCCTCTCTCGCTGTGTCTCTCTCTGTCAAATAAATAAATAAAATATTTAAAAAAATTAATATATATACCTGGTACATTTCTCCGGGGTATTTCTGTAAATTTCATTCTTTTGGGCTATTTATTTTATCCATATATAGCAGTAATACTATTCTATTTACTTTCATACTGGTAATCATAATAACCTTTTATCATTGTCCTTTGAAAGTTAAAATCTATTTGAATGCTACTCACGGATCTTTAACGCTTTGCTTTTTACGGCTTTAGAGGCTGAGCTTTAAATGGGAAGCTCTGACAGTTGGTAGGTTACATAGAAGATTCTTTTTTTTTTTTTAGGATTTTATTTGACAGAGAGCACAAGCAGGGGGAGCGGCAGGCAGAGGGAGAAGCAGGCTCCCCACTGAGCAGGGAGCCCGATGCGGGACTCGATCCCAGGACCCTGGGATCATGACCTGAGCCAAAGTCAGACGCTTAACCAACTGAGCCACCCAGGCGTCCCTATGTAGAAGATTCTTACCTTGGAGGCACGTATTCCGTTACTTGGGACTTATTTGGCCTTGAAGTCATGAAGGATGTCCTGAGGGAATAAGATGCAAGGTCATTGACTGCTGTTGAGGGAGAAGCCTGTCAGGGTGCGGGTAATAAACCTTGCTCTATTTTTGAAGTGACTCAGACCGGGAGGCTGAACTGAGCTGAAACTCAGATCTTCTGATCCCAAGTCCAGAGCTCTCTCTCCCCACCATGTGGTTGGGTATAAATGACAACAGGTGTTGACAGACTCACTCAGTTTGTAGAGCGTACACAGGTAATCTGTTATGTTTTAGATTATAAAAAGCACATTTTCCTGTAAAGCTTTATATCTTAAAGAATTAGATACATATTTTGCTTTTAATTTTGCTTTGAACTTTTCTGAGTTCTATTAGTATGGAATAGTGTGCTTCTCAACTATTGCATGGAACAAGAAAACCATTTTATTAATTTTTTTTAGGGGGAGGGGGCAGAGAAAGAGGGAGAGAGAGAATCCCCAAGCAGACTCCACACTGAGCACAGAGCCCGACATGGGGCTCAATCTCACAAACTTGAGATCGTGACCTGAACTGAAATCAAGAGTCAGATGCTTAACTGATTGAGCCACCCTAGTACTCCAAGAAAACCATTTTAATATGTGAGGTAGTTTGTGTAGTTTGAGGAGGACTTTTTTCTTTTTTGTCAGAAGTGAATTCAATTACCCTGACCTTCTTGCATAAGACATTTTCTAGGCTGTTTTTTATTTAGTGTGTTCATATTACTGTGCTTTCTGATTTTTTTTTAAGAAAAATGACCTTTTAAAATAAACTGAGAAGAGAAAAAAAAATGAACCTCTTGTCCCTTACTGTTATAAACCTCTTTATAAAACCAAAAAGGATGACATTCATGTATTGTCCTTTGAATTTTTAGAAGGTCTTTAAAAGATTGCTATTGCAATGGAAAGTACTGTGGGGTTACATTTACCTTCTAGCCATAAAGCAGTATGTTCTACAGGACAATCGAAAGTTTCTGATTGGAAATATATCTTGGCTTTTAAAATATAGTTTTGAATATTATAAGTGAGGATAAAAGCAGTAACGATAATTATCTATTCTTTTTAAAAAAATGTTATACCTTATATTACCCCCTACTCTTTATTTTTTTAATTTATTTTATTATGTTAATCACCATACATTACATCATTAATTTTTGATGTGTTCCATGATTCATTGTTTGCGTATAACACCCAGTGCTCCATGCAGAACGTGCCCTCCTTAATACCCATCACTGGGCTAACCCATCCCCCCCCCGAACCCTCAGTTTGTTTTTCAGAGTCCATAGTCTCTCATGGTTCGTCTCCCCCTCCGATTTCCCCCCCTTCATTCTTCCCCTCCTGCTATCTTCTTTTTTTTTTTTTCTTTTAACATGTATTATTTGTTTCAGAGGTACAGGTCTGTGATTCAACAGTCTTACACAATTCACAGTGCTCACCATAGCACATACACTCCCCAATGTCTATTACCCAGGCACCCCATCCCTCCCACCCCCCACCACTCTAGCAACCCTCAGTTTGTTTCCTGAGATTAAGAATTCCTCATATTTTACACCCTACTCTTGAGTGTGTGTGGAACCTGTACATATGAGAGTTGCTTCAGCGGTTGGGTTATCTTATATGGCAAGTGGTATTGGGGGAGTCTTGTGATTATGCTATACTTATGTAAGACTCCATCCTAGCGGAGTGAAGACAGACTAGAAGTCAGAGAAATGCCCCTCCTGGCCTGGAAGAAAGCAAGCATCATGCTGTGAACTGCTTTTGGGTGGGGAACTGGTTCCTCTACGAGTAGACAGCAGTGCCCGGCTGATGACCAGCAAGAAAATGGGAACCTTGGTCCAACAGCTGCAAGGAGCTGATCCTACAAACCTCTTGTATGAGCTTGGAAGAAGACCCTGAGCTTCAGATGAAACCACAGCCCAGCCAACACCTTGATTGCAGCCTTTTGAAACACTGAGTAGAGTAAGCTGTGCCTGGATTTTTTTTTTTTTTAATATAAGATTTTATTTATTTATTTGTCAGAGAGTGCACAAGCAGGGGGAGCTGTAGAGGAAGAGGGAGAAGCAGACTCTCTGCTGAGCAAGGACCCCGATGCGGGACTTGATCCCAGGGCCCAGGGATCGTGACCTGAGCCGAAGGCAGACGCTTAACTGACTGAGCCACCCAGGCGTCCCTGTGCCTGGACTCTTGACTCATGGAAACGAGATAATAAATTCGTTTGGTTTTAAGCTTATAAATTTGTAGAAATTTGTTATGCAGCATGGAAAACTAAAACCATGACCTTAAGGAGATTATTGAACTGAGCTAACTTGTTTTCTTTGGAAAAATGGGAATCCTAGCTCTTTATAGGGAAGTTATAGGATTACATGAAATGATAAAGGATCTGGAAATCAGTAGGTAGTCAGAAATGTTGCCATTCCAGGTTTCCTGTACGTGGCTGGTATGAGGGTCACTTGACAATAGTTTTTGCATCTCTGGGGAAAGCTGTCCTCCTATTTCTAGAACTGTGCAGTCTACACCTTTGCTGCCACCCCAGGCCAGCTCAGGGAATGGTGGCAAAGTCACAAACAACTGAATTTGTGTTTGGTTGAACAAGTGTCACTGGAATCTACCTAAAGTGGGAGAGAATTATAAAACTTGATTTTGGTCCAATCATGGAACCATGTTTTTTGGTCCGGTGGTCGGGGAGGGTGGCTCTACTTCTCAAGGCTCGGCTCTGAGCTCTGGGTTGAGTTCCGGTCTGCGCCATGTGTTTCCACATTCTCCTTGGGCCAGCAACTACCTGAGGCATATTTTTTTTTTCCTCTTGGGAGCTCAAGAGGCCAAGCCAGACTGTTGGAATATCCCATCTACTAACATACCACTGGCTAAAGCAAGTCTCATGGCCAACCTCAACATCAGTCGGTGGGCAAGCACACTGCGCACTCGAGTGCACTTCGAGGTCACAGGGCGGAGGGAGGCAGTGGGGAATTGAGAACAATAATCACCACCAGCCTCAAGTGGCAGTTCTTTTGGTTCTTCAGGTTGCTCATTTCTTGGTCCTCTTATTGATTAGTTTCATTCTCTTATTTGACTATGAATTCCCATAAAAATATCATGTTAAGTTCCCAAGAGGGATATACATGAAAGAATATAAGCAGTTGAATTTGGTGACCTGATGCACAAGTCCTGTTCTTGAGGAGATTCGGTGATTTGCAGCACCAATTTCAGGCGACTGTCTCACTTTCCATGTCCAAAGGAGAATATTTCTAATGTATCTCTTGAGAATTTGAAGAACATGTGGAGAATAGCCTATTAGTCAAAGAGTAAGATATGGAAATATTCCTAGGTTTGCTTGACTCACCAACAAGGCACTGATGAGGCCGAACTTTGGCCTTTGTACCCGTACCTGTCATTAAGAAGATGTCGCCTACCTCTCAGCTGAGTAGCATTATCAGTGTTATTGACTGGGAAGATATTTAATCAAAATATTGTAACCTGCCTTTTTTTTTTCCCTCTGCTGTAGGACATAATGATTACATTTGCCCAGCTACAAATCAGTGTACGATAGATAAGAATCGGCGCAAAAGCTGCCAGGCCTGCCGACTTCGGAAGTGCTATGAAGTGGGGATGGTCAAGTGTGGTGAGTTTTCGCTTCCCCTTTCATCATGTGTGGGCCACGCTGACAGCTCTGTCAGGACAGGCGGAGGGACTGGGGACAGGTAGCCTGCGTGAGAGGAGATTTAGGACTTGGTCATTATCTTCAAGTATGTGTATTCTGTCCCACTGGAGGGGGCACTGACTTACTCCCTGTAGCTGCGGAGGACAGAGCTGAGGTAAACAGGAACGGGTTACGGGAGGCACATCTTGGCCCAATATAGGGAAGATCTTTCTATGATTCAAGTGGTCTGACAACACAATAGGCTGCTGCAGGAATTTGAGAACTCTAGCCACTGAAGTACGCAACTGGGTTGGATGACCATCAGCCTGAGGCCTTGAGAAGTCTAAGGAGGAAGTTCTGGTAAATGTTCACAGTGAAAGCTGTGACAAGAAAGTAGACTGTCTGGTGGGTTACTTGGATAGCTATGGGAAAGACTCGTGCCTATCCTCTATTAGCTTTCTAGAGAAGATCTGTAGAGGAGTCAGAAACATGATAGAACTATGGAAAGCACACAGAACATAGATTCTGTGTTACGATGGTATGTCTTCATATCATACGTGTGTGTGTGTATCCACACATAGGTGCATACATCCGTGAAAAACAAAGAAAAATGGGCACATTAGAGTAATAGCTGACAAGAATGCCTACATCCTGCTCTCTCCACCTGGCTAACTTGATTCATTCGTTTGTACACACTTACTGGTTTATGCGCACTCACATTAGCTCTGCCTGTACTTTTCCCGTTACTCTGCTAGTCAATATTTTGCCTGTGGTTAGTTGTAATTTATCTCTTTGTAACTATTTGAAAAATTTAAAACAAGAGTCTCTTTTCTCCCTGACAGTCTCTTAGGAGCTCTGCCTTTTGAACATTCTCTGTCCTTTTTTTTTTTTTTTTTTTAAGATTTTATTTATTTATTTGACAGAGAGAGACACAGCGAGAGAGGGAACACAAGCAGGGGGAGTGGGAGAGGGAGAAGCAGTCTTCCCGCCGAGCGGGGCTCGATCCCAGGACCCTGGGATCATGACCTGAGCCAAGGCAGACGCTTAACGACTGAGCCACCCAGGCGCCCCTCTCTGTCCTTTTTAAAAAATGTATATAATAGATAAGACATCTCATCCAGCTATATTGTAGTATAGCAGAAGTCCTCTAGAATCACTGATGTTTTCTGTTTTCTTTGTAAAATATCCTGCCAATACCCATGACCAGTGTGTACTGGTTACTCTCTAAAACATTCGAGCATTTCTGCTCCCCCTTCTTCAGTTATACCCTTATCAGTAACCAGTGGGTTTCTTCCAAAACCTGTTTCTACTCATTGTAACTGTCAAATTATATAATTTAATTAGAATTTATGCAAGCATATGAAATATGAGTAGGAAAAGACAATCATTTCTGTGAAAGCTTTGGATAAAACTGTACGGGAGGGGCACCTGGCTGGCTCAGTCGACTCTTCATCTCGGGGTTGTGAGTTAAGCCCCATGTTGGGTGTAGTGCTTGCATTAACTGTAAAGGACTAGTAGCTATGGAATTAGATATGAGTGAGATTGGGGGGGAGGAGTCATAAACCCTAGAAAAAAATCTGAATTTGGATTGCTTTATGAGTGCCTAAGCTCTTGCTCTGTTTTAAGGAAGCTGAAATTGAAAATTCAGAGACAGTGTATCACGGACGTGGCCTATGTAGAAAAGTTACTTGTGATTTAACTGGTGGAGGTACTGAAGGAGAAAACCTTGGCCCTTTGACAAAAGATTGCAAATCAATGTTTCATATTTTAAGTTAATATTTTAAGGTGAGTGTATTTTTTAAAAAGTGATTTACAATTTAGTCTTAGGATAAGAATGCTCTTATTGTCCTACTTTCTGTTGGACGGCTAGCCGTAGCCTTGGTGGTTTGGGACCAGGGCAGGAGCACCTGCATAATCCGCCTGCAGGGGGTGGTGTATGTGGCGGGAAGAACAAGAGGACAGGACTTCCAAAGACTGAAGCTCATTTTTTGTCTCATTACTTCTTGAACTGTGACTATGCTCAAACTTAACCTTTCTGGCCCTCGGTTTTCTTTTTTATTTATTTTTTATAAGTTTTTTTTTTTTTTTTTTGACACAGAGAGACAGCTAGAGAGGGAACACAAGCAGGGGGAGTGGGAGAGGGAGAAGCAGGCTCCTGGCTGAGCAAGGAGCCCGATGTGGGGCTCGATCCCAGGACCCCGGGATCATGACCTGAGCTGAAGGCAGACGCTTAACGACTGAGCCACCCAGGCGCCCCTGACGCTCGGTTTTCTTATCTCTGAAAAGAAGATATCTGTTTCATGGAGTTTTGTGAGGAATGCATGTGAAAAAAAGATGTAAAGACCTAGCACAGTGTTTGATACTAAATTTTAGTTTTCCTTCCTTTCTCTCCCCCTCTTTGAAAAGCTCATATAAATTATGAGGAGTTTTAATGCAGTACAGTCTTGCCCAGGCAGAGTATAGAGATGTGGTTTAAAAAAATCTTTCATGACACTCAGTCAGAAAGATATCTGCGCCCCCATGTTCATAGCAGCATTATTTATAATAGCCAAGGCATGGGAACAACCTAAGTGTCCATTGACAGGTGAATGGATAAAGAAGTTGGTGTGTGTGTGTGTGTGTGTGTGTGTGTGTGTAAAAATGGAACGTTATCCAGCCATTAAAAAACACACACACACAAATCCTTTCATCTATGACAACATGGATGGACCTTGAGGGTATTATGCTAAGTGAAGTAAGTCAGAGAAAGACACTTACTGTATGATCTCACTTACATGTGGAATCTAAAACAAACAAACAAAAAAACAAAAAACCCAAACTCCTAGAAAAAGATATCAGATTTGTGGTTACCAGAGGCAGGGTGTGGGGGGAAAGGGAATTGGGGAAAAGTGGTCAAGGGTACAAACTTCCAGTTACAAGAGAAATAAGTACGAGCAATGTAATGTACAGCATGATGACTGTAATTAACACTGCTGTATATGTATGAAAGTTATTAAGAGTAAATCCTAAGGGTTCTGAAAGAAAAAATTTCTTTCTTTCCTTTCTCTCTTTATTTATCTATGTGAGATGATGGATGCTAACTGAACTTACTGTAGTAATCACTTCACAGTATACGTAAGCCAAACCATTATGCTCTATACCTTAAACTGAAACAGTGATATATGGCAATTATTTCTCAATAAAACTGGAAAAAAATATTTCATGGAAAAGAGAACAAGAGAAAGGGTCATTGAATTTGGCCAAAAAGAAATTGGGTAGGGCTGTCTAAGAAAAAAAAATTTTTATTATCTTTGGAGATTGCAAAAGGAGTGAGATGGGTTGATATGCAAACAGTTGGGTATTTAGCCCTTTACTAATCAAGAGAAGGACAATTAGGAGTGAATTTTCTTTCTTTTTTTTTTTTTTTTTTTTTTACGATTTTTACTTATTTATTTGACAGAGAGAGAGACAGCGAGAGAGGGAACACAAGCAGGGGAAGTGGGAGAGGGAGAAGCAGGCTTCCCGCCGAGCAGGGAGCCCGATGAGAGGCTCCATCCCAGGACCCTGGGATCATGACCTGAGCTGAAGGCAGACACTTAAGGACTGAGCCACCCAGGCGCCCCAGGAGTGAATTTTCTTAATGATGCCTCCCTCCTTTCCCAGCACTCTCCTTGTCTGCCCTCTCAATAAACCCTCCATCCATTGTCTTCCTTCTCTCCGGTCTTGGAAGATTAGGAACCTATCTGCATCCTGGATCCTCCTACACCATTTCACTCTCCGCTTTAGAAATTATGTCTCTTCTGTTATCACCTTTTTCTTCACCAATCTTGTCTTTTCTATGGAAATATTAATATGGGGGTTTAAATGGTGGGAAGATAACCACCCAGACTAACTTGAGGGTAAGTCTTCATTATAAGGATATGCTGAAACATAAATAGCCAGGAAAACAATCGGAATAGCCACATGTTTGGTCTGTTTCTATGTGTTGGGAGAATAAATCCACATCTTTCAGATGCCATCCCTTGATTCATCTGCTGTATATACACATGAAAGGGACTTGACAGGGAGGTGGTATAAAGTAGTAAAAGCACCAGCTGTGGATTCAGACAACTGCTTGAGTTTATATGCAGCCTTCACTATTTTCTAGCTTTGCTACCCTGGGCAGGTTATTTGAGCGCCCTTGAGCCTGTTTTCAATCCTCTGTATCATGGAGATGATAATAGCACCTGTCCTCTACGGCAGTTTTCAGAATGAAATAATGTAAATACAATACACAGTGTCTGACATGTAGAAGCTTCCCCAGTAGGTGTTAGCTCTCATTGTTGTCACTTAGCATTATGACCATTGTTGTTGTCATTGTCATCACCATCATCATCATCCTCTTTTCTCGGGGCGATTTACCACTTTCTAATATGGAGCGCTCCTGTTTGGTAGATTCCTCATCAGGCTTGCTCAGAGGCACACCCGGTGACTGCACAGATTACAGTGGGAAAGCCATGACACTAGAAATGCCCTTGGTAGAAAACCGTGAGTTCCCTGCCAAGGGCTTTATGTTGCTGATCTTAGAATCCCTAGGACTCAGTACAGGGCCCAGTATATAGGGCTTTGTAAGTGAAAGTTGGTCAAATAAGTTTGAGTGCATGGATTCAAAACCTCTCTCTTTGTATGTAAACCTGTTTTGGAAACTCTTTTTCCTCGTATACTCTACAAAAAGGAGATGTGTGATCAGAAAGGTGCTTTCTTAAACCAAACATTTTGTTCCATTTGACCCTGGGGGTATAACTGATCTTAAATAATACCTATAGCTCTCTGATTACTAATAAAGTGAATTATATTTTAGGCTTTTAGTTCTTTTAGTAAACAGTTTGATTCAATTATCTCTAGATAGATAGAGCCCTTCCTTCTACTTTGATAAGCCAAGAATAAGAAATTCAGATAAATTTTCTTGGGAGCAAGTAATTTAAGTGTAATCCTCCTAACTAATATTTCTTTTTAAAAATGTGGACAACTGAATTTAGTGAACAAACATAATGGTGGGACTATAGAAACTAGGCATTTTGCAGATATAACTTTTAGGTTTTTTTGGGGGGGGGGGATGCATACAAAAGTTGTACCCATGCTAATGACATCCTGACTTGTCTTTCTTAATTTTCATTTTGTATTTTTGTCTTTAACCAAGGGATCTTTAGAAATATCTTTGTGCTAAACTTTATAAGGACTTGGAAGTTATATATTTTTGTTATTTTTTGTGATCAAAGAATATGATCTGTATGATACCAATTTTTGTTAAAATTTTATTCATAAACTAGTATGTGATAATTTTTGCAAATTCCATGAGTTTTTATAGCTCAAGCTTGTGAATTGTACAATTCCAATGTTCTGTATTCTGCCTTTTCCCCCAATGGTTTGCTCTGTCAGTTGCTGAGAAAGATACATTAAAATATGCATTATAGCGGCGCCTGGGTGGCTCAGTTGGTTAAGCATCTGCCTTCGGCTCAGGTCATGATCCTAGGGTCCTGGGATCGAGCCCCGCATCGGGCTCCCTGCTCAGCAGGAAGCCTGCTTCTCCCACTCCCACTCCCATTCCACCTGCTTGTGTTCCCTCTCTCGCTATGTCTCTCTCTATCAAATAAATAAATAAAATTTTTAAAAAAATGCATTATAATAATGTATTTGTCAATTTATCTTTTTCTTTTAGTCACTTTTTGTTGTTATGTTTGTAGGCTGTGTTTTCTTGTTTTGTTGTTTTGATGTTTATGGGTTTAGAATTATTTATCTTCCTTTTATAATCTGATGAGGTCTTAATAATGATTTATGCCTTTTAAAGTTTATATTGTCTGATATTGATAGCGTAACTGATTTATTTGGTTAATTTTTGCCTGTAATCTTTTTCTATCCCTTTATTTTCAGTTTTCTATGTGTTAGATGTATCCCTTACAACTAATCAATGTCTAGCTAAAAAAATGTGATCTCAGAGTTGCTCTTGATAAATTTAGTCTATTTATGTTTATTGTGATCACTGATATCTGAATTCATTTCTGTCATCTTATTTTAGGATTTTAACAATTTCATCATATATTTTCTTTTTTTCCTTTTTGGAATTGATCCCATTTTCTTGTTTTATTTTACCTCTTCTGCTAGTTTGGAAGTCATACATTCTGTTTCAATTCTTTTAGTGACAATTCTATTTTAGCATGCATTCTTGATTAATTTGAGAATTCATGCCACTCTCTCTAATAGATATTTCTCTTTCCAAATAAATATTCTAAGAAAGTTCCAGCCAAAATTATTCGCCTCTCATCTTGTTATTATACAGTATTTGGTTTTACTTTATTTCTGTACCTCCAAAAATTAATTATTATTTTATTCATTCTGTGTTTATTAGGTTTCCTCTCATGTTTACCAATTTATTTTCTTGCCATTGCATATTGAATTTCATTGCTTCTCTTGGGTTCATTTTTCTCCATTCCAAATAACACAGTAGTTATTTCAAAAGGGCTGTGAGTGATATATCTTTTTAATCTTTGCTTAACTCAAATGTCTTTAATTTATCCTCCTCTTGAATGATAGTTTAGCTGGGAATATAATTCTAAATTAAAGGTTTCTCCCTCCGCACACCATCTTAAAGACATTATCCCATTGTGTTTCTGACCCATAAACCTACAGTAACTAAAACATATTGATACCAGCATAGGAGTGTAAAAAAAAAAAAAAAAGTATATACACACACACTCATATACATATACACACACACATACACACACACACATATATATATGTATATATATGAAACAGAAGAGAAAATCCAGAAGAAGATACTTTTTCAACACAGAGCTTGAACTCACCACCCTGAGATCAAGACCTGAGCTGAGATCAAGAGTTGGACACTTAACTGACTGAGCCACCCAGGTGCCCCCAGAAGAAGATACTTTTATATATATTTATTAAATGACAAGGCATTGTATAAAAATCAGTGGGAAAAGCTTGTGCAATAAATGCTACTGGGAAAATTATACATCCATTTGAAGAACATAACATGAAATATTAATATGACATGATACAAACACATGTAAAATTCCAAATAGATTTGAACCACAAAAGTGCTTAAAGAAGATACAAGAAAATATTTGTATAATCTTGATGTGAAACAAAAGACAGGTTTGACTGTGTACTAAACCCTCTTAGGACAATAGATACCATGAGTAAAGTTAAAAGATATATAATAAGACAAATATGGCACATAATAAAAGTTATCTATAGTTACTAGATAAACCTTATAGGTTATTAGGCAGGAAAAGGGCAAAAGAAAGAAACAGGCGATATACAAGTAAAAGAAATACAAAGTATGGCAATTATATTAGTCAACCTTGCTACTAATTAAAAGAATACAATGTAAAATGAGATTGTTTAGTCACTTGTCAGATTAGCAAAGATTAGAAATGACTTTTATTGCCTAATGGTGTTATGAGAAAATAAGAAGCCCCTTAAAGTACTGTTTGTATTATAAATTTTAAAATAGTTTTAGAGGGTAACCTATTAATATGTATCAAAATTTTAAGTGTGTATACGCCTTGGTTCAGCAACTTGACTTCTTGAGTTTATTTTAGGGAATGAATTAGATGTGTGTACAAAGATGCATTTTCACTGTACTATGAATACTAGCAAAGAAATTAGGACTAACCTAGATTTCCATTGACGGGACACTAGATAAAGTGATGCTATCTTCATAAAACAGAATGCTGCATAGATTTTTAAATTGTATGATGATACATTTTTAATAAAAATAAAAAAGTTAAAAATAGTGTATATATACTGTGATCCAAATTTTGCATATGAAATATGGAAAAGTAAAAAGCATTAAAACTGAAAGAATTTATGCCAAAATTTGTACTCTTCTATATTTTTCAGATTTTTAAAAAAATTATTACTTGAAATGTATTTATTTGTACAAATATGTAAAAAGAATACATATGTCGGGCGCCTGGGTGGCTCAGTTGGTTAAGCGACTGCCTTCGGCTCAGGTCATGATCCTGGAGTCCCTGGATCGAGTCCCGCATCAGCCTCCCTGCTCGGCAGGGAGCCTGCTTCTCCCTCTGACCCTCCCCTCTCTCATGTGCTCTCTCTCTCTCTCATTCTCTCTGTCTCAAATAAAAAAAAAAAAAAAAAAAGAATACATATGTCTATGTGTAAACACACATACATGCACATAAACATTTTAAGAATATATTTTAAGAGTCTATTATTTGATAACTATTTGTAAATATCAATGTTTGGTTCCTAACTCTTCCCCATGTTTTGTCTGAAGAAAATTCCTAATTCTGTGGTTTGGAAACCGAGGTATGTCAGCACTCTTTAAAAGAAAATAGATTTAGTATCCATAGGTGATCTTGAAATGGAGTCCTTAAGTTCATTTGGGCTACTGTCCCTAAAAAGTCATATTTTGATTTTGTTAAAATAGACGCAAATGTAATAATCTTTGGTACTTGCCCCACAGGTTCCAGGAAATAAGTTGGGCTTCTGTTGGCAGACACACTGTGAGGATAGACTCAGGTCATTACCTCACTCTTGCCCTGGAGACTCAGGGAACTTGAATGCTGGGTTGGGGAAGCCACGGGGAAGTACTGTGTTATCATCTCTCTGGTTTAGGCTCCCGGAGAGAAAGGTGTGGGTACCGTCTTACGCGAAGGCAGAAAAGTTCGGACGAGCAGCTGCACTGCCTGAGCAAAGCCACGAAAAATGGTGGACCCGTGACCCGAGTGAAGGAGCTGCTGCTGAGCGCCCTGAGCCCGGAGCAGCTGGTGCTCACGCTGCTGGAGGCGGAGCCGCCCCACGTGCTCGTGAGCCGCCCCAACACGCCCTTCACCGAGGCCTCCATGATGATGTCCCTCACCAAGCTGGCCGACAAGGAGCTGGTGCACATGATTGGCTGGGCCAAGAAAATTCCAGGTAGAGCTTTCTGGATCTTAGCTTTTCATTTATGGTAGAAAGGCCTGCCCCTGACATTTATTTATAGGGCAAGAGTACAAAATGGAGGTCCACAAATGATGTCTGGTTGTGTAACAATTTGATAGCTTGATTTATAATCTTTAAATGAAATGTGTTCTTTCTTACTATCTTGACATATATGCCTTTAGCATGTCTTAGAAGGTCTGGCTTCAATTTAGAGTTCTTGGACTCCTCTGAGTTCTCTACTGGACACGGTAGTGCAAGAAGAATGGTATTTGGTGAGACTCCTTCCATGGCTACCTCTCTTCTTTTCCCACCCCAGAACCATCCCACAGGGCCTTGTCCACACCCTATCCTCTGTGGCCACATCTTCTATGCACACGAGCCTGTTGGACACCTCTCATGCTGAGATGTGGTCTGAGAGGGTAGACCCAAGAAAAAACCCACCCAGACTCTAGAAGTGGGCCAAAAGTGACCATTTGGGCAAGAAATTCTAGAGTCAGGCCAGTTTGTAATATATACCTGAAATACTGCATTGTGCTAAAATTACCACCTCGTTATCATTTGAATCGGTGTTTCTGTGACAGTGAATCTAGAATTCTAACACAGAATGGCAAGCAGCCCATCCTCCTGAAAGGGTTCCTTCATGTGCATATTTACAGTCGTCTAAGAATGAGGTCTCTCTCCAGGTTCTAAACCCCTAGGGACAGTTCCCATGGCCTGGAGGCTGCAACCGCTTTAGACGAAGTATAAAGCCTGGAAACTGCTGAGAAGCTGGGTGAGGAGGAGTTGGGGGTGAAGAGCTGTGGGACCCCAGGCCTGGTGTAATAGTATCTCTTGGGTCATTCATTGGCTTGGGCCCATTCCTTCTGAGCTTCCTGTGGATCTTCTGGTTTCTAGTTTTGTTTTGATAGTCTAGATCTTCACCTTAGCCAGAATCATGTTATTTTCTCTGCTCTTTTCATAGGAGACAATACTGAGGCATCTTCCTCTAGCTGTTGCGCTACATGTATGCCAAACGCTGGTGTTCAGGACGCCATGTGGAGAGTGGTGGCGAAATTAATGATCATTGAAGGCCATGCAGCTTCTTTGTGCCATAACAAAACTGAATTCTTGAGCTGCATTAGTCCTTCTTTAAGCCTGGTGTTTTAAACAAATTTTCAGAAAATTTAGGCATCGTCTAAAGGTGTGATTTTCTTTCCTCTCTCGGCAGGTAGTCATTTTCCAAAATTAAAAAAAAAAAAAAAGTAAAATATCACCTAGCCTTGACCTTGTTGGATAGCTGCAAATATAAGAAGCCTAATCTCCTGTGGGCAGGCTTATTGTCTGTAACTGCAAGGGAGATTGGAACGCATACAGTGTTAGGACAGGGTGTGACTTTGGAGAAGGACTGAGCCATCTTTCCATTTGTGACTCCCTCCATTCAGTTCTCCTTTGTGCATGTCGGCATTATATTGCTCACACTCATGTGCTTCCTGTGCCGTGGTCTCCTCATCTGTAAAATGAGGATGCTGAGAGAGGCTGCCTGCAGGGCCTTGTCAGAGGGTAGGCCTTGTTACTCCCATTTTTTCTGTAAGATAATCGACTTAAAAGGAGACTGAGTAACTAGCTAGGATGGGGCTGAGCCGGGATCGTAACCGGAGTCCACTGCACTCCTGGGCCATGTGTTTGGTTAGTTTTTATATTACACTGCCTTCTCTTTTTATCATGGTTTGTGGAGGAAGCACCAGTGATCTCTGCTTTGCTTTTAAAGTGCTCACCTCCCTAGAGATTACCTGTTTCTTTCTGATTTTTGGACCAATCCATGCTGTTAGGTTATCAGGCTATTGGGACCTGCTTCGATTGTTACATTTGCTTTTCAGGATAGAAGAGCCTAGAGACAGTGTCCTACTCAGAAGAATGATTCTAACACTGAAATTTTAAGCAATCGGAGATATCTTTCATTTGAAGCCTTGACTTTCTGCAGGGGGCTGGTGCTGTTCTCTCTGCATGTCCCGGACTCCCAGCCCCCCCATCCCATCCCTCCACCCCTCCCAGCCCCTCTTGTGAACTGGGCCAGACAGGCAGCCTCTGGCTGGCAGCCGACTATTATCTTTCTCAGCAGTGCAGAGGAATTTTTAAAATATGACTAAAAATGATCTGTTCTAGCTTTCTGTTCTTCCCTAGCATTTGTCTGGGGAGCTGTAAGCCCAAGTTAATAGTCCTTTATAAACCTTAAAAGGAATATGTTCATCTCTAGAAGGCATCCAAGGCTGGACATTGTGAGTTATATACTCTGAGTTCAAAATTTCCTTCCTTAGGTCAGCATTTAACCACATCTTTAAAATATTGAGTGTTTCCCTATATTGCTTGTGTTTTCATAGCTTGTTACAACTTGCTCTTCTGTTTTCACAGAAACAGGGAGTTGAGGAGCAGAGTGGATATGTCTCACGGCCTCTTGCTTTCCCTAGGCTTTGTGGAGCTCAGTCTCTACGACCAAGTGCGCCTCTTGGAGAGCTGCTGGATGGAGGTGCTGATGGTGGGGCTGATGTGGCGCTCCATTGACCACCCGGGCAAGCTCATCTTTGCTCCAGACCTCGTTCTGGACAGGTGAGAAAAAAATACATCGTGTTTCTTCTCTGACCTGTTTGAGTCCTGGGTGCTACAATTAAAATCTCACACCTGAAAGGGCAATGAAGAGGATGATAATGTCATGAGCTCCTACCCCAGGTCAAGAACCGGAGGAGGAGAGCACGGGTCCTAGGATTCAGTGTCCTGTGACTCATTCTGACCTGTGGTGGGGCGGCATTTACAGGCCAGGCCATAGCAGGGCCTATATCTTGCAGAATATGTGGCTACTAACTGTACAAGTCAACTTAGATTTTTCTGCATTAAAAATTCCATTTTCAGTTATTATTTTAAATTGCCCTGCTGTTTGGTTTCCACTTTATAGGGACCGTGTCTATCTCTGTCTAGACAGGTGATAGAATTCTTACAAATCTGCAAAGTTTCTTTTAACGTGCTTTGACTCTAACTGCATATACTCTATAGGATTGTTGACAATAGCAGTGGAAAGAATGGTTATTAAAACCAAATGAAAGGTAATGGAAACTGGGGAAGGATAGTACCAATGCCATCACTCGATTACATTTTGTTTCCTTTTAAAGATGGCACAGAAAAGGAACCCATTTTTTTTTTTTTTTTTTTTAATTTTACCTATTCATTTGAGACACAGAGATAGAGACAGAGAGAGCATGAGCAGGGGAAGAGGCAGAGGCAGAGGGAGAAGCAGGCTCCCCGCTGAGCCAGGAGCCGGACACGGGGCTCGATCCCAGGACCCCGGGACCATGACCCGAGCTGAAGGCAGACGCTTAACCATCTGAGCCACCCAGGCGCCCCAAAAGGAACCCATTTTTAATCGATTCAGGTGAACTCTTCATGGAGGAAGAGCTAGAATATACAACACTCAAAATTTTAATACAAAAAATAGAACACTTTCTTGTTACATATTTGAGCAGGTTGAAAATCTCGATGGAAATTGATTTCCACGTTCCTTATTTTGAAACAGTTCTTCAGCAATTTTTTTTTTTTTTAAGATTTTATTTATTTGCGAGAGAGAGAATGAGAGAGAGCATGAGAGGGAGGAGGGTCAGAGGGAGAAGCAGACTCCCTGCTGAGCAGGGAGCCCGATGTGGGACTCGATCCCGGGACTCCAGGATCATGACCTGAGCTGAAGGCAGTCGCTTAACCAACTGAGCCACCCAGGCGCCCTGAAACAGTTCTAAAGTAGAATGTTCAGTCACATTGGACTCTGCACAGAGTAGAAGGATGCCATTATACGGATGGAGAGCATCTGCGCCCAACCCTTGGTATTACTTCTTTGGATCATCAGAAGACCCCTGTGCACATATTACACAGATAAAAAGTGATACCCCCAAGATTTTAGCACCCATTCTGCCTGTTGTCCTGGATGACAACGTCGACAAAGAGCACTGTTCTAAGTAATGGAGGTGTTTTGGTGGAGAACAGAGCCTTTGGCAAGAGCTGGAGCTTGGGCTGTGGCAGGAGCAAGCCCAGGTGTTGAACCATGGAAGAAGGTTCTGGAAGTCCAGACCCTTCAGTAGCAATCAAAATAGCCAAGCTATTGCCTGTATGCTAGGCACTATCTGACGCACTTGATGTATTAACTCATTTCATTTTCTTAACAGCCCTTTATGAGTAAGCGCCATTATTTTATTTTATTTTATTTTTTTAAAGATTTTATTTATTTATTTGAGAGAGAGAGAATGAGAGACAGAGAGCATGAGAGGGAGGAGGGTCAGAGGGAGAAGCAGACTCCCTGCCGAGCAGGGAGCCCGATGCGGGACTCGATCCCGGGACTCCAGGATCATGACCTGAGCCGAAGGCAGTTGCTTAACCAACTGAGCCACCCAGGCGCCCGAGTAAGCGCCATTATTATCCCTATTCTTCAGATATGGAAATGGGGGGAGGGTTAGGTAATTTGCCGGCAGTTACAGAGCAGTAAATGCTGGAGCTGGACGCTGGGGCTGGCTGTGAAGTCCATGTTCTTAAATATAACAGTAGTTACTGTATAACAGGACATGCTGTTCCACTTGGTGTTCAAATGAAGCCACACACACACACACACAAATATACACATATAATTCTCCTAGAAGTTAGTGCTAGGAAGAAGTTTCATCCCTTGATTAGTCATTACATTTGCAGACACTGGGATTAAGTTATTTCACTTTTTGTGTTGATTTCTAAATTGATGTCACATTTAATGTTTATGTTCAGTGACTGGTCTTTAGTAGAATTAACTCTCCTCTTTGTTTGGGTTCTTTAATTCCTGTAAATGCAAGTTACTGTAAATGGACACACATCCTGGACAAATTTTAGGCCTACCTTTTGGTTAAGTAATAGAAGAAAAAAAAGTAATTTTTCTTACAAATTATTTTAATAGACTCACAGTACTTTTTAAAGATTTTATTTGTTTGTTTGTTTGTTTATTTGAGAGGGAGAGAGAGCAGGGGGAGGAGCAGAGGGAGAGGGACCAGGAGACTCCATGCTGAGTGTGGAGCCTGACGTGAGGCCTGATCCCATGATTCTGAGATCACGACCTGAGCCAAAATCAAGAGTTGGATGCTTAACTGACTGAGCCACCCAGGCTCCCCTCACATTACTTTTTATAAATATTTGAAAGTATCGTGTTGTACTGCATACAAATCTAGTATATCTGAGTATAGGAGAGGAGTCTCTGGAATTGTAAATGCCTTCACATTGAGCTGGCATTTTTGATAGTACCTATCATGGTTATTTTTTGTCGCAATCTCTAGTATTGCCAACACATAAACTTTGTGATGTCTAGAATTTCAAGTCTAAGATAATTCAGTTCCTTCATGCATGTATGATCCAGATGAATATTGTTTTATGTAAACACGTGTTTCTGGAGGGGTTGCCTATTCAAAAATGCTCTAAATGTTCTTTATTCAGAAAGTCAGAGATTACACATCATAAAGAAGTATTATGAGATTTTTCTGCAACACGAATAAATAATTTGCACAGTGTTTGAAAATCGCTGTCTTTTGGCAGACTGTCCTATGAGAGTTCCTTCCAGTGGTGGTGTGACGATACAAGCTGTGAATACAACCAAGTTAGCTCACCTTACAGCCTGAGACAGTAATTGCTGTTGTCCCTCATTCTTGTTGAGGCTTCTGTGGCGAGAAAACTTGAACCTGTTCAGGATGAGAGGAAAACCCGGTTACCTCAGCTTATTGCTAAACAAGGTGGTTCTCTCCTAATCACTAGAGTTACAAATTCATGTGGAGATCTACCACAGAATCTGGGCTTCTGCTCGCTTAAAAAAATCATAGATGCGGGGCGCCTGGGTGGCTCAGTCGTTAAGCGTCTGCCTTCGGCTCAGGTCATGATCCCAGGGTCCTGGGATCGAGCCCCACATCGGGCTCCCTGCTCTGCGGGAAGCCTGCTTCTCCCTCTCCCATTCCCTCTGCTTGTATTCTCTCTCTCGCTGTGTCTCTCTCTGTCAAATAAATAAATAAAATCTTTAAAAAAAAAATCATATACGCTAAGACATTGATGTCCTTGGCATCAATAGGAAACTGTCTAATGCTACATATTAAAAAGTCAGAGGGAGTTTGGATCTGGGTGTGGACCCCATTGTGGACGTTTATGGAATTCCCTGGAATCGTATTGTGAATGTACTGAGTTTGCTTTCACGTTAGCTATTTGTGCATTGAATTTCAAGATTCCCAAAGAATTTTCACTTTAAAATTTCCCTTTTTGTATGTAGGTAATTTCCACATCAGTTTAATATTTAAGTCCTCTCCGCGTGTTAGCCCCCGCACCCTAGTGTCCCCCTCCCCCACCGGAAGTGAACTGTGGTCTACATACGCCCACGTGTGTGCCCCTAGTGCGTATGTATGTAGGCACAAAATAGTGCACCCAAAGCGGTGTCCACTCATTCAACATTTTGTCCTTGGTATCAAACAGAAGCTTTTCCTTTTATAAAGGAGTGGTTATCACATAATAAGACATTCCACATGTACTTACTAATTTTATTTTTGCTTAGCCCTAGTTTATGGACAAATGCCGTGCAAAAGTTAAGCTTCTGGGAGCAGGTTGGTTTGATTATAGATTGTTTCGATATTTTAACATTCAAATCATATGTCCTCTCTCTTTAATTAAAATCTTTTAATCTTATCCTAATTTCTTACTCCTAATTCAGTTTCATTCCGTAGTTATGAAATAAGTGTAATAGATCTCATTAATGTGTTATTTAAAAGTCCTTCCTCTGTATAACTCTTTATCAGGCAGAACTTTATTAGGGTGTCATTTATGAGGTATTGTACCTTATTTCCTGTATTTTTCATTTCTTTCCTAAAAAAATATATTTGGTTTCTCTAGCCTTTGAAGTGAGTAAAAATATTCTAACTATGCCAACCCTTGAATGAAGTGGTTGGTTATCACACCTCTGGTAAAAGCAATCAGACTTCGTTCTTTAGAATTAGTTTAGAGATTCACTTTTTCCATGAGGTACACATGTTCTGATTATTGTGAGTTAGAGCATTTCTCAGGGCTTAGGATGCTCTAGAATATAAACTCTCCCTCCATTTTTGAAATACGAATTTACATTTAAAATGGCACGCATTTTAAGGGGGAAATGATACTAATTTCAATACGCAGGGATGTGTTTTTAGGTACAAGTGGCAACCTCTGCAAAATAGGGTTGATTTCAGATGAATCCTCTTATACTATTTGGGGAGCAGGGTGTGTGCGTGTGCGTGCGTGTGCGTGCATGCGTGTACATGTGCACCTACATGTTCATGACCCCACCTCTGACTGAGTCTCACAGAAAAGTAAAGAGCCAAACTCTTAAACAATCAATGCAGGACTTGGTGGGCTTTTGATTTTTGTCCCCAGAGATACTTTATTTATTTATTTTTTTTAAGATTTTATTTTTAAGTAATCTCTATACCCACTGTGGGGCTCAAACTTACAGCCCTGAGATCAAGAGTCGCATGTTCTATGGATTGAGTCAGCCAGGTGCCCCCCTGACCCCAAGATATTTTAGAGCCAGCTTTTCTCGGTGTCAGATGTCCGCACGCCCAACAATGACAATTTTCAGTAATTAATTGTCCCCAAGCACAGTGATTTGATTATGCGGCATGGGGGGCATTTGGTGCACAGGTATTTCTTGTGCATCTGCTATGTGCACAGCATACGTTGTCCTCACTGGGCACTTGCCACAGGCTGCCTGGGACAGCCCGGAGCAGAGGAGGTGGGGAGGACAGGACTTGAGGAAGGTTGGCGGTTTCCTACGGGTTTCAGCACCCCTTGCCCAGGGCTCTGATTCTCCAAGGTAGCCTTTCTCTGTGAGTGACTTCCAGGGGGCATTGGTGTTTTATCACTTAACCTGTGCATTTTCAGAAAGCCTCAGGTGGTTGCAGAAGTTACCAGTTTTGTTTGGAAATCACAATTTTCTTGCTGGTAGCTTTGTGTAGGTGAGTCTGGCGGGGGGGGGGGGGGGGGGGGCGTTGAATGCTATGGGACGCAGGGTCCTGGCATGCTGCTGCCCTCACGGAGAACCCGGTGGGAAAGGCTGCACCAGCATCGTGGTTCCCACTGGTGTCCGCTGAGTTCCACAGAGACCCTTTCCCCAGCCGCCACCATCACTAGAAATGTCCTGGCTTGGGGTTGGGGGAAGGAAGGAGTGGAGCAGCCAGTTCTCTAAAGATCTCAGGTCCCCTTCAGGGGCTGCGGGGGAGACTAAAGATGAAACTGGCAGACGCCCACTGCTGCCAGGCTCTCCTTCATCCTGCACTGCAGGTGTTGAGACGCAAATGAGTTTCATGGCAAAATCATCTAACTGCTTGTCAAGGGCTTCCAAGGACTACGACTGATGACAATAGAAGTTTTTTGGGGGAGCAGTGAGGTAGAATAATGTGTGTCTGGCTGGAGTGAATTGAAGCTGGTATTTTCTAAATACAGTTCAAGTAATTTCCTTCAAAAGTATGCATAAAAATTCATTTCTGTGAGTGTTCAAAAGAATTTTGATTATATGGTTCAAAGTTTGTCTAAAACTTTTGCTTAAAAATAATCTTTGGCAAGTCAAAAATGTTCATGTCTCCCTTTCTACCTTCTTTCCTCGTTCTAATCCATCTTCTCTAATTGTGATTTCTTGGTGTATCAGACTAGCTTTTTTTCTTTTTTTAAAGATTTTATTTATTTATCTGACAGAGAGAGACACAGCGAGAGAGAGGGAACACAAGCAGGGGGAGCGGGAGAGGGAGAAGCAGGCTTCCCGCGGAGCAGGGAGCCCGATGCGGGGCTCGATCCCAGGACCCTGGGATCATGACCTGAGCCGACCGACGGCAGAAGCTTAATGACTGAGCCACCCAGGCGCCCCAGACTAGCTTTTTTTCAAGTTATGTTAAATGTCTCTTAGTTGCCTCACCAGTTTCTAAATGACCACTGGGGAGTGAGTTAAGCTGTAGATGTGAAGGATTGTTTCTTCTTAGGGCATTTGCTTCGGTAAACATTCGGTCTTCCTCATTAGCACTTCAGAGTCTTCTGATGGGAACATGGAATGTCTCATTTTAGCAATATGTGTCATAACTCTGGCTGGTTGGCTGAAATGGTTTAGATCGAAAATAATCAACAGGAATGGTATTCCGTTAAAGAAAACATTTGGTGAACAGGTAGAAGGGAAGTGTATTTCCAATGCACATTTTTGCCTGAATAGTATTTATTCAAATGTTTGCTTTTGGAATTTAGGGAAAGTTCCCTGTCCTCTTTATATGAAGATAATCCTAATAATTTCGTGTCACTGGAGCTGCTTTCATTACCATTTTGTTAAAGGATGTACAAGATGAAATTTGAGATTAACAAGAAAATACTCCTTATTACTTTTGATGGTTGCCTAGTGCTGCATGTTTCTTAAATTTCCAAATGAACTTTTGTAGGGATGAGGGGAAATGCGTAGAAGGAATTCTGGAAATCTTCGACATGCTCTTGGCAACAACTTCAAGGTTCCGTGAGTTAAAACTCCAACACAAAGAGTATCTCTGTGTCAAGGCCATGGTCCTCCTCAACTCCAGTAAGTAGCCACACAGCTGGGCTGTGTTTTATGGGGGAGAGTTGCTGTTTCTAGAACTGCCATAGAATGAAGAACAGCACTGAACTTATTTTACTTAAGAAGGGGAAATGGCTTTCTTTCTGACTTCTGTTTCATTTTATAGGGATTTAAAGTGTAGTTAACTTTTGGTAACTTGAATATAAATTATTCACTGACTGAATTTCTGGCAGTAATTTAAAAAGCGGCTCAAGCCACTTTGCTGGAAGAGAAAAAAAATGAACTTTAAAATACTTACTTTGCAGCCTTTGTTCATCGTTTATACAGGCATGGTTGATGTGCATTTATATTTACTGCTTTGCTTTTTCAGACTCATTCATTCATTGATTTCATTTTTTCATTTGGTAAAGACATTGAAGATACAGTCCTGCCTTCCAGTAGTTCATAGTGTAGGGAGGAAGAGGGAGAAAACCAATCATTGAGAAGAACGATCAGGGGTCTGATAGGAAAGCAGCAGAGACGCTGGAGTGGTTGCAGAAGGAAACGGTGTTGGAGCGCGTCTTCAGGGATGGGCATACATTATGCAGACGGTGCGGGAGAAGAGCAGAGGGAGGTGCGCACGGTCGAGGAGGGCCGTGCCGTGCCAGAGGTTACACTGCACACCTGGGCCGAGAACCACCCCTCAGGGCACCGAGCAGCCTAGAAGAGGTGCAGGCGGGGGAGCGTCGTGGACAGATAGGTGTTCCGTCAAGGTCACTCTGGCGTCCATGTGGAGGATTGGCTGGAGAGGGGAGAGACAGAGGCAGGGCCCGGGACAGTGAGAGCCTGGACTGACTTGGTGTGCAGGACCAGGGAGGAAGGGCCGGACCCGAACGAAATACAGGGCTTGGAGGCGGGAAATGAGGGAGGTGTCGACAATACAAGTGAGTGTTGTAGTGTTGCTGCTCTTTTCTTATTATGTAAGTAATACCTGGTTGTTGTAAACATCCAAACAAGAGAGAAACATAAGGGAGAAGAAAATCACCAGGATTCTCCCCTGTGCCTGGGCAAGATGACCACCGTAACTTTGGTGACCAATCTTTAACAGCTCTCTGTAGATAGATGGACAGACAGACAGCTCTTGATAGATATAGGTAGGTAGACAGGTAGATAGACACGGGTAGGTAGGTAGGTAGATATATGCACACCCACATACTTATAGAGAGAGATACCCAGGCACACGTAGGCTTGTATGTGTCATTTTACATAAACGGTCTAGCAGCTTATGTTAGAAATTATAAAGACTTTGAAAGAGGCTTGCTTTGATCTCATTACTTGCTTGAACCTTCCACCCCAACACCAAGTAGCTAATCTTGCCGGAGGATAGACTTCATACCTTCTTCTATCTAATAATCTTTTAAAATAATACCTCACCTTCAATATCCACAAAGATAAGCTTTCTCCTCCTCCCCCATTTAAAAATTGGGATACATAATATACAAATACTTCTCTGTGTCTTGCTTTTTTACTTTTCAAAATGCTGTGAAATACCTCCAGGTCAACTAGGAGAGATCTAACTCAATCTTTTGAGTGAGGACATTGTCTAAATTGTTCAACCATTTCCTTATTGATGGACCTTTACTTAATCACAGGGTTGTGGTTTTTTTTGACATTATAAACATTGCTGCAATAAATACAATGGTGCTATTTTGTACACATTTCTAAGTTTCTATGTAGTGTTCACACTGTTCAGTTTACTGTCTACCTGGTATTTGGTCCAGCTGCTATCCCCAGTGTTAATTGCTTTGCTTAGCTATTTACTCTTGTTGGTTGATTTCTTTTGAAATGATATGTATATGCAAGTTTTAATCCTCAACTGATGACTTACGGCTAACTTCATTTGGGCATCGTATGGGGCTTTACTACGTAGATTTTATCCAACCTTAGAACTTTCATGTTAGAAACAATAGGAATCTATGGGATTGTATCATGCTACTTTATTTTAAATCAGACAGAGCAGCAGTTCCTGAGGCTAAAACTCAGTGCAGATCCTGTGGCCACGTTTTGGGACCAGTTGACCTCTCCTTCTCTAGCCTATACTTTTCTGTGTCTAACACCCCCATGTACTCTTGGACATTGGCACTAGATTTGATGAAGGGGAAAGGGAAACAGTGCTTCTCAAGCTATTTGTGGTGAAGGATCAGGTCTCTCTTTTTTAATTTCCAAATTATTATAGACAGTTACTTTTATAAAATATAATAAAAATAAATTACTAGAAAAAATGAAGTAAAAGTGCAAAATACAAGTGCTAGTTTTTTGTTATTACATTAAGTTGATTTAAAATTACTCTGTCAATTGCTGTAAGAGTTTCCCAGTGTCTACCCTCAATCCCTACTTATCTCTGTGGACTGGTACATACCGCACTTTGAGTAGCCCTGGTATAGAGCATGGAGATAGATGGCTGGGTCTGGGGTAAGTCTTGACGGAGGGGGGAGGGTGGAACGAAAAAGGCATCTGAAGGTCATGCGAGGTACAGAGACCCTGTAGACAACCTTTGGGTACTGCCCAGTTGGGTTTTAATCTGGCCCTACCTGCCTGGCAGGACATTTTCCTTAGACCCAATGCACTCTCGACCCCAGCTCAGGAAAAGAATTTGTGAACAGAAATGGTCAATTGTTGAGCAAATGAAAATTGTAGGAAAAGCCAAGAAGATTCCTAAATGCTCTGGGACTTCTGGCACCTTCTTGATATTTGTTCCCATTCACCTTTTACAACATAATACAAGGGCCGAGCTTACTTCAGTGATTAAAGTGATGTCCCACTGAGACATTTGAAAGTGATCATGGAAGAAAATCAACTTTTCCTGGTCTCTTTGAACCCACCTACAGACCTTACTTCACATGTGTGCTGCCATTTCTGCCTCTGTTACAGGGGGATTTTCTTGAAAAGTGCATTCCCACCTTGGCCTCGGAGGATCATCAAATGCTGGATTATGGGGCTTCTCTTACTTTCAGAAATAATTTGGAACTCTTTTCTGTACAGCCAAGTGCTCCTTGGAAAGCCATTTGCTTCTTGTTACAACACTTGCAGTATAAAGCCTTCTGTTTGGCAAGGCTCCTTACCGTCAGTTTAGCCTCCGAGACATCATATTGTGTTGTGAAAGCTAGAAGCATCATCTGTGCAAATGGGAGAGACCAAGGCTACGGTGTTCCTCCTGCAGCATCTGACAGAGCTGCCCGTAGTAAGAGAGTTATAGAGCGTGAGCCAGGCATGTGAGGGAATTACCACTTGTGGTGGTAAATTGAGTAGAATTTGTTTACAGTAAATCTCCATTTAGGAAATCTTCTTTTAACAAAGTTCCTTTCTCACTTGGTAGTCATAACAGTTGTCAAATGGGTTTAGAAAAATGGGATTCTGTTTCTATTGGGAAATTTCCCCTGTCAGGAGAGAGGGGTCTTTTCTGTGCTAGGTTTTAGACATTTGAAGATGTGGGCATTTGTTGTTGTTGTTGTTCTGGATTATTTATAGCATTACATTAAAAATAGGGACAGAATCTACTTTCCCACCTTAAAGAAAAAAAGAAAAGCTAGAGAATGTACAAAATAGACATTGGACATTGGACAACAAACCACACAGGACAGCCCCAAGAGAAGGGACACAAAATGAACCCTTTGATCATCCAGTTTACTACGTAGAACCAACTTCCAGGTTCCATAGGGAGAGGTAAGCCAAATAGACACCGGTGGTCTCTCTGCACTGGGAAGACAGAGTTGTGAATTTGGAGAGGCCAACGCAGCTGGGATTTGCAGGGGAGGAGACTACTGGTGACGGAAGAGCTGGACGCAGAGGCTTTGCGGATCTGTAGCAGATGCCCTTCAAGTCTTCAGCTGAGCACTAATCTCATGCTTATAAAGATACTTAACCAAGGACGGCAAAAGAGCCATCAGAAAGGAGCAGGCAGAATAATCCCTAGCATTCACACAGGGCCAGGAATAGTTCATGTTCTCACAGCCAGAGGAAAAACCTTGTAATATACTGGACACTGGGTGTAGTGCCCAGAAAGTAATTGTGTCGGTAGTGAGGTAAACTTAGCCCTAGACTAAAGGCTGCTCTGGTCCTACCAAACGTAACTTAAAAGCAAGCCTGAAGGATCAAACTCATTGTCAAGTAACTTAACTGCATCACAGAACAAAGTTCAAGAATATTTAAAAGAATACAAGAATATCCAGTACCCAACCAGGTAAAACTTGCAATGTCTTATAATCAATCAAAAGTTAGCAAGCATGTGGAGAAGCAGAAAACATGACCTATAATGAGGAGAAAAACCAATAAATTAGAAAAGACCCCCAAATGATACAGATGATAGAACTAGTATATAAGAACATTAAAACAGTAGTAACGATACTTACTCTAACTACTTTCCATAAGTCTAAGAGGTAGAGGAAAGCATGAGCTGATTTAGGAGAGACCTGGAAAATATGAAACGTGCACAAACTGAAATTCAAAATATGAAAATTCTGTCTCCATGGGGTTTATATCTGTCTTATAAGGTGGAAGAGGGACAGTAAAATATCCTGTGGGTTGCAGCTAAAGCAAAAGTTTGCAGGAAATTTATAGCCCTCGAGGCCCATATTAGAATAAAAGTAAGGTGTCAAATTAATGACTTTAGCTTCCAACCTTAAGAAAACTAGGAAAAGAAGAGCAAATGAAACCCCAAGTAAGCAGAAGAGAAGAAATGATAAAGATTAGAGTGGAAATCAATGGAACAGAAAAATGGGGAACAATAGAAATCAAGGAAACCAAAAGCTGATTTTTTTGAGAAAAATAAAACTGATAAGCCTCTAGGTAAACTAGTCAGAATAAAGGAAGACACACATTATTAATATCAGGTTACATTACTATTCTGAAGATATTAAAAGGAATAAGGAGGTCATACCATGAACAACTATGCCAATACATTTGAATACTTAGATGAAATGGAAAAATTCCTTAAAAGACTAAATTACTGAAGCTCACTCAGGAAGAAATTTAAAAATCCTGAATAGCCATATATTTATTAAGGAAATTGAATTTGCAGTTAAAAATCTTCCCACAGGGGCGCCTGGGTGGCTCAGATGGTTAAGCATCTGCCTTCGGCTCAGGTCATGATCCCAGGGTCCTGGGATCGAGTCCCACATCGGACTCCCTGCTCAGCGGGGAGCCTGCTTCTCCCTCTGCCTCTCTCTCTCTGTCTCTTATGAATAAAGGAATAAAATCTTTAAAAAAAAAAAAAAAATCTTTCCACAAAGAAAACTCCAGGCCCAGATGGCTTTTCTGGGAGAATGCTACCAAACATTTAAGGAATAAATAACCATTTTTTACTTTTTTTAAGTTTATTAGTTTTATTTTTAAATTTTAATTCCAGTACAGTTACATACAGTGTTATATTAGTTTCAGGTGTACAGTATAGTGATTCAACACTTCTATACATTACTCAGTGCTCATCAGGACAAGTGCACTCCTTAATTCCCCATCACCTATTTCTCCCATTCCCTCACCCACCTCCCCTCTGGTGGCCATCAGGTGTCTATAGTTAAGAGTCTGTTTCTTGGTTTCTCTTTTTCCTTTGTTCATTTGTTATGTTAACTTCCACATATAAATGAAATAATATGGTATTCGTCTTTCTGACTTACTTCACTTAGCATTATACTTTCTAGCTCCATCTATGTTGGTTGAAATGGCAAACTTTCATTCTTTTTTATGGCTGAGTAATATTCCATTGTATATGTATACCACACCTTCTTTATCCATTCATCTTTCAGTGGATATGTGGACTGCTTCCATAATTTGGTTATTGTAAATAATGCTGCAATAAACATAGAGGTGCTTGTATCCCTTTGAATTAGTGTTTTTGTATTCTTTGGGTAAATATTCAGTAGTGTAATTACCAGACTGTAGGGTAGTTCTATTTTTAAACTTTTGAGGAACGTCCATACTGTAGTCTACAGTGGTTGCCCAGTTTGCATTGCCACCAGCAGTGCAAGAGGGTTCCTTTTTCTCCACATCCTTGCCAACACTTACTGTTTCTTATGTTGTTGATTTTAGCCATTCTGACAGGTGTGAGGTGATACCTCATTATAGTTTTGATTTGCATTTCCCTGATGATTAGTGATGATGAGCATCTTTTCATGTGTCTATATATCTTCCTTGGAAAAATGTCTGCTCATGTCTTCTGCCTATTTTTAAATTAGATGATTTGTTTTTTTGTGTGTTGAGTTGTATAAGTTCTTTATATATTTTGGGTATTAAACCTTTGTCAGATATGTCATTTGTAAATATCTTCCCCACTCAGTAGGTTGCCTTTTAGTTTTGTTGATTGTTTCCTTTGCTGTGCAAAAGGTTTTTATTTTGATGTAGTCCCAATAGTTTTTTTTGCTTTTGTTTCCGTTGCCTCAGGAGACATATTTAGACAGATGTTGCTACAGCCAATGTCAGAGAAATTACTGCCTGTGCTCTCTTCTAGGATTTTTATGGTTTCATGTTTCACATTTAGTTCTTTAACCCATTTTGAGTTTATTTTTGTGTATGGTATAAGGAAGTGGTCCAGTTTCATTCTTTTGCGTGTCATTGTCCAGTTTTCCCAGAACTATTCGTTGAAGAGACTTTTTCCCATTGAATACTTATTCCTCCTTTGTCAAAGATTAATTGGCTATATAATTGTGGGTTTATTTCTGGGTTTTCTATTCTGTTCCACTGATCTGTGTGTCTGTTTTTATGCCAGTACTATACTGTTTTGATTACTACAGTTTCATAATATAACTTAAAGTCTAGAATTGTGATACTTCCAGTTTTGTTTTTCTTTTTCAAGATTGCTTTGACTATTTGGGATCTTTTGTGGATTGTTTGTTCTACTTTTGTGAAAAATGCTGTTGATATGTTGATAGGGATTGCATTAAATCTGTAGATTGCTTTGGGTAGTATAGACTTTTTTAAAAAAGATTTATTTATTTGAGAGAGAGAGGGAGAGAACATGCATGCGGGTGGAGGGGCAGTGGGAGAGAGAGAATCTCAAGCAGACTCCCTGCTGAGTACAGAGCCTGACACAGGGCTTGATCCTACTACCCTAAAATCATGACCCAAGCCGAAATTAAGAGTTGGTTGCCCACCTGACTGAACCACCCAGGCACCCCTAGGTAGTATAGACTTTTTAACAATTCTTCCAATCCATGAACATGGAATGTCTTTCCATTTCTTTGTGTTGTCTTCAATTTCTTTCATCAGTGTTTTATAGTTTTCAAAGTCCAGGTCTTTCACCTCTCTGACTAAATTTATTCATAGATATTTTATTATTTGTGGTACAATTATAAATGGGATTGTTCTCTTAATTTCTCCTTCTGCTTCATTATTGGTGTATAGAAATACAACAGATTTCTGTACATTAGTTTTGCATCCTGTGACTTTACTGAATTCATTGATCAATTCTAGTAGATTTTTGGTGGCATCTTTAGGGTTTTCTGTATATAGCATCATGTCATTTGCAAATAGTGAAAGTTTTATTCCTTCCTTACCAATTTGGATGCCTTTTATCACTTTTTCTTGTCTGATTGCTGTGGCTAGGACTTCCAGTACTATGTTGAATAAAAGTGGTGAGAATGGACATCCTTGTCATTTTCTGACCTTATGGGAAAATCTCTCAGATTTCCTCCATTAAGGATGATGTTAGCTGTGGGTTTTTCATATAAGGCCCTTATTATGTTGAGATATGTTCCCTCTAAACCTACTTTGTTGAGGGTTTTTTCGTGAATGATATTGTACTTTGTCCAGTGCTTTTTCTGCATCTACTGAAATGATCATATGGTTTTTATCCTTTCTCTTATTGATGTGATGCATCATGTTGATTGTTTTGTGAATATTGAACCACTTTGTATCCTAGGAATAAATCTCCTTGATCATGGCAAATGATTTTTTTTTTTTATTAAAGATTTTTATTTATTTATTTGTCAGAAAGAGAGAGAGCACAAGCAGGGGGAGCAGCAGAGGGAGAGGGAGAAGCAGGCTCCTCACTGAGCAAGGAGCCCGATGTGGGACTCGATCCCAGGACCCTGGGATCATGACCTGAGCCGAAGGCAGACGCTTAACAACTGAGCCACCCAGGCATCCCGCAAATGATTTTTTTTAATGTATTGTTGGATTCAGTTTGCTAGTATTTTGATGAGGATTTTTGCATTTTGTTGGGGATTTTTACATTTATGTTCATCTGAGATATTCACCCGTAGTTCTCTTTTTTTGTAAAGTCTTTATCTGGGTTGGGTATCAGGGTAATGCTTATAGAATGAATTTGGAAGTTTTCCTTCCTCTTCTATTTTCTTGGAATAGTTTGAGAAGAATAGGTATTAAATTTTTTAAAAATGTTTGGTAGAATTTGCCTGTGAAGCTTTCTGGTGCTGGACTTTTGTTTGTTGGGAGTTTTTGGATTACTGATTTAATTTCATTGCTGGTAATCAGTCTGTTCAAATTTTATATTTCTTCTTGCTTCAGTTTTGGTAGATTATATGTTTCTAGGAATTTATTCATTTCTTCTAGGTTGTCTAATTTGTTGGCATATAACTTTTCATAATATTCTCTTATAATTATGTTTCTGTGATGTCAGTTGTTATTTCTTCTCTTTCATTTCTGATTTTGGTTATTCGAGTCCTCTCTCCTTTTTGATGAGTCTGACTAGAGTTTTATCAGTTTTACTGATTTTTTTTTTCAAAGAACCAGCTACTGGTTTCATTGATTTGATCTATTGTTTTCTTTTGTTTTTAGTTTCGGTATCATTTAATTCTGCTCTAATCTTTATTATTTCCTTCCTTCTGCTAATTTGGGGTTTTCTTTGTTGTTCTTTTTCTAGCTCCTTTAGGTGTAAGGTTAGGTTGTTTCTTTGAGATTTTTCTTGTTTCTTGAGGTACACCTATATTGCTATAAACTTTCATTTTAGAACTGCTTTTGCTGAATCCCAAAGATTTTAGATCATTGTGTTTTCATTTTCATTTGTATCCATGTAATTTTTGATTTCTTCTTTGATTTCATGGTTGACTTGTTCATTGCTTAGTAACATGTTATTTAACCTCCATGAAATTTACACATACTTTTGCAGAAAATTGAGGAGCAGAAAATACTTTCCAATTCATTCTATGAAGCCAGCATTACTCTGATAGTAAACCCAGACCAATATATTGAAAGGAGAAGACAACAGACCAGTATCTCTCATGCACATAGATGCTAAATTTTGTATAATTTTGTAATAGAATTTTTGCATCTCTCAAAAAATTTTAGCAAATGTAATCCAAAAAGATATTATGAACAAGTGGAATTTCCCCAGGAATATAAGGTTTCTTTAACATTTGAAAATCAATCAAAATAATTTACCATATTAACAGAATAATAATGAAAAAAACATTTTACCTCAACAGATGCTGAGAAAGCATTTGACAAAATCTTATACCCATTCCTGCTAAAAACTCTAAACAAACTATGAGTACAGGGAAACTCCCTCAACCTGATAAAAGGTATTTATGAAAAACTTACAGCTAATATTATACTTAATCATAATCAGGAACAAGGCAGGTATATGTTCATTCTCACTAATTCTTTTCAACATTTTACTAGAAATTCTACCCCATGCAATAGGCAAGACAAGAGATAACAGGCATCCAGATTGGAAAGGTGGAAGTAAAACTCTATTTGAAAACATGCTAATTGATGTAGATAATCCCAAGGCATCTACAAAAAATGAGTTTAGTAAGGTTGTAGGAGAAAAGGACAATATATAAAATCAATTGTATTACTACATGGCAGCAATGAACAAATGATAATTGAAATTAATACTATTTATAATAGCATTAGAATTATAAAACTAGGGATAAATTTGACAAAAGGTGTGAGACTGAAAATTCAAAACATTTCTGAGAGAAATTAAATTCTAAATAAATGGAGAGAGATGTTCATGAGCTAGAAGATTCAGTATTGGTAAGATCTCAGTCCTCCCTCAAAATGATCTTTAGATTCAATTTGATCCCAGTAAAAATCTCAGGCTTTTTTGGGAAGAAATTGACAAACAGATTCTTGAATTCATAGGGAAATATAATGAACCTAGAATAGCCAAAACAACTTTGAAAAAGAACTAAGTTGGAGGGCTTATACTACTGGACTTCAAGATTGATTCTAAAGCCATAATAATCAAAACAACATGTATTGACATAAAGATAGATCGCTGGAACAGGATAGAGTCCAGAAATAGACCTATACAACAAGAAATTTTAACGAAGTGTCAAGGTAGTGGGGAAAGAATGATCTTTTCACTAAATGGTGCTTGAACTAAAATAGGCAAATGATTATTCAAATGGATATATCATCAAAGAAGATATAGTGATGGCAAATAATTACATGAAATGCTGCTAAAATTATTCATCAGAGAAATCCAAATTAAAACACAGTGAGAAACCACAATGAGAAACCATACCCAATAGATTAGCTAAAATTAGAAAGACTGATCATATCAAGGGTTTGGGAGAATGTGGAGTAATGAGAACTCTCATACACTACTGGGTTGGGGGAGATATAAATTGGTATTCCTTTTTTGGGGGGTACTTTAAAAACTAATTAGCATTTTCTTAAATGTTAAGTGTAAACCTACCAGGTGACTCATTCATTCCACTTCTTGGTATTTACTGAAGAGAGATGAAGGCATATGTTCGTACAAAAACCTGTACACAGATGTTCATAGCAACTCTATTTGTAATAGCCCCGAAATGGTAACAAACCAAATGACCAGCAACAGGTGAGAGGATAAGCAAACTGTGATATACCCACAGAGCAGATACTGCTCAGCAATAAAAAGCACTGAACTACTGATAGATACATGTAACATTATGAATCTTAATGGTGCTGAATAAAAGAAGACAAAAAAGCATACATACTATAAGACCTCATTTGTATAAAATTTTGGAAATAGGGAACTATAGTAGCAACAGATTTGTAGTTGCCAGGGGATGGGATGGCGGTTGGGAGAGACGGAGGCATAGATTACTAAGGGACATGAGGGAACTTTCAGGGGTGATGAATGTGTTCATTATCTTGATTGCACTTATGGTTTTACTGGTATAAGTGTGCGTGCGTGTGTGTGTGTGTGTGTATACACAAATACATATCAAAACTAATCAAATCGTACACATTAAATATGTGTAGGTTATTGTATGTCCATTATGCCTCAACAAATCTGCAAACAATATAATGAAAACAAAACAGAAAAAGAAGGATGAAGAGAGCAAAGATTGCAGCCTGAGTGGAAAGGACATACTGTCCAGCAGGGACCATATCCAGCACAGGGTGGAGGCCTTGGGGCTGAGGGTCACGAGAAGAAATATGGAGGAGGTTTCTTAAAGTCAAAAGGCTGTGGATGTTCTCTGTCCCGTATTGAGAGAGCAGAGTCTCTGAGAGCTGCTACTTCAGCTGGTAGCTTCTCTTGCTGTGCTAGGTAAGCATTGGGCTGTCTGGAGACAGTCTCCTCGGTAGGTTGGCCTCCTGTTTTCGTGCGTAAGCGATGAGCTCAAGTTGGAATTATGGCATCAGTTAGGTCTGCATGGTATCAGCATGCTAGGTGGCCAGCTCAGGGTTTGTTAGTAGTTATATGTACATGTATGTGTATGTATGTATGTATGTATAAACTTTTATATAGGTATTAATAAATATAAATATATATATTTATGTATATACATAAACAATTTTTTTTTACAGCCAAGACTGTTTTTTACAGAACTAGGAGGCATAATTAATATACAGTAAATTGTACCTGTTTAAAGCATACAATTTTGTGCCTTTGGACATTTATATATATACATATATGCCCCTGAAAGCATCACCACAATCAAGGTAGTGAACGCATCTGTCACACTCAAAAGTTTCCTTGTGCCTCTTCATAATTTCCACCTTCTTCACTTCCTCCCCCTGTCCAATCCTGTGCAATCTCCAGTAGAATTTGTCACTATAGATTAGTTTGCATTTTATAAAATTTTATATAAATGTAATTTAGAGTGACCAACCATTTAGATTTGCCTGGGACTGAGGTGCTTCCCAGGATGCAGGATCCTCAGTCAAGCTCACAGGTGTGTGATGGTATATTATTGTGGTTTATTGGTATTTTCGTAATGACTAATGATGTGCATTTTTTTCATATTCTTGTTTGTGATCTGTATATCTTCTTTGGGGAAATATCTGTTGAAATCACCCATTTTTAATGGGATATTTTTTTATTGAGGTACAGTTGACATAAAATAGTAATATTAGTTTCAGGTGTAGGTAGTTACGTTTTATTTTTTTTATTTAAAAAAGATTTTATTTGAGAGAGCGAGAGAGAGCGCATGAGCAGGGGGAGGGGCAGAGGGAGAAGCAGACTCCCCACTGAGCAAGGAGCCCAATGTGGGGCTAGATCCCAAGACTCCGGGATCATGACCTGAGCTGAAGGCAGATGCCCCGGTAGTTACATTTTAAATACCTGCATACTTCTGGGTTATTTATCTCTTCTAATAGTGTGTATGATATGGAACGAATATTAACTTTATTCAATTTCTTTTTTCTTTTTTTTTTTTTTTTAAAGATTTTATTTATTTATTAGAGAGACACAGCGAGAGAGGGAACACAAGCAGGGGGAGTGGGAGAGGGAGAAGCAGGCTTCCCGCTGAGCAGGAGCCCCGATGCGGGGCTCGATCCCAGGAATCTGGGATCATGACCTGAGCCGAAGGCAGACGCTTAACGACTGAGCCACCCAGGTGCCCCTATTATCCAATTTTAATTCAGTAAATAGCTGTTTAGCTTCAGGTATGTGCTGGTGACTTCTAAATGATAAAAATGTCAAAGTGAACTAGGTAACATGCTTTTGGTCTCGAATAGGGATATATACTGGAACAGTCAATCGGGTCTGGTCCTTGCTAGACTTGAGTAGCAGAAAAGCATCGTCCTTGCTGTGGGGAGAGATAGGGAAAGGACATCCCCAGTTAAATTTCTCTCTCAGCATATCCTCTTCCACCACGCATGTATAGGATGTGGGGGGTTCTTGGAATTACGTTATTATACTCAGCCTTTGATGAGGCTCCTAAAACTCAGAGATCACAGAAAACATTGCATTTGACAACCTGTTACAGTGCTTGCTAAAGTGTTTCAGAACTCAGAGGTATTGTACAAGTGTTGTAGTTAATATAACAACATATCCAAATTAAGAGTAGTGGGACCAGCCATCTTGTCACCCAGAAATCTGAAAAAACTGAGTAAGTCTTGGGTTGGATAGAATTAAAAGGTACTGAATCTAGGATATGGAGTGGGATCAATCTGTAGATAGTCTTTAAAAATATTTAAAATTAGGAATAGGTCTGTTTAAACAATTTTAAGGCTTAAAAAGGATCAAACTTTCTGTTCCATGAAAGAAATGGAGGTTTAGAACCAGGCAATCCTCTTTGACATTAAGATGATTGACATGTCAATTCAAGCCCTGGTTCACTCTGAATTTTTGGGAGAGTTCCTGTGAAGAGGGTGGGTGGAAGGCAGAGGCACAAAAGGACACAGAGAAGGATGCTGAAGAGGCAAGACAGGTGCTTTTCTGTTGATCGAGAACATGGGGGCAGAGCATTGTGAACATGGGCCTGCTGGTTTCATATCATAGGTGCTTCCCAGACACCAGCCTGTTCTTACGGTGCTGGGGTAGGAGATGGTGATAAAGGGATGGCTCACAGCTAGAGGTTCCTTTCCTTAAAGCAAATAAACAAACACAACATATGCCTCCTAAAAGCCAGGCATTTCTCCTTTGGTTAGTATTCTGGGGTTTTTATTAAACACTTTAGATTTTCTGATTTATTTCCCTTCAGTGTATCTTCATCCTTTGAACATAGGATGTGGCAGATCTTGGGGGGCTTTTCCCCCACGCCCACCATGTGCTCAGAATGTCATCAGGTGGGTTAGTGACAGGGACACACAGCTGTTTCCAGGTGATAAAGAGGAGAGGAGATTATGTCTTTGTTTTTATTTTACTTTCTTTGGTATGTGTGGGGGCATGGTGCGAAGATCTTGCCTTTTATGTTGTATTTCTTTAGTTTCATGAAAAGTAATTTAATTTTTGTTCTAGAATGAATCCTCACTAATGTTTTTACTTTTGGCGGGTAGAGGAGATTGATTTTTTGTTTCCTGTGTGTCTGGGCAGTGAGCATCCTGAGGCAGGGGCTTTGTGTCCTGTCTCCTGCTTCTGCCAGGGGCTGATACTTAGCAATGACTCTGTAAATACGTGTTTGGTGAGCCCGAGGGTGTGTGAATGCCCAAAGTACAGGCATGGCACTGCTGACCAAAGGGGCAGCAAAATGGGTATTTTTCAGCCCAGTTCCTTCCCGGGATGGTTTTATATAGGTTAATCTTTTTGCATATAAAAGCATTTCCCGTATCTAAAATTCATGCAGCCCTTCCAAAACTTCAGTGACTCCTGTCCCCAAACTCCTTGTTAGTGATCGACAGTGATGGTCCTGCATAGAGCTGGCTGCCCCCACAGTCTGTAGAAGACCCAGGGCTTGCCCTTGGCAATGACTACTCCTTTATGAAGAGGAATTCACATAGTATACAATTTACCCATTTAAAGTATACAATTCAGTGGATTTTAGTGTATTCATAGACTTATGCACCCATTATCACAACCAGTTTTAGAACATTTTCATCACCCCAGAAGAAAACCTGTACTCATTAGCCATCATTACCTAATTTCTGTCTCCCCCTTACTCTTAGGCAGCCACTAATCTCCTTCCTGTGTGTATAGATTTGCCTGTTCTGGACAGGTCCAGTAAATGGAATCATACAAAATGTGGTTCTTTGTAACTGGCTTCTTTCACTTAGCGTCAGGTTTTCAAGGTTCATCCATGTTGTAGTATGAATCAGTATTTTGTTCTTTTTTATGGCTGAGTAATATTCTGCTGTATACCGTATTTTTCTATCCATTTCTTAGTTAATGGACACTTGGTTTGTTTCCACTTTTAGGCTATCCTGAGTAATGTGGCTATGAACATTTGTATACTAGCTGAGGATTTATTTTTATATTTTCACTTTATCACTTTGGACTGACACAAGTACCAGTACACAGTTTTAACTCCTTTTGGAATCCAAAAACCTATGACAGTAGAAATCCATGGAGCACACATCATGTAGCAGAACAGACTGAAACATGCATATTTATCATTTCCACTATGATGGTGTGATTGGCTAAAACAATGCAAAAATCTGAACCTATGTAAATTTAGCCTAATTCTTGCATTTGTGGGTATTTACTCCATGCTAGTCATTGGACTAGGTAATGAGGATATAATGGACAGGGTCTGTACTCTCAAAGTGCTTCTGTCCAGTGTCTCTGAGGAGTGGGAGGGTGGCCATGGGGTGTGTACAAGGGAATCCAGGATGTGGGACAACATGGTGCCCTCTGCTTGGGGGTGCACTGGGCACCATTAGAGCTCCAGAGAACCCAAAATAGACTTAAGGTAGGATGGTAGGGAGGTCAGGGAAGCTTCCAGAAGGAAGTTCACAACCAGGCTGGGATCTAAAGGAGGAGTGGATGTAGATAAGAGAAGGGAGGGTGGAGAGGAGGAGGAGGAGGGGGAGAGAGAGTTCTTAAGTAGAAAGCTCAGCGTGTTGTATGCATCACGTGCTCTGGAGTTGAAAGTAAGGTTCAAGGTGAGGTGTGGTGGGAAATGAGGATGAAAAGAGCAGAGGGAGGCCTGGTACCCTTGAGAGCTGCACCAGATGGTTTGGACTCGGGCCCAAGAGCTGGGAAGGGAGCCACGTGAGCAGGTCTGCATTTTGGCCACGGCAGGTGGGGGGTGGTACACGGGGCCAACGGTGGTGTTATTTCCCCTGCAATGGGAGAAAAGGTTACCTGCTGTGGGGTTCAGTGGGAGTTTTGAGGATGTTGGGTGGTGGCCAGGAAGAGTCACTGTGGAGAACGAGGTGAGCAGGTGAGTTAGAGAAGCAGTTGTGGGCTCTTGTAAGAAGCGGACTATTTTAAGTCTGTGTCGTCAGACATTGCGGAGGGACATGCCCCCAAGGATGTGGTGAAACACGACACTTGCATAATTGTGCTTCAGGATGTCCCTTGCCTCAACTGAACTGTACTGAACTGACTTAACTGAACCGCAAATGCCAATAAAAATAGAGAACAAAAGTTGCCCAGATGGGCAGTGGATGTGGATGACGGTGTGTCGGTCCTCGTGATCATTATAGCCCACAGCCGGCAGCCCCCCTGAGGACTTCACAGAGTTGCCCTTTATACTTACTTTGAAACGGAGAGCCTAGTAGAGAAGCTGATTATTTCCCTGCTTCCAGGATCGAAGGAATTTGGGTCGGTGGTGGGGGGTGGAGGCAAGAAGATCTACTGGAGCTGTTCATTTACAAATATTGGGAGGCTACAGTATCTCTGATCCTAGAGTCCGGGGAATTAAACACAGAGCAGGGCCGGGCAGGATAAGGGAAGCAATCTCCCTCCTACAGCGGTTTTGGGAACCTCGGGAGACATGTGCCTGCAAGCTTTGCTCAATGAGCTGGGCTGGAAGAGCTAGGAAACTGGTCTCGGGGCAGAGAGCTAGAGGTGGCCTTACTGCCCCAGCAAGGTGCCACCAGAGGTGTGATGCCCCGGGCCTGGCCGCGGGTCCAGTCTGGCTGTCTGCATGTGGCACACACGAGGGGGGGGCCCCGGGCAGGCTGCATGGCAGTGGTCCTTAGTTTATGCTGGTTAAACTCCCCTTAGATGAGGGGCCCTCCTGGCGGCTGAGGGCAGAATTGATCCCACTTTCTGACCACCTCTGCGTGGGTGTGTGTTGCCGCAGCTGAGAAACAGCAGGTAATGCCCTCAGGCCACTGGATGGTTGTACTGCGGGGACAGGCCTCAGCTGTGGGCCGGCCGGTGTTCTGAGAGACCAGTTAGCAGGCCCGCGTTCAGCCAGGCTTGGCCACGGGGCTGGCCCTTGAGGGAAGGACGTCACGGGCCGGGGATTTCACCACACGTGCAGATGTCAGAACAACCCAGATCAGTTTGGCCCCCCTCCTGGAGAGCGGAGCCATGCTTACCGGCTGCGCACCTGACTTCCATTTCCTTTCCTCCGAGCCGTGACTCGTGGCTGTTGTTCTTTGTGCAGGTATGTACCCTTTAGCGGCGGCAACCCCGGAGGCCGAGAGCAGCCGGAAGCTGACCCACTTGCTGAACGCAGTGACCGACGCTCTGGTCTGGGTGATTGCCGAGAGCGGGATTCCCTCCCAGCAGCAGCCCGTGCGCCTGGCTAACCTCCTGATGCTCCTTTCTCACGTCAGACACGCCAGGTACAATCCCTGGGGGGGGGCCGCTCCGCTCGATGTGTGGGGTGGGGCGTGCGGGGTGCATGTGCCCTGCGAAGGCCGAAGTGCTTTGGGGAAAGTGTTTGCAAGTTTGAGAGCGATAAGGTAGAATTTTTACCTCCAAAGGAAAATAAACCCTGAAAGGGAACGGGGTGGGGGTGTTCTTCATCAGTGCATGCACCTGTGGCCAAAGATCAGCATAGTGGGCACTGAATGGATGTCATGTGCCATCGTATAGGATTTTTATGGCATTCCTCATCTGTTTTTTAGTTGCTGGGGTTTGGGCTTGTTTATGGAATTCTAAAAGGGGCCGTTTCTCCCCTCATGTGAATGGCCACCCCTCCTTGCCCCGCCAACCACTCTGAGGTCATTTTCTTGAGGAGGCTAAACTCAGCTTCTCTAGATCAACTCCTGAGGCTAGTGATCTGGGGATGTACACAAAGCCTGCCCCAGGAGTGGGTCCTTTCTTGCGATAGGACGTTAGGAATGAGACCTGAGAGAACCGGGGAGGCCCACAGGTTTTGGCAGGTAGGGCTGTGAGTCGTGTATTCAGGGACCGTCAATCATGTGCGCTGATGAAGGGGGCTGGGTGTAGCACGACAGCTCTGTGCTGGAATAGAGATGCTCAGTGCTTGATGGCTCCCAGGATGAGGGTGGCCCTGTGCTGGGGCTGGCAGAGGGGAGTGAGGATGGAAAGTAATTGCTACCCAAGGAGGAGGAAAGTCTGGAGGCTGTGGGGGACAGTATTCACCTCAGGAATTATAACAAGGAGGAGGAAACGAAAATAGCCTCTGCCTTGTTTCCTCCTGAATGATTATTGACACACAACCATTTGCAGAACAGATTCAGTCCACTCTCATTAGTCACAGAGTCTGTATTTGCAAATTTGACTACCTTTTTTTTTTTTTTTTTTAAGATTTTTTACTTATTTACTTGGCAGAGAGAGAGAGAGCACAAGCAGGGGGAGTGGCAGAGGGAGAAGCAGACTCCCCACTGAGCAGGGAGCCTGATGTGGGGCTCGATCCCAGGAACCTGAGATCATGACCTGAGCCGAAGGACCTGAGCCGAAGGCAGACACTTAACCGACTGAGCCACCAGGCGCCCCACAAATTTGACTACTTTTAAAAACTTATTTGTACCCCCTGGATCCATACTTAGTGGCATTTCTGTGGTCCTTCAAGGACAGGCTCAGGGTGGCAAAAAATTTGAGTTGCCACACTTACATTCCCAACTGAGGTCAAGCAAGGGGACACTTGTGTTCTTGTTTCGGCTCTCATACTATAAAGAAATGTCCTTTGTGTGGTCTAGTTAGTGCCATGTTTTGCATTTTTGTGCTTTTTGTTGGCGAGTTCACGGTCTATAAATGGCCCCCAAGCATAGTGCTGAATAAAGTGCTGTCAGTGTTCCTAAGAGCAAGCAGGCTGTGATGTGCCTTATGGAGAAAATATGCGTGTCGGGTTAGCTTCATTCATGCATGAGCTGCGCTAGCATCGGCTGTGAGTTAAATGTTAATGAAGCAACAATTTATGTTAAATAAGGTGTCTTTAAACAAAAACACAGGTACACGAAGGTTATGTATTAACTGGATGATGAAAATGTGACCAGAGCCTCTCGGGAACCTAACCCTGCTTTTCCCCCAGAAGCAACGTATTTGCTAATTCAGTGTTGGCAGCGACTTTGTAGAACACAACTACTGTGCACAATGAGAATTAACTGCACTCTGCCAGGTGCTGTCGGGCCACTGTGGGCGGGTGATGGGACACTAAGGTGCTTGCTTGCCCTTAAGTGTAGATGACCGAAGGAGCCAGACGCAGCAAGAACTCTAGAAGAAATGTCTGGGGCAAGGCCACGGGGTGGACGGTAGACTGGCTTTATTGGGGAGAGTTGGAGAAGATTTTAGGGTTCCCATGGCTGCCTCCCAGGAAGGACTCTCGGCATCTTTTTGTCCCCATAGTAACAAGGGCATGGAACACCTGCTTAACATGAAATGCAAGAACGTGGTCCCAGTCTACGACCTGCTGCTGGAGATGCTGAATGCACACACGCTTCACGGGCACAAGTCCTCGCTCACCGGGGCCGAGTGCAGCCCAGCAGAGGAGAGTAAGCACAGGGAGGGCTCCCAGAAGCCCCTGGCTCAGTGATGCCCAGTCCAAGGCGAAGAGGCCACAGAGGAGGTCAGAGGCTGAAGTGTGAACTCCAGTGCAAACCGTGAGCTCCATCCGGGAGTGGGCAGGCTTCACCGTCTTGCTCGTGTGTGGTCCCTCATTTGGTTATGGCAGGCCCAGTCGTGTACCATCCTTCACCCGACCTCCCCACTTCCCAGGAGTCAGGGTGAGAAAGCTGCAGTGTTCCTTGTTAGCAGGGGGCATGTTCGAATGTGGACTTTACCTCTTACTCGGCCTCATAGGATCTCAGTGTGGTCCCTTTCTTACTTTCCATCTCCCTTCCACCCCTCTGGAAAACATGTTAAAGGTTTGGGAATGAATGGTGGAAATCCGCTGTGGAAGGTTTGTAAAGTAGAGAGGGAAGAGGATGGGGCCCTTATAGGAAGTGGACTAACCTTTATTGTGCAACCTAACCTGCCCTCAGATAGACCTCTGTTTGCTCTCTTCAGGGCCACTTGATGGTAGGATGGAAAACCATGACAACGAACGAACTAGTTCCACACACCTACCTCACAGGCCTGTGAGGACTGAGGTCACGTATCGCTCTTACTGTTGAAGGCCAGAGGGATTGTGATCTGGGGAGCCAGGGGTCAGGCTGGGAGGTGAGCCATGCCCTGCCCCCAGACCTTGCTGCCATCTCCATAGAGGTTCATTCCTCTTGATTTGCATTCATAGAGCCTGCTGATTATTTGGGGGTGCATTTATGTTTGTGATCACTTTTATGGAGGATTGTGGGGATTTAAATCTCTCTGCCCCTTCCTTAAAACTCTCTTGTCCCACAGAGCCCAGTGTGTGCTGGAGAAAGGCCCAGCGTTTGCAGGAACGGGTTTCTCCTGTGGGTTTGGGTCACAGCCATGTTGCTTCCCTGGGGCAGCCAGGGAACCAACCGCCACATCAGCCATCCACAGACAGGGATACGTCGGGCTGTATGTGCAAGGCATGCTGTTCCATGGAAAGATGAAGGGCTACTGACACCCCTGTGTGTCAGGTTCAGGGCCAGACTGTGTAGACTTGGTGAGCATATCACCTGAGCAAGACCTGGTTTGTGAACCCTACTTAAAAAAAAAAAAAAAAAAGATTTAGTTATTTATAGCAAGAAAGAATTCTTTTACACCCTCGGGCTCTTTTAAACTATTTTCTTATCAGAACATTTATATGGCGAGCTGGGTGAAGTAGAAACTTCGTAGAAGAATATTTGTTCCTATTCCAAGTGGAACATAAATAGGACAAGATGATAAAGCACCTCTGGAATTTTAACTCACTTTTAAAAAATTGAAATCTTCAGGAATATAGTGAATGCATTAAATGAGTTACATCTATACCTTGGCAGTGAGCAGTTAAACAATCATGTTTGATTTTTGTGATGATGATTTAAAAAATTACCTTGTGATAGATTAAACTCATTCTCTTTTAGAAAATGGGTTTACTTTGGCTATCACATTCGGTATTTACTAAGTCATCAGGAAGATTAAATTCGATGGTTTCTGCTAGGGAGTCCTTGAATAATTCTTAATTTTGATATTGGTGCAGTTTTACTAAAGGTTGAGCGGAGCCGTTTCAGAAACACTCAGACACAGACCTGGAGAGCACACCGTTGTCTGTATTCTGAGGTGGTCGGAAATCATTCCTAGTGGCTCAGTGTGGCGGCCTAGGTGAGATTCGGTGCAGAACACAGGAGTTGTATTTTACAGGAACCAGGGAACATCCAGAAGGTCAATTTCTTTCTGGCCAGCCTAGAGCCCGTCCCGCCCCCCGCCCCAGACAGAAGATACAAGGCTGGAGAACAGGAAGTGGGAGGCAAAGGAGGCAGTCTTGACCAATCATTTGCTGATGAAATTCTCTTAACTGTACTTAGAAAGGAGACTACCGGAGTAAAAAACAAAACCAGAATGAAGTCTAAGCCATTGCTACAGTAGAATGTAGTGACTGGCAGTATTTTAGGTTAGATTTTGATGTCCAAGGTAGAAACCAGAGTGGTCTCAGGTGTCGAAGCAGCTTTCTGTGCCAGATCTTGTGCTTGCCTGGATTGTGGGCTTGTGAACTCTTCCAGGGCCCAGTGCTCATTTCCTAGTTGTTCCTGCATGCTTCTTGAGGCTGCTTGCTTCCCTGCATTTGGACTTACCCCACGAGGGGGCTGTAATACATTTCTTCTTGGCTCCGACTGCCATAGGGGTATGCTGGGGGCCGGGGGGCGGGACAGAGGTTAGTCCAGCCCCGGGGCACCTCCTCGGGGCAAGGCTGTCTCTTAGAACTGGGGTCTGGGCCGAGTAGGCAGTTGAGATAACATGGTCGGTCTGTACCTACAAGGTGTTCTTCCTTTTGTTTTGAATATTCTAGGGCCCTTTCCCCTCGCAGATGGGAGTGTTTTGAATCTCTGGGCCCATCTGTTCCAAACGTGTCCTCTAAAGCTGACACCAGTGTGTAGTCAGTCTGCTGTTTTTTTTTTTTTTTTTTTTTTTTAAGATTTTATTTATTTGACAGAGAGAGACAGCGAGAGAGGGAACACAAGCAGGGGGAGAGGGAGAGGGAGAAGCAGGCTTCCCGCAGAGCAGGGAGCCCGGTGCAGGGCTGGATCCCAGGACCCTGGGATCATGACCCGAGCCGAAGGCAGACGCTTAACGACTGAGCCACCCAGGCGCCCCCAGTCTGCTGTTTTTATATGTTTTTCGTAAACCCTCAATATCCATTTTAAAGATTGTTTCTCTTTAACAGTGCTTTCTTTTAAATGTCTGCTTTTTGGGGGGTATCCACACCCCATCCAAGTGATCTATGGACAACTTAGAATTCTGCCATAGCTTAGCAAGGACTTCATTGTTTTCAAGATCAGTTTTTAAAAGGAATGAACTAGGGGAAATAGGACCTACCAACTGTAAACAGGAAATAGTTTGAGTATGGGGGGGGAACCCCACCCAACTACATTTTATGTATTATGGAAAAGTGAGCCTTAGCTTTGCTTCAGACTCGTGTGGCAAGATTCCTTTCCTCCATTTTGATCTGCAAGTTATTGTTTAATGTGAGACACTTATTTGTGGGAGATAAATGAGATTTGGGCTTAATTCCAAAAACATGAGTGTCTCATATGGGATCGTGTGGACACATCTTAATGAAATAATTAACACGGAATATTCTTAACAGAGAACATTAGAACAGAGTGTGCACTCGGATTCTTGGGAGGGTGTTGGCAATCCCTAAAGGGGACCGGTGTGGGCGAGCCTGGGGTGTCCTAACTGCACCCCCTCCCCTCCCCCCAGCCCCTCTGTGTGGCCTCAGGCCTGTCCCTTGCACACTGTCCCCTGGGACCAACTACAGAGGATTCGACCCTAAGATAATTTTGAAGAGATTTTTCTTAAAAAATTGAGGTGGGAACTTAAATCTGGAGGGTCTTAACTGTATTAAAAACAAAACAAGGCAAAAATCAACACAAGCTCTGCAGTGAGATAGTCTCTACCTGCATTATTTCACCTGCCAACTCGGCTAGCAGGGCAATTATTCTAGATTTCAGTAAAAAGAAATCAGTTACCAATTCTTGGCAGAGCTACTTATATATTCATATATATAAGCTAGGTTGAAGCAATTCTAGAATTTTCCTGGTGGTTATTTAAATCTGCTAAGGAGCTTGCACATTCAGAGAGCTTTTCAAATCCAAGGTGAACCTTCAGCGTCGAGGTCTATTTTGAAACAAAACTTTTTTTTTTATTAAATAAGATTTGACACATTTCTTTAAGCTGCTAGAAACCTTTTAGAAAACATAATAAAGACTATGTGAGGGAAATGATAAAAATACATCATTTAGCACCTAAAAATAATATCTGTGGAACACTTACCGTGTGCCAGACACAGTTCTCAAGGCCTCATACTTTCACATTTAATAATAATTACTGCGATCCTAATTTTCTGGTTGTGGAAACTAGAGAGTATAAGCAAACTAGCCCAGGGTCCCACAGGGAAGCGAGTGACAGAGCCGAGCAGAGGCTTAAGTTCCAGTGCTGAAGGTGATCATGCAGCTTAGTTTAACACAACACTAAAAAGATATTATTTTTTAAAAATATTTTATTTATTTATTGGACAGAGCATGAGTAGGGGGAACTGCAGGCAGAGGGAGAGGAAGAAGCAGGCCCCTCACTGAGCAGGGAGCCCGATGCGGGGCTCGATCCCAGGACCCTGGGATCATGACCTGAGTTGAAGGCAGACGCTTAACCAACTGAGTCACCCAGGCGCCCCTAAAAAGATGTTCTTCGACCGCAGAATGCACGCATCAATTGCAATCTGACATGCACGGCCTTTCTGGCTTAAGTGGGGTCCTCCCAATTTCCACAACACTGTAGATTCAGTGACAGCTTGTAAACCTGACGCAGAAGTTCAGTCTCATCTTTTATACATGTGTAAATTAAAGCCCAGAGGGGGAAACTGACCTGCTCGAGGTCAGAAAACTACTTCTGGCCAAACTCGGACAGGACGTTAGGTCTTCTGCCGCCTGGCTGCCGCAGGACTTGCCTCCCTGAGTCTGCTGCTGGAGCTGAGTCTCCGTGCCTAACAGACATGCAAGTTACGGTTGCCTTCTGCTGACCGTGTAGAGCCTATCTTTTCAGCTGAGATGGGGGTCTGCATGAAATGTTATAGAACAGGTGGAAAAAACAGTGAGATCGTTCCTGTCCTCCCATCCTGGGCTCATAAGCTAGTGAGTGGCACCCTGGTCATCATCTTCTATCTGCTGTTGCTTTTCCCAAATGCGCGGAAGTGGAGTACGTTCCTGGGAAACTTCCCCGTGTAAAATGCTCACACCTTTTAGGTACTGATGGTTCCCTGTGGAGTTTGGTATACAATAGTGTGAAACACATGCCCTTGATTCTTTATAGCTCTCAAAGTTGCTGGAATTTCGGCTCCAGTGGCAGCTCGAAGATGTGCATTGTCTGCGATATGTGATCTTCTTCTAACCCTTCTGTTGTTTTGGAGTCAAGGATCCTTTTTTTTTTTTTTTTTTGAGTTCCAAGGATCATATTCACTTGTGAGGCCAGTGGGTGTTAGGTGCTGGGGGATTTCCTTTATGGGAAGGGCAACGGTTGGCTAACTCTAGCCCACAGCAGCTCCTGCTAACTGCAGTCTTCGCTGCTATGTTTGTGCTTCTGTGTTGGGTGTCTCAATGCCACGACTCGTGGTTCTGTAAGTGATGATTCAGTGGTCCTGTGTACCTCAGAGCCTGCTGGCGGCTCTACCTTGTTTTTTCAGGTGAATGCTTTGTACCACTAAGCAGGCTTGTGCATTTGGGTCTTTACAAATGAATGTTTGCTGTTGTGTGAAAGCAGGTTTTGAGGTCTGCTTTCCATCCCTCCAGGTACTGCTTTTCCTCTGCTGTGTCCTCTTTTAATATTTATGGAACTGTTGTGGAGAGAAGTTTAATGTGATGTAAGCAAAATAAAGTGTTTTTCATAACTGTGGTTTAAAAAATGTATTTGTTGGGAATATAAGAACTTGCAATAACTAGGCTAAGTAGTCAGTGTTCCCATTATATTCTGAATTCTATTCTATTTTAGGTATGCAGCACCCTTTTAAGAATTTGATGAAAACCATGAACACTCTTCCTGGAAAAAGGTACATAGACACAAATGCTTGCCTATAATTCAAGAGGGTTAGGAATCTCGGTCTTAAGCTGTCAAACCTTTTTTTTTTTTTAAGATTTTATTTGAGAGCGTGTGCGAGCAGGGGGAGGGGCAGAGGGAGAGAGAATCACAAGCAGGCTCTGCACTCAGTGTGGAGCCTGACGTGGACTTGATCCCATGACCCTGAGATCATGACCTGAGTCAAAATCAAGAGTCGGACGCTTAACTGACTGAGCCACACAGGTGCCCCAGACTTTCTGAACAGTAGCAATTTAATCTTTGGTCAGCTAATCTCATGCTTGTGGATTGATGACCACAGGCACTGTGTGTTCAAGTAAAACGCAGCCCACACGTGTCAAAGTCCTGGTATGCAGTACGTCAATTATTTGAGTAGATTTTCTGTACCTCATCTAAGTCAGTATGAAACCCCACTAGGGATGGGGAGAAAAGTCATTCATTCATAATGAAGTGATCTGAATGCCAGGAGTCGTTTGAAAATTTCCCTTGCGTGTGAGAAATAGAAGATGCAAAACCTCTTAAAGGTGTAAAACATTATCTCATAACAAGTGTCTGGGAATACACTGAGCTTTGAGTGAAGAAAGGCTTGCTGGGGATAAGGGTAGGATCCAGAAGCCTGGAGTATAGACTTAAGACTCAAAGACCTTTATCCTGAGAATAGATGTGCGCAGTTAGGCTTTAAAATGCAGACATTTTCCTTTCACTCCAACTTTGACTTGCCCCAGAGTCGAAGGTTTCCAGAACCATCAGTCCGAAGAGACGGAGGTAGGGATTCTGCCTTTTGCCTCTGGCAGAACTGGGGCAAGAACCCTCTAACCAACTCAGTGGCTTAGAGAAACAGCTGGGGTGACATTTTTCACTTAAATGTGGCTCTGGGATTTTTGTTAATCCATGAGAAGAAATGAATTATTTTAAAGCATCAGAAGACTTTTTTTTAAACTGCAAAGTACCATCACTTTCATCAATTTGGTAAAATGAAGACGGATTCCCTTCCCCTGGTACCATTACATCAAGCTGCTTATGAACTGCACACGTCCTGGGGCTGTCTGACCTACAGAAGGGGCCGCTGGCACTGGAAGCCTCCCTGGCTTCCCCTGAGGTTTGTGCTTGGCAGAGCAAGAGAGGGAGCACTGAGGTGGTCGTTAGGACAGTGGTGTCTCCCAAGTGTCAAGGGATGCAGGTTAGGGGCGCCTGGGTGGCTCAGGTGTTAAGCGTCTGCCTTCGGCTCAGGTCATGATCCCAGGGTCCTGGGATCAAGTCCCACATTGGGCTCCCTGCTCTGCGGGGAGTCTGCTTCCATCTGCCTCTCTGCCTTCTTGTGCTCTCTTCTCTGTCAAATAAATAAGTAAAATCTTCAACAAAAAAAAGATGCAGGTTAGGAGCAGTTAACCCAGGAACTGGTTCAGTGACTTCTAATCACACTCTCTGTTTTAGTGGGAAATAGACAGTGGTACTGTTCTGTGGTAGATTATGTATAACATTTAATTTGTAATATAATCCAGTACAACACAAGTATGGGTATTTTTGTTTTAATGAGAAATATTTGAGTTATACATACCACAAATAGCTTCAAGTTTCTGTAACAAACCCCCATGGCCAAACAGCTAAACAATACCTGAAGCATGACTTTAAAGGTGAAAAGTCTTATAAAATTAACTTACAAAAACCTCCCTATCAAGTAGTTTGGCATTTACTGTACATTAGTCAAAAGCTCAAGCTAAAATCGGATGTTTTTTTAAAAAAATCGAAGTTTACATTCATACAGATTCGGCATTGTTAAAAAATATGCACAAATAACCACATCCATGCAATATAATTTCTTTAAAAATTTAAAGCAATATAAAAGAGCAGACCTAAGTACAGAACAGAACATTTTGGTTTATAACTTGCAGCTCAAGATTGCTAGCTGATTGGAGTAAAATTAATTCTAAACATTTTAAATATGATTGTTTCAATCAATCAGCTAAGGGTGCATGTGAGTGTCTGAACCATATCTAAGATGATGGAATCTGCTTGCTTGTTTCTGTAACATGTGATGAACGCCGCTGGTCAGTGAGCATGTTAGCTACATCTGAACAGTGTCTTACAAATAAATCAGAATTCACAGAGTGCTCGGCTCTTCAGGAAACGGCAGTTTCCAGAGACCCCCGAGACCAATCAACGGGCTTTGCCAAACGGCCCAGGCTCCCTGCCCCCCAGGGAGGAACAGCCTTTGGCAGCGGGGCCCCAGGTGCTGAGAGAGAGCGCCCTCTCTGGCCGAGCCCGGAGCTGCAGGGGTCTGCAGCAGGTGTCGTCGTCGGCAGCAGGTCCCTGGGCCAGGCCAACACTCAGGGTCACTCACCGACCGGTCTGGGGCCCCGAGGCGGGCACCCGCGGGAACGGGCTGGTGGTGCGGCGCCGCAGGCCGGGCGGGGCCTCTAGGTGGGGGGAGGCCCGTTGGTGTACCTCAGCATGGGGTAGAAGGACCTGGCGAAGTTGTTGGCCTGAGTGCAGCGATAGTCCTCTTCGGACGAGGGCAGCAAGCAGGCCAGCAGCAACAGCAGCAGCAGGAGCACCTGCAGGGGCAGCGCGGCCCTGACCACCCGCGACACGAACGAGCGCCGCGGCCGGGAGCTGCCAACAGACGGGGTGGAGAGCTGAGCACAAGGTGCCGGGGGCCACCCCCACCCTCCCTTGAGTGACCGGACCCCCCTGACCCTGCTTGTGTCAAATGAGACCCCCCTCCCCCCGCCATCCAAGGAGCCGAGATTACAGCGGGGCCCACGACAGAGGTTCGGTCCTGGGAGAGCAACCCAGCCCTTTCCAGACCAAAGAAAGCAAGTAAAGTGGGTTTTGTACAAAGACCTAGAGCACGGGATGGGCAAGACTGCCGAGGTGCGTGCGGGCAACAGGGGACTCGCTGCGGTGACTGCAGGGCCCCCTTACCTGCTGTCCAGCTTGTTCTTGTCTGCTGTTGTTCTGTCTGCTCCAAACTGCTGGGTACAAAAGAATGCAGTTTAGTAACTGAAGACCGGGAGTCCGGGCCAGGATAAAACATCCTTCCTTCTTAAATTATACACCTCCCTTAGGTCATCTTCCCGCCAAGCTTTGGAGCCCAGAGTAATGCGTGTGAGATTATACTCCATGAGGCCAGCAATACTGGCCGTTTCACGTTCCCGTTTGTTGATTGGTTGTTAATGGAGAAATCGGGGAGCCCCTTTAACGATATTGTAAGGGCTCCCCTCTTTCACAACCACTCCAGTTCTGGTGAAGAGCAGCTGATCCAACAGCCTTTCTCTTGGGTCAGTTTTCTTTAATCTTTGGCATCAGCCTCTCCCCTCGCCAGCAGGTGGAAGCGGATCTGTGCTGTCGTGAATTGGGGGCTGGGGCCGTGGGAGGCTCCAGTTCCTGTCTCCTGGGTAACTTGGAAAAATCACCAGCACAGTGCTCAGGACACAAAGGGGCTCTCACCTTTGCTTGCGGAGCTGGCACGGATGCTGCTGGCGGCTGGGCTCCGGCGTCCACCTCGTCCAAGCTAGGCAGAGATGGGTCTGGGTTCTGAAATCCACACCCCAAAGGTTCAGTTCAGGGAAACAGAAGGTTCTGAAGAGTCTCAAGAGCACAAAAACATGCTTCGTGCAGATTCCTCACTGCTCTACTCACCCCTTCCCCCAGCTCAAATCTTTCTGGAAGAGGGGAGCGCTTCTATTCTTCTCACTCCCCACCTGAACAGGAACTTTTCCAGATAAAAAGGCATGCGGCAGGCAAGGCCAGGCCAACCCCTGCCATTAACACGCACAGCACGCACTGGGGGAGACGGAGTCTAGCTGCAGCGAGCTGGACAGGATCAGTGGGCCGTGAGCCTCAGGTGTGCAGATGTGATCACGTGGCCATCAACATGCTAGAGCCGAAATGTAACTCCAGCATGGACGGGGCGGGCCTGCCCTAAGTCGGCTGGAAGCTACGGCTTGGGTTTGCTGGGAGTTGGATCACGTTTTAAAGAAAGTAGAAAAAGGAGAGAGTGGTCAGAAGACAGCGACCAGGGCAGTAAAGAGGACGCTCAAGTCTGTTCGGCATGAAGGCAAGTCAGAAATGATAGAGGGATTAGGCCGGTTTTTCACACGCCAGCCACGTGAACACGTAGGCGCTACAGTGCTGTCTTCCCCTTGCAAACGACACAACCGCGTCAAGGAGCCTGTGTAACTTTTTAAGGCCGCACAGCTAGGAAGGGGCAGGACTTGAGACTCTGCTCAACGACGTGCTTACGCCCTGCCCCCTCCCCCCCCAGCAAGTCTGCCATACTGCCTTCCTGTTCGTCTCTAATAAGACATCTTTCGATTTAGAAGCCACAAGTGGACTCACCTGGCGTCCCTGCAACGATATTAAGTCTTGGGACACTTGCTCAAGTAACTGTTTGAGTTTCTTCTCAATAACATGTACCTTCTCTTCAGCCTCAATATAGTCTTCTCCGTGCCCCTTAATAAGGAGACTGTCTGAAATCTCTTGTAAGGTGTTTACTTGAGGTTGACGTTCCGTGAGCTCTTTTTCCAGTTGCTAAAAATAAAAAAAAGTGTGAGAAATAGCTGCTTCGTGTGGCCAGAAGTGGCTTTCTTAGTGCCAGGAAAGCTCAGGGATGAATGATGATGGGTGGGGGTTGCCTCCAGAACCTTCTACTGCTTTTCTGTGTGCCTGTGTGTGTGTCCTGAAGCCCAGCATCTCATTTAGGCAGCAGGTAGGTTACACCCTGCCTGTTTTCCATTCCTTCTCATTCTGAGGACAATTGGATGGAAGAGTTAGAGGAAAGAAGTGAGGGAAAGACTAGATCTTTGTCCACCGCAGGAGGAAGTCAAGGAAAAATCCAAACTGGGTAAGTTGGGAAACAGTAGCTTAAGAAATAAAGGCACACGTCTGTGAAATCAGCCTGAATTGTCGATTACCCTGCTTGCTGTCTGATAGGGTACCCACTAGACAACATGGGGCTATTTATTTATTTTTTAAAAGATTTTATTCATTTGACAGAGAGAGACACAGCGAGAGAGGGAACATAAGCAGGGGGAATGGGAGAGGGAGAAGCAGCCTTCCCGCGGAGCAGGGAGCCTGATGCGGGGCTGGGAGCCTGATGCGGGGCTCGATCCCAGGACCCTGGGATCATGACCTGAGCCGAAGGCAGACGCTTAATGACTGAGCCACCCAGGTGCCCCAACATGGGGCTATTTAATTTAAAACTAAAAATTCAGTTTGTCACAAGAGCCACTTTGCCATGCTCAACAGCCACCCGGCCCATAGCTATCGTACGGGGCAGCACAGATACGGAGCATTTCCTTCACTGCAGAAACTTTGTTGGGGAGCGCTGCTCTTGAGAGTGGGGCTTTGCAAAGATTTTAGTGTATAAGAAGGTTTTTAAAATAATGACCAGTACTTTAAATTTATTTATAATTGAACCACATACAAATTTATGGGTAAGAATGTCACCTGGTTAGTTAGTGAAATAAATATAGGAAAACACCACTACCCTCCAAGAAATAAAGACTTTGCTATAGTGGATTTAGAAAACTCCTACAGCTCATTGTGTCTGTGGAGTAATTGAGCATATTCCCCCCCCCCCCCATGAGTCCTATTCCCAAAGGAGAAAACACTTCCAATCAAATGGCTTTAAGGGTCTCAGGATATTGCTAAACACCTAGGTCCCCAATTCCCGACAGTCTTAAAAGACTTCCTGCTTTTGGCCATGGCTCTTCCTCCCTGCAGGTCATCTTGCTAAACAACTACAAGGGGATGCTCAGTAGATACAACCTGAACGTGAGATGCCACACCTGCATCATTCCCAGGAACACTAGGTGAGGCTACCTGAGTAGGCACCTGACAGGGCAGGGGCAGCGCAGAACCCCTTAGGAAGAAACTTACCATCAGCTCTTCCTGACATTCCAGGAGAACCTGGGGGTCTGCCTCTGGGTCCGGGACCTGAGCCTTCTGCCTCCGGCTCTCAGCACTCGCTAACCACAGTAACAGATCTTGACTCAACTGGTGGAAGTCCTTTAAAAAAAAAACACATACACACATCATAGCATTGCCTTTTCTGTAAAGGAAGGTGTGCTGAGAAGCAGCTTGCTGGCTTAGGCCTACATAGTATTTGCTTCTCTTGTCTTTGTCCAGCAAATATAAGGGCCAGATTTAAATGAAATGCCAGGGCCCCAAAACAAGGCGAAGGGAAAGCAGGAAAGAGGATACGGCTCGCACAGTCCCAGGAGGCACGATGAATTTTGTCAAGTGGAAGTACTAGCATAAAGGCAGGGCTTCAGAATGCCCCTGCCCCCGCTATTACATAGAAAGACCACACAAATTACAACAAATCTGCTGGATTCAGTGGAAAGAGAGACACCCCAACAGGGCAGGCTGTGGCCCAGGGACAGGGCTGCCTGGGAGCTTGCTGGTGGGCTTGTGTTCCCAAAGATGGGGTCAGAGCTAACACGGGATGAGCATTTACCACCTGTCAAGTGCTGGGCTAAGATTATATGAATTTAGTCCTAAAAAGAAGCTCATGAGGTAAAGACTAGAATTACTCCCATTTTTCAGATGAGGAAAACAAAACAAAGGTCTAGCAGGCACAGTGATTTGCCCGAAGTCACACAGCTACTAAAGCTCTAGAGTTGGGTTAAACCGCTCCTTGCGCTGGGCCAGGTCTCTTTAATCAGTCTGCTATAAGGTCCTCCTGGCCAAAGGACAGAGATGGGGCAGTGCGGGGTGGCATTTCCGACCTACTGGAATGCTCGCTGGAACCCTTATGCTAGGAGTGGGCCACGGTGACAGAACAGGAGACCCAGGGCCAGCAGCAGGTCTCTGGACAGCAGCTGGGCCTTTTGGAAGCAAATGGTAAAGCACATTTCCCTCACCCAAGCCGTATTTGTGCCAAAGCAGCCCGATGATAAAAATACCGGCTTCTCCCACCCACGTGGGCCCTGGCGCCGGCGTACCTGGCACTGCAGGAGGGACCGCCGTAAGCCCTCTCTCCAGCTCTCCACCGCACCCTGGGCCGCGTCCCAGCGCAGCCCCAGCTGGCCGACTCTACCCTGGAGCTCGCTGGACTCGGCGCTCTCCGTCTGCAGAAATTCCTTGCTGCTCATGTTCACGGAGACCACCAAAGCCTGGTAGGTGTCAAAGGCTTTTAAGATCTCCTACCGCAGAGGAAAAAGATTGGGTTAGGCATTCTGAAAATAGTGATGTGGGGCTCATTTGAACCTCAGCGGGCACGGATCTGCCAAACGCTTCTCTGAGCTGTGGCCACAGAAACAAGTGCGACCTTGCTTGTCACTGGCTGGGCAGCGTCAAGTGAGGAGCTGCCTTGCAAGGTCAGGGGCCTCGGCTGGCCAGGCTGGCAGCAGAGGCCTGTCTCCTGGCTGGCTGACTCAACCAGAGCCATGAATAGACCCCCCTGAGCCCTGCTTGGCTTATTTCCGGACCAGACTGAAAGTCTTCCAGATAAAGTATACACAGTTATCCCGCATGGGCCCCGAGGTATCACAGGAGTGTTATTCCTTAGGATGAACAGTAATCCCAGATATAGTAATGCACAAAGGAAATGAAGAGTACCAATGTGAAGACTGCCTGGGTACCCCAAACCGCTGCCCTGGGTCATCTTAGGAGCTCAGGCTCATGCTCAGGGCACCCCCGAAGTGCAGGGCTCAAGCAGCCCCTCTCCCCTGCTCCCTGGCTAGTTCTGGTGGGGTGATGGCTGACTATGTGGGTGACAAATTCTGTGTAACAGAGTAACCACACCAGGCCACAGAATTCATCAGTAGGTGAGCTGGCCCTCCTCCCCATCCTCGACGCTCTACCACCAGCCTGGACAGCACAGTTTGGAAGAGTGTTTTTAAGCTGCCTGGCAGTGGCCGCTGGCACCTCTGTAAGGTCTAGCCGGGTCTTTGAGGTCAGATCTTTCCAGCACAGGGGATCTGAGCCGCACCTCCCCCGTGCTGACTGGGGCTTTGCGATCATGTGCAGATGCTCTTCTGAAAACAGAAATCTACCTCCATGTCCTTGCCAGTGATGGGACAGACTGACTGCTACCATACCTGTCTGCAGCTTGCCACCCACACCCCTGACAGATGGGACCTGCTGATCCTGTGGAGCACGCGTCCGCGTGCACCTTCTGAATCCCTCTTCCCTCCAGGCCTCCCCCTCACCTTGAGCCGCCTCACTCGGAGCTCCATTTCCCGGATATCAGAGGGCGGCTCTGCTGTCTTTAACGTTTCTAGCTCTGCTTCCGTTTCTTTCAGCCAAGTGGTGATGTCGCTGATCTCAGAGTTCAGCTGTTGCAAGTTTTGTTTTATTCTGAGTTGATTGTGAAGTTCTTGGGCTTGAATCAGCTCCCATCTGTCAAAGGCACCTGGAATAAAATGTCGCCCATGAAAAGCAGTAGCACCCACAGGTTTCTCTGCCTCCGACTAGTCCAGGGTCAGGGTGAGAACACCTGTAGGGGATGCACCTGGCTGGAGGCTCAGGCGCAGAGTCCCCACTCCCCCTGGAGTGTGGAATAGCCTGCTCCGCTCACTCTGGTGCAAGGCCTGTGCCATGACCAGCCCGCAAAGGCTGGAGTGAGGCGGGCAGCGGGGTGGGAGACCCAACGGTGCTGCCAACATGCACCATGGGCCCAAGTTCAGCATTTTAGTTTATGCTGTTTTTAGGGCACTTTCTTTTTTGGTCCATGAATGATCAAGTCAATGCTATTTGGTTTTTGGGTTAGTTGAGTCGTTACTTTTCTAATCACTGAACCTGTCTCACGAGGAAACACCTGACAACTCTGGTCATCATCGTCATGTCTGATCTTTACATACAAGTGACGTCATTAAAACATGCACTTCATCCTATGAGGCTCATTCTGTCAATATTTAGAGAATAGTTTTGAAAGTAAACAGCTTAGGAGTTTGTTCATAAATACAAGTTAGCTGATTCTGCTTTTTTAAAAAACTTTTTTTATTTTAAAGTAATCTCTACACCCAACGTGGGATTCGAACTTACAACCCCAAGATCAAGAATTGCATGCTTTACCAACTGAGCCAGCCAGGCGCCCCACAAGTCAGCTGGTTCTAAGATAACACTGGCTGCCGTAGGCTAAGCTTAGCTGTTTGGGCGGATTATACTTTTTTGGTTTGTTTTTTTTTTCTTAAGGGGAGGAAGGGCTGAGGGGGAGAGAGAGAATGTGAAGCAGGCTCTTCGCCCAATGCAGAGTCCCACACGGGGCTCCATCTCACGACCCGGAGATCATGACCTGAGCTGAAACCAAGAGTCGGACGCTTACCTGAGCTGCCCAGGTGCCCCTAATTGTTCAATTCTTAATTAATGTTGTTGAGCAATGACTTAAAGTAAATGCTCAGCTAACCCAAAGTACAGACTTCACCTGTCCTGACAACGGCCTAATTTAACTGTACCTGACTGCTGCCCGCTGAGAGCGGCCAGGCCTTCGTCTTCCTGCCGTGAGCTGCCATTCAAGATTCTGGAGCTTTCTTTACCACCATCAGTGTCCGGGGATAACAGCAGCTTTCCCTAGAATGAGCCGATTTTTACGTTACCATTTGTAAAACTTCAAAGGCTGTGTGAAGAGTATCTTAGTTCATAGAAATGAAGATATGGGACCTCTTTCCTTCGAAGGGTAACTTGCTATTAATATGGAGATTCTTTAGCGTACTTGGGTGCATTTATAAGCAAGCAGTGCTAACGACAGAAATAAGGGCTTGGTCTAACGACAGAAATAAGGGCTTGGTAAAGGCCGAGATGGTGGGGAAGCAGGTGAGATGTCAGGGTTGGAAATAAAATGGCCTAATTTGGGGCTTCCTAACACTTTTCAAATGAACCATGCAGAACAAGTTAAAAATCACTGTTGGTCAGCCGGGCTGTTACTGTGTGCTCACTTGCACATTTGCACAGTGTTTTGCAAAATTCAGTCCTCCCTCCTAGTCACTCACTCTGTAGAGCTGGCTGGCAGATTATCACCAGGAGTTGGAAACACAGAGCACAAATCTGCCTCCAGGGGCCATTCATTACCAAGCATTTATTTTTCACTGCACGTATTGACTCTTCTGTTAGCACAGACCTCATTGGGCTATTATTATCTCAGGCCTTTCCAAAAATAAATGTGTCCTTTTTAGAAAAGCCACGCTTTCTTTGGTTTTTGTCCATACGGCCTACTTGTGTGGAATGCAAAACAAAACAAAACAACCAAAAACCCCTTCATTTCTGGTGACATGCCTGGTTTCAGACACACAAAAAAGGGTGGAACTTTTGAAACTGGCCAGGTGAGAACACAAGCTTATTCACTGGGAGAGGCCAAACCAGGTGGCCCTGCATACAAAGCAAAGGTGAGGTGCTGGGGTCCCTCTCCCCCAGACTGTCAGGTCTTACTCTGCATCCAAAGGGACAGATGAAAACTGACAACTGCTTGCTAAGCATGAGGAGGCGTGGCTGAATCGGGCATGAAAGCCCGCTGTCAAAGGATTGGAGTCTGACGTTTACAGGCAGAATCTTCTCCGTCTATCTAGCAATATTCACTCTTAGACAGAGGGCACTTTGAGGACCAATCCAGTGATGCTCACACTGCGCTGGGCTGTCTAAAAGTTGACTAATAAAAGCGCACCCAGACATTTTAATTTCAACTCGCTTGTCACTAATTCTCTGTACTAGGGATGATCTGGAGCCAACATTAAATCCTGGGCTGGCTGCCCCCGACAGCTGCTTCGACAGAGCGTGCCAAGGACTCATGTTGCCTGAGGAAAACACAGTGAAGAAGGAACAGTCACTGTGATAAACAACAGCAGCAAACCATATGTGGTAGCAATGGTAATAATAGTAACAGTGGCCACATGTCAGGGCCTTCTTTACACCTTCCTACAAAGGTCCTAACAATTACATAAAGTAGGTTTATCCTCAGCTGAGGAAGGCTTACAGAGGCAAGGCAAAGGGCTACGGCCTCAGAGCAGTTTATTGGTAGAGTTAGGAGTCAAACCCATGTCTACCACAGCACACAGTCAAATCTTCCTGAATATGAAGTCACAGTGTTCTGAATAGGCTGTGTAGTCGAAAGGTAAATAGAACACAGTTTGGGAGCTCAGGAGCAGCTCGGGAAAACTGGCGCTTTGCTTCCCCACTACTTGCATGGATGACTGGCTCAACAGTAATAATCACCACCCCGTCATGTCAATATACACAAAGACTGGTCTGGGCCAGAAACCAGTCTGTAACTCCAGTCTGTCTTGCCAGGGTTCTAGTGGCGTATAGGCAGCTCAGCAGAGATACTGTCACCATGGGAAAACCAGCTCAAAATATGCCTGGAAAGCAAGCATGTGCAGCATACACCAATATCCCTCTCTCTCTTAAAAATCTCAATTATTACTCATGCACTTGGGTTATATTCTCAGTGCACTCAAGACTTACATAGGCTGGTTTACAAGGGTTGCTGGAATCTGAGGGGATGGTTTGTACATTGCCATCACCTCCCATCTGTTTGTAGCGAAGCTTGGGGCGGGAAGGGCTGTCAGGAACATGCCACGAGTGGTCCTCAGGAATGGATTTACCTGAAAAAACAAAAAACAAAAACAAAAAACAGAGCAAGTGCCAGTCCGTTCTCTCCAACCAAAGGATTCATATTTAGTTACACAAAAAAGGTCATGGGTAACATGGCATCAGGTTATAGTATAATATGAGTTCTGCAGCTTTCCTTGCAAAGCATGCATGTTTGCAAAATGTCAGTATGTCCCAGAAGGGAATGAAATGAGAATCATGCAACTGAGCAGCATTGTGCCTTCACTAGATGGGTTCACAATGGAGCACAACAAACGTATGATTTTTTTGCAGGATGAGTGGCATTTCGGAGCTGGGGCATCTAGTGGTGGGGACACTGGCAACAAGGCCGGGGCTGGTGGCCAAGAGGACTGAAGGCCTCTCAGAAGTGGGGGGGAGTGAACATCGGGATGGACTTGGGGACCAAAGGGCCGCTCACGGCTCTACCCCACCACTGCACAGGCGGACGGGGCAGGGTACAAAGGTTAGAGCTGCAAGTCAAGAAAGGAAGGTTTCTTTTCCTCTGGCAAGTGCAACAGTACCTTTACCCCCACCCACCCATCCTCTTCCCAGGAAACACCATAAGGAAGGAAGGAGGTAGTTCCAAACCAAGCCACCATGAAGAAAGCTTGGCCTATGCCAAAGAACTTCAGTTAGATGGAGGGGAGGGGAGGAATAAAAACTCTGAAAGGCACCATGAAAAATTCCCTTCTGCACAGGCCTCAGGGGGAGGAGAGGGATGGTGTGGAGACTGCTCTTGTGTGGGTGGGGTTTTGTAAGGAGCACGCAGGTATGGTGAGTACGGCAGTGCAAATACACCATGACACAAGGACCAAGGCGCATGGTGTCCACAGAAGGCAGAGGTCAGACATGACATGGAGCGAGGTTTAGGATGCAGTGCGCCACAGGACGCTGCCATGTTGAGACACATGCACGGGCAGGGGCCTACCAGAAGACGCTTTCAAAGTTTTTGTGGTCATTTTAAGATATGCCTCAGGATTTTCAGGGATTTCTACATCTGAAAAAGAATAATGTCATTTTCCTCACTGCAGGCATCTGTAGATGAATGCCCAAGTATTACAACAGTAGAAACATTGTCAGCTGGGAGAAGAAAAGTAACTACCCTTTATCTATTCTATTAAAAAGCTTTTAAAAAACCAAAAAGATTTTTTTTCCAGCCAACTCTTTACTGTTTGAAGCAGTAGTGGGAGTGGGGAAGTCCACAGAAAGAATGGAGACGATCTACCGATACTCTGAAAAACTCAACGGAAAAGTTCACTGATGAGCCTCCCAAACAGCCGGAGCCATCCGGGAATAGCCTTCATGTCCCAAGGTGAATTTCATTTCTTTTTCCCTTTCATTCCGCCTGTGATAGGAGTGAGCCACTCTCAGGTAAGTCAAAGTGGGCAGGACACAACACAAGAAGCCACAGAGGTCTGGGTCAGCCATGAGCTGGACTCTGGGCCATCCAGAGTTGGCCGTGTTGCTAAGGTGCTAAAAAACATAACCAAGCGGGTCGATGTCAAGGGCTTTGGAGACTGGGGCTGTTACCTGACAGTGCGCTGTAGTACGGGCCTTCCTCGTCATCTTCGTGAGAGGAGGAGCCCCCCACGTCCCCTGTGTGATCCCACTCCAGAGGGATGGAGTCCACGCTGACAGGGGTCTCGCAGCCAGACCGCTCGGGCCCTGGCGCCGGGGGCACCAGATGACAGAGGGACTGAGGACACGAGGGCTCCTCGCTCTCTCTCCTTTTACGCCAGGAGTCTGCCTGGATCTCTCTGGGGTCCTCCATGTCCGTTTCATTCTCTGAGGCCTCTTTTTCTTCTTCCAAGCCCTAAAGCGGGGATGTCCGGTTTTCAGAATGAACCAGATCACAGGTTGTTGCGGTGTGAGGAGCGCCGGGGGCCTGTCTGTCTAGCAGTGCCTGGGAATGGCCACCATCGGCATTTCTGCGGCGGCTTTCAAAAAAGAATCGGGTCCCCAGGGATTTGTTTGTGATTATTCTAATTTAGACTCTCTAGTGTGGGCCTTAGAACCTGTAGTATTCCTTGGAAGAATCTGAAATTTAGTGATCTAATTCAAACAGCTTTAGCTAGAAAATAAGAAATGGTGGCCAAAGTTTCATTGGTGGTTAGTGGCAGGTTTACTCCAACAATCAGAACATTTAAATTAAAAAAAAATTTAAAGGCCATTAAAGGGGTTCTTTCTTATCCTCAATCTTATTGTTCAGGATATAGAACCTTATTCTCCCTACGTTGTAGTGCCTCGGTCTAAGAAAAAGGACTAAAAACTGCTATGTTTAGAAATGAGGGAATTGTACCGTAATTTTTAAGGCTAGGTCTGATGAAGAAATAACTATCAAGTAAGCCAGCTGGGGACACAGAGAAGGAAGAAGCGACCAGTCGTGTTGGTCAATATGGTCATCATGAAAGCTCCTGGCGCACGAAGGCAATGAACATTGAAAAATGGCCTGAGCGCTACCCGAACTTCCCAAAAGGTCCCTCTGTCAAGGGAAACTTCACAGTTGCTTTGGAAAACGGGTGCTTTTGTCACTTCAAAGGTGAGAACAAAGCACCAGAAAGGCGCAACTACTGAAAGTTCCCAGACACTAAGAGGAACAGGCCAACACATTCCCAAGTTACTACTGTAAGCAAAACCAGAACACGTATCGCCGTATCCTCGGGATCCGGACCTGTCGGGCAAGCCCTGTCCTGAGGAACACGTGGAAAGCAGGTCAGAAGAGCAAGAACTTTCGGAAGCGCCATTCCTTCCATGGGGTAACGGGAGCCTCCAAGGAAGTGTGACTCCATAGTGCTAACAGCCGAAATAAAACTAATAGGTCCCCCCCCCTTTTACCATAAAATACATCACAATTGACCGTTCCATAGGTGTCCCAGTTCTTTAAAAATTGGGTCAAAGGTCAAGCGCGAGTGGCGCGGAGGCCGCCCGAGCGAGGGTGGCACTGCCCTTACCGGGGCGTGGGAGGTGAGCCTGCGGTGGAAGCGGGAGACCCGGCCGAAGACTTCCTGGCAATACCGGTGCATCTCCTCTAGCTCGTCCTCGATCAGCACGGCGTCCAGCGGCTCGCTCTTCTGAATCAGCTGCTCCCCGAAGACAATGAGCTGATCGATCTTGTTGGTGTTTAATGTAATTTCCTGCTGGAAACCCTACTCAGGATAGGAGAAAGAAAGGATTTCAAAGAAGGAAAGTTTCCCCGAGGACCCAGCGTCTGCTTCTTTTAACCGGGCTGTAGAGAAAGCATCCCCATGGCACCGAATGCCTTGTCCCTGCACCCAGGATTCGAGCTTTGTTGATTTTTAACAAGGTGACAATAAAGATCGAATAATGTAAAATGACCGTATGTGATTTCTTCCCACCCTCTCCCTTCTGGATACGGACTTTTCCAATTAAAATAATTCTAAAAGTTTGGCAGGGATGGACATTTACCGCTATTGGGTGTGAGGGAGAAAGCTTGTCTTATTGACACGTCGTGGAAACAGAAAATTTCCCAGAATAAACCACCCACGGGCATTTGCTTCTGCTGACACAATTATCATCTCATTGGTGCCATTTTATTAGGGAAGACACATTTCTATTTTTCAATTGTTTTTAAAAGCCAAGGAGGGAGGGTCGCCTGGGTGGCTCAGTCAGTTAAGCGTCTGCCTTCGGCTCAGGTCATGATCCCAGGGTGCTGGGATCGAGCCCCACATTGGGTTCCCTGCTCAGTGGAGGGCCTGCTTCTCCCTCTCCCTCTGCCTGCCGCTCTGCCTACTTACACTCTCTCTCTGTTAAATAAATAAATAAAATCTTTAAAAAAAAAAAAAAAGAAAAGAAAAAAAAGCCAAGGAGGGAATCATAGTGAAATTAAAGTGAACTACAGATATCTGGGAGAGCGGACGTGAGACCTGTTCTTGGCCCCACTCCTGATACAGATGCTCCCCCTGTTACCCCCCCGCCCCGCTGCACTCAGACTCGAAAGCTGGGTGAAGAGCACCTTATGAAGTTCTGTTTGGAACCTAAAGAGCGTTCTCCCCGTGGATGATTATAAATGACAAAGAATAACAAGCTTTGTTCCAATGGCCCCTTGACTGTAAGGTACAGTATCCTTGCTCATGATAACCCTGCAGGACACAGGTGGGTGCAGCCTGGCTGCTTTCAGTGCTGGAATCTGCTCTCAGGGTATCAGGTGACATTTGTCCTTGGCCAGCTCTCCCCTGCAAAGGTGCATTCTTCTGAGAGGGGCCGACAAAGCAGGCCTTACGTTCAGTTGGCGCATCTTGTCGTCGGCGTCACTCTCCGAGAAGTGCTCCACGTTGGTCAGCTGCAGGTCCATCTCTGTGAGCCACACCAGAATGCTCTCCCTGGTCCCCTCGAATTCCTCCCTTTGGTTGGTGAAATGCTGTGAAAGGGGAGAAAATATCTCGTTTGTTTTGAGGGCACAAGAGAGTCCAGGTAGACAGGAAGGTTGTTTTTGGCCAAGAGGAAAGGGTACTCCCAGAGGTCCACAGGGCATCAGGGGGCCAGTGTGGGGTCAGGAGCCTGGGCTCTGGTCCTGGCTGTGTGATAACAAGCCCCCCAACTTCTCTAAGTCTTACTGTCTTCACTGGCAAATTAGGGTGTGGGAATGTTGACTATAATGTCGAAGGTCCTTTTAGCATTTGAAATTCTATAATTCCCTAAGTCAGTTATTTTCCCCAACTTGCCCTTTGAGGAACCCCCTCAACGTCCAGGCACCTTGCCTGCCTTTACCTTGAAAGCCTTCTGTGGAAGCTATTGGCTTGAAATAGTAGCTTCAAGATGGAAAAGTACTGATCTCAGGGTTAAGCCTGGTCTAATGCTCCATTTCAGGTAATCCTGAACGTGTTCCCTCAGAGAAAGAAGACCCAGATTTATCGCCTTCAATTAAGGAAGCCTCTTGGGTTACTACCTCATAAATGGGCAGCGGATTCTCAGACAAACATAGCATTCAGTGCCAAATAAAGGTTTACACTGGTCACAGTCAACTCAGCAGGAGATAAATTAATGCACGGGGATTGTCTGAAAAGCTAACCCATTTCTTCCTGAGGGGTTTAAAAAAAAAAAAAAGCCCAGATTTTCCTCATCTTAGAATGACTTCAAGAGCGTTCTGCCCTGAGAACAGAAGCAGGGATTAAAATTACTTCCTGCAGCCACAAACCATACGTGTCCCGTCAGTTTACACCTAGACTCACAAAGGTTCACATACCGTGTCTCCTGCATAACGCAAATCTTACGTGAACGTCTACATTCAAAAATCAACCCCAGCCTTTGAGGTTAGGTCAATGTGCTCTGAAATTCAGGGGGTAATCGCTGTCCCCAAGCTCCACAATGCAGAGGGGGCTTTGTCTACATCTCTCATAGTGCAAGAACCAGTGGGACATGCAAAAACGGGCAGAAGGGCAAGGCGAGCCTCTTTCTGGGCCTAGAGGCCCCTGGGCCTGACCTGGTGATGGAAGCGGCCCAGACCCCACGGGCCGTCTGTGAGCCAACGTGCAAACCTCTAGGGCTTACGGAGGTTGGAAAAAGATGTGCTTGGTACCACAAATCACATCAATGGGCCCTGTCTCAGAAGCCTATTCTTAGGTAAATAACCTCTTAACCAAAGACAGGAATATTGGCAGCTTTGGCTTAAACCCCAGGGAAGGCCGGTTGGAAGAATGTTAAGATACCTGAGGCCTGAACTGAAATCTACCCACTGCTTTGCTACAAGCCTGATCCCGCCCGTCACTTCTCCCTGACGGCCTACAAACAAGGCGGGGGACGTAGAGAAGGTTACTCTGAGTCTCCGCAGGACGGCCGTGACCCGCTTCTGGAGGTTGTCCCAGCGCTGGTTGCCCTCGTGCACCATCTGCTTCAGCCTGCTGGCCGTGTCGGTGCGGTTCTCCCGGGCCAGCCGCCGGTACTGCTTGTTGATGAGCTCCAGCTGCGTGAGCCTCTCGTGGATCTGCCGCTGGAAGGCCTGCGGCGCACAGACGGGCGCGTCAGGGCCAAGGCCAGCACGCCCCCTCCCCGGCCCCAGCCGCCCTGCTCTCGACCTTAATCCCCAGGCTGAAATGGCCACAGAGAGCCCCCTTCGCCCTGCGCTGATGCTAAAGAACAGGCTCTCAAGTTCACTGCATGCCGCTTGGCACGGATCGGTCTCGCCTGGCAAAGCCGTCTTAGCAGCTGCCGGCGGGCTGTGGACGGGCGGCCCTGGCCGCGGGTGGGGAAAGCCAGCCACCGAGAGGCTTGCTTATCAGGAGCACCGGGCTGGAGGGGGCTTCGGGCTTTACCTCAAACCTCTTCAGCTCTTCTTTGGCATTTGTGTACAACACCTCTGAGGAATTCGGGTAGGCTGCTGTCCTCTCGGCGGACTTGAGCCAGTCCTCAAAGCGGGAGTAATCATCTAGAAATTTCTGCCACAGGCGCCACGTCTCCTCAATTCTGACAGGAGGAGAGCATCTCAATATAAGCCATCCGTTTCAGCCGTGAGCTTTCTTTTTTCCTCCCTTGCCTGGTCCCATTCCCAACACCCCTGGCACTGGCACCATTTTGGGGGAGAGACCCTGATATCCTTCTTCTAGGAAATAACCGGACCCATCCCCTTCTTGGTCAGGACACCGTCCTCCTGGGACTGCCCCTCAAAGCTCCTGCCTCACAGAGGTTAACCAGCAGGAGACAGGGCTTCCCTCCACTGTTTCGTAGCCAGGGCCAGCCATGGTTACACCTCGAGACACAGGGTTGCTGGGGAAAGCCGTAACCCCGATCATATTTTTCTTGAATAACTCATTGCATGAGCATGGCCACACCTACTGAGCCTTCTCTGCCAGTCGCCTTGGAAGTGAAGCGAACAGAACACAGCTACTGCTACTGAGACGAGAAGGGTGCACTGAGTCTGGCTGACCATGTTTCAAACGTTCGGGGGCAGCTCGGTTCTTACTTCATTCGCCGTTCCATTGACATGGCGCAGATGTTCCTCCAGCGTCTGTCCAAGCTTCTGGTGGTCTGCTGGAGAGAGTCACACTCCGTCTCGTTGGCGCAAGCATCGGAGTCATGCAGTAGGACGTCACAGATGTTAAAGACAGACTCCACCCCTGCACTGTGTTGTTCGATGTCTCGCTGCAGGTCCTATGGTTGGAACAGAGTAAGGAGCACCTTGAGGTGGCGGTGGTGGTGGTGGTGGTGGTGGTGGGATGACTGGCATCAGAGGATCTCCACTCCCCCCCACCCTTCTTCCGGCTCAGGTGCATGTCCACCTCTCGATCAGTAACAAGGACTGTGTCTCTCTCATCTGAGCAACCCTTGTGCTGTAGCACAGAGCCTGAACACTGACGACACCTGGGATTTACTTGTTGAACTGATGAGAGGGGGTGGGAAAGCAGGAGTGCCTCTCCTGAGAGCCCACTCCCCCGCTGACTCCGGGGAGGCACGGGATCCACCCCATACCACCTGAATGCAAGGGCCCCCCCTTGAGACATGGCCCCGGGGAAGTCTTCCTTGGGAGTCTCTTCAGCAGGACCTAAAACTTGAGCAGAACTCTTAACCTTTTATGGGTCCCAGAATTCTTAAATCTACTGAGACCTTTGTGCCATCTTCACACACACCCCAAATCATGCCCATCCTCGGGCTCCATAGGCCCCAGGGAAGAGTTTGGGAGTAGAGACCCCACTTCCCCAACATATGGGGTCCAACGGAGGGGGCAGTCTCTCTCTGGAGTCTTGTCCTGTGATGGTGACAGTGCTGCTCCCAGACTCAGGAAAAGGAGCATTCACGAGGAAACAATGCACGGTTATGGGGAAAAATGAAAAACTTGTTTAACAATAAACACAACGTCTACGGCCATACCACCCTGAACGAACCCAATCTTGTCTGATCCTGGAAGCTAAGCAGGGTTGGGCCTGGTTAGTACTTGGATGGGAGCCCGCCTGGGAATACCGGGTGCTGTAGGTTTGGGGCGCCTGGGTGGCTCAGTCGTTAAGCATCTGCCTTTGGCTCAGGTCATGATCCCAGGGTCCTGGGATCCAGCCCCGCATCGGGCTCCCTGCTCAGCGGGAAGCCTGCTTCTCCCTCTCCCACTCCGCCTGCTTGTGTTCCCTCTCTTGCTGTGTCTCTCTGTCAAATAAATAAAATCTTAAAAAAAAACAAAACAAAACAATAAACACAGCATTTTCAGGTATCACCCGGAGAATATTTCTTCTGCACACCATGGGCGGGCTGGAGGAGGGAGAGACGAGGAGCCTGTTTGTTTTGCATTCTGGAATTAAGACTTCTCCAGATATCTAAATTCTGTGATAGGTTACAACAGAGCATGCCACTAATCTTAGTATCCAAATTACATCATGAAGAAATAAAGGCAAAGCTAAATACGCCACTGTTAACTAAAGCTCCCTGGATTCAACAAAATTCAGTTTACAGGAGAGATTATTTTATAAACTGCCTGCCACGTTCTACAGAAAGGCAACATAAAGCTCATGCCGGGTCACCTCAATATTTAATAATTTTGGAAATTACTGTTATCAGATAATACTAATATTTTCTTTTTTTTTTTAAGATTTAAAAAAAAAAACAGCACAAAGTTATGGTAAGAAAATGTGTTTTCTAGGGGTGCCTGTTTGGCTGGGTTGGAGGAGCATGTGACTCTTGGTCTCCGGGCCATGAGTTCAAGTCCTGTATTGGGTGTAGAGATTACTAAAAAATAAATAAACTTAAAAAATGTGTTTTTTAGTTTGTCACCCTATGTGTCCTGTGAAGAGACATGAACAGGGTGATGTTTTTTAAGCTCTGCAGTGCAGGACAAATGGTGGAAGTCCTCCTGGGGTCCATGCAAGCACCAGCTTTGTAATTACTAGGTTTAAACAGAATTCAAGCTTTAAGAATTCTTGTTGGCTCACAGAATTGTCATGAGCCTTCCTAAAATTTACTGGCATTGATAAATGTCTCTTGACTTCATTAAAATAATAAATAAGGAATCCTAACATTGGTGCTAAATGAGTAATAGTGACAATTTTAACTGAAAAATGGTACCCGTCCCTGACCTCACCTGGTAGGGCTGGGTAGGATCTGGTTGAAAAGTACTGAAAAAGTCTAGTCTATGGATAAATGTGAATGCTGCATATTTTAATAGACTCATTGCAGTTTCTCTACCTTATTTGTTCAGCTTATATTGAACAAAATGGCTATTGAGTACTGATTAATACACAGGGCGAATGGGAGCAAGAAATGAGCTCTATGATAGTTTATAAAAGACCATCAACATTTTGGTTAAAAAAAATTCAAAAATTTTCAAAATTTCCAAAACAAACTTTTCAAACACTGCAGAATGACCCACTGATTTTGTAGCATGTATTGATTACTTTGTAAAATACAAAGTAGTGACCCACATTTAAAAATGCAAACCTAAATGAGTGACATTTTATGAAAACCATCTCACTACTAGTTCCCACTGAGGCAGGAATATGCACAATAATTAGATTTCAAGAACTGTTCAAGTACAATTTGAAGAACGGGACTTAAGAAACATAAAAAAACGTTAAAGACTTTTGCCATGGTTCTGGAAACAGGCTCCCGGACTCTCGTGTGTTTTGTGTTTCTGTTCCTGAGTAGGTGACAAAGAGCTCTGAAACTGGGAAGAGTAGGTATTGGGGGTGGGGTGGGGGGGAAATGAGGAGGAGGAGGATCCACAGCTAGAGGGTGAGGTGGAGAATGCAACCAGGAAGGAGGAGAATACAAAAGGAACTAGAAAAAAAACAAGATAAAGGGGGAAAAGAAGAAAGCCAAGCTGGGCTGAGGGGGAGGGGGTGGGTGGGCAGAAAAATCACCTGAGGTGGGTGAGGTGGTGGCTCCAGATTGACTCTGGGGGAGGGGCTTGGGCTGGCAAGCCCGGGGAGCAGAGTGGTTTATGAGGAGGTTGGCATAAAGCTGAGCGCACCTGCTGGGAAGGGGGTTATTCGTAATTACAGAATGGGGGGTAACTAACAGCACTCTCTCCCAACGTCACCATATGGCACCCACAGGGAACCAGGAAGCCAAAGAAAACAGGAGAGAAATGCGGAAGTCTTAATGCAAGTGGTTCATGGTTTAAAAGTGTTACAAAGGTTGCTACCACTTCCTTTTTGCATTTTGAAGATGATAGATTTCACAAAAATAACAATATAACCCTTATTACCCAAGGAGTTCTACATAAGAGAAACAAAAAGGACTCGGATTAAGTTTGACTTCTTCCCTAGGGTGCTACCAAGAACATTACGATGAGGATCTGGGAAGCACAGCTCCTAATCACTTTTGGGGCCTGAGGGATTTTGGAGAAGGCACTACTAGGTGATCCCAAGTTTTTAAGTCTTATTTCTGTAAATAATCATGAAACTTATTTAGTGATAGAAACACAAGTAAGGTGTCTTTTTGTTTTTTTGTTTTTTAATGGTTCGTGCATAATTTTTGTGTGTGACACATTTCTGTTTTTTGTGGTTTTGATGGAGGCTTTAAGGTCTGGTCTGGGTATTAAAAAAAAATTTTTTTTTTTTAAAGACTTTATTTATTTATTTGACAGAGAGAGACACAGTGAAAGAGGGAACACAAGCAGGGGGAGTGGGAGAGGGAGAAGCAGGCTTCCCGCAGAGCAGGGAGCCCGATGCGGGGCTCCATCCCAGGACTCTGGGATTATGACCTGAGCCGAAGGCAGACGCTTAACGACTGAGCCACCCAGGCACCCCCCCAAAATTTTTTTTTTAAACAAAAATGCTGAAAGTTTCCTCAGGACATCTGTGGTAGGCAGAATATTGGCCACCCAAAGATGTTCATATCCTTGTCCCCAGAACCTGTGAATATGTTTGGCAACCTTAATTCTCTGTTGGCATGTAGCCTATCAGCTGATCTGAACATCCTGGATTATTCAGGTGGGCTCAGCGTGATCCCAAGGGTCCTTAAAAGTGGCAGAGGGAGGTAGAAGAGTCAGTCAGAGGGAGAAGGGGCCATGACAGAAAAGCACAGACAGATGCAATGTTGCTGGCTCTGCAGATGGAGGAAGGGGCCATGAGCCAAGCAATGTGGGCAGCCTCCAGAAGCTAGAAAGGGTGAAGAAACAGATTCTCCAATAGGGCTGCCAGAAAGAAATGCAGCCCTCCTGACACCTTCATCTTAGTCTGGGGTCAGATTTCTGACCTCCAGAACTCCAGTAAGATAATAAATTTGGGTGAAGTTGCCAAATTTGCGGTAATTTGTTAACGCAATCATAGAAAACTCGTACATCTAACTTCTTTACCAGTAATGGTAGTCCTGAACACCAGCTCCTTAAATTGCTGTGGATTACTATGAGGTAAGAATTCCAGGATAGTGATTCTGAGTTCTATAAAGAGGGAAGCTTCAAATCAACCAGAGGTGAAATTATGGACCATTTCAAAACAGGACCAAACAAGGCCAGGAGGATGGCAGCGCCACCAAACTGTAGCCTTTGGGGAATACATGCCCTGCAATTTAATGATGTTCTGGCACACCTTAGATTTATAAAACGTTAATACACGTTACTGGCCCCTGCCAAATTTAGCTAGTCTTTCTTTAAGAGGAAAAATATACTCAGTTTCTGTACTATTTACCTGAAAAAACTCACCACTCAGGGTAAATTGTTATTTGTAAGGCCTGTCTGTAAAGAGACTATTCAAGAAATTCTTCTTAGTGGATCAAACTTGCAAATAAAGCTGATAATGTCCAGTGGCTATGACTTCACTGAGAAGGGCATTAAAATCTCTGCAATGTCCATTAACATGGTACTTACATCAGTATTCATTTTTCCACAAAACAAAGACAGAATTGTGATGACCTCAACAGAAAGGGCATACTTAAATTTCTGTGGCTAAGTGCCAATACCAGTATTTTTACTTCATAGCATTGCTAAATCATTACTAATTTGAAAGTCAGAGAATAGGCATCGTTTACAAACAGTAATAGCAATAGACTGAATAAAGATCTAAGTCAAGAGGAATATCAAATACTTGGCTCTATTTTATGGTAGCAGGGGATGTCACTCATTGCCATTAAAAGGATCGACTTGAACTCAAGGGAATTTGTCATTAATTCATCATCACCTTCTGCCCTTGAATCTGTGAGAAAGGGTCAGCCCCCAATTCTTTCTCTAAGAGCAGCTGTTACATGTGGGTGAATCTTCCTGTGTGTTGACAGACAGCAAACACCAAGGCTTTGGAGATAACGTGAAGAAAACAGATAACGCATCTGAGAACGTCATGACAACCATATTGCTTATATAGTCAAAGTGGAATCTGCTCCTGGGTCTAAAAAAAAAACCATGAAAGTGAAGGAAAGCTACCAAAAGGCTTCTATGAACTTAATTTTAGAAATAAAGATAAGCTCCAGGTACTGCATATGAGAATGAACCTGTGAATGTGAGCTGATGGGAGGGCAGGAAAGTGGATTTGCTAAGTCTGTGACATCAATGAGCGCCCACCAGATTAGTGTGATGATAACACTGGTGGGACTCAGTGGTTTCATGCTGTGGAGCTTCCAGGGTCGGCTCAGAGGGTGCATAACCGATGGGAGAAATGCACAGAGCACTGCAAGAGGGGTTTCCTATGCTATTGGCCTAAGCATGTTCCTTTTTACAGCCCCCCCTTTTTTTTTGTTGGAAGCTCTATCAGATGATCTATTGTCCCATGAAAACTTTCCTGGGTTAGAAAATTTATTTTTCTTTCAATTCATTGCCTTCTAAAACTATATTCTAAAACAAAGATCCAAGTTTAAAAATACATAAGCAAAACACCTTATTTACCACTAAGACTAAGACCTACATCTCAGACATTATTCAAAGCATTTCACAAAGAGATGTGTGAATGGGGCAGAAGACAGGCACGCCAAGAGATGGTCTCACACGTACAAGAACGTGGACAGGTGGTCAGTTCTCTCTGGAAAAAAACGAACCAATATTATGAAATGTGAACATGCTAAAAGACACAGCTAATATGGGGAAGGTTGGAGGTAGCAGATACCACAGACACCTATACTCTTATAAAAGCCTTCTGTCCTCACCTGCTGCTCGGCGAGCCTCTTCTGGATCTCTTGATCATCACAGACGTCATAGACGACAGGCTTAGAAAGCTCTGACTCGATTCGAGCCAACCAGGTACGAAGGTTGCTCATGTTTTTGTCTAACTGCTGAATAAAAGCAAAGGTCTCCTTCAGCTTCTTCACCCTAAATATATTTGCAGGAAAAAAAGAGGTAAAAAAAGCCAAAGCCCAACATTTAGTGGTGACAAGAATGTGCCAACAAAGGTGTTACGGCGTAAAAAACAACTTATGTTGGTTATTGATTTTATATATAGAGAGAGAACAGCTCTCACATCACAGAGTTTTCACAGAATATGTGACACTTAACAAAATTGCTGGTCTAGGAGCGCCTGGGTGGCTCAGTCGGTTAAGCGGCTGCCTTCGGCTCAGGTCATGATCCCGGGGTCCTGGGATCGAGCCCCGCATCGGGCTCCCTGCTCAGCAGGAAGTCTGCTTCTCCCTCTCCCACTCCCCCTGCTTGTGTTCCCTCTCTCGCTGTCTCTCTCTGTCAAATAAATAAATAAAATCTTAAAAAAAAAAAAAACAAACCAAAATTGCTGGTCTGGTTGATTTTCAGATAGGCTAAGAGTTAATCTACCCACACAAATATGAAGTCCTATCATTCCCAAAGTGGGATGCCCTGAGACCTAGTATACCTTTCTAGGGCTCCAGAGCAAAGAGGAGATGCCATTTCATTCTCTTGAGGTTAAAATAACCACACTTGGGGCGCCTGGGTGGCTCAGTCAGTTGGGTGTCCAACTCTTGGTTTCAGCTCAGGTCAAGATCTTGGTTGTGGGATTGAGCCCCTTGTCAGGCTCCATGCTCACTGTGGAGTCTGCTTAAGATTCTCTGCCTTTGGCCGCCTGGGTGGCTCAGTCGTTAAGTGTCTGCCTTCGGCTCAGGTCATGATCCCAGGGTCCTGGGATCGAGCCCCACATCGGGCTCCCTGCTCGGTGGGAAGCCTGCTTCTCCCTCTCCCACTCCGCCTGCTTGTGTTCCCTCTCTCACTGTGTCTCTCTCAGTCAAATAAATAAATAAAATCTTAAGAAAAAAAAAAAATTCTCTGCCTTTGTCCCTTACCCCGCATGCATGCATGCACTCTAAAATAAATAAATAAAATCTTTAAAAATAATAAAATAAAATAACCACACTTGATTTCTATCCAGTTTCTTTCTTGGGTATACCCGAGATTGCAGCAGACAGGGATTTTCCCTGATGGTTTAAAGATATTACCTGCTTGGCTCATTTGGTGGTATCTGGCCTATGATGCTTCTCATGGGACTCTCTTCTTGAGCAAGCACAGAACATGAGCTAAAGCCCACCATGTCCAGTCTAAGGGGTTGAGGGAGCCTTACACATACACCAAGCCCATTAGGGGACAGCTGTATTAGCCAAAAGGGGAGCAGGGAGTGTGGTGAGGAATAGGGCAAAGATAATCTGCAAGCGCAGTCCTAAATCATCTGCCTCTTACACGGTGTGGAGCAGATTTGAACTAACACATATGTGTGGAGCAGATCTGAACTAACACACGTTGCGTCAGTATACTTGGTGAGCTCACTGGCACATCAACGTACTGTCAGGAAAATAATCTTTATGTAGATCTTGGAAAAAAAAAAAAAAAACTTCTATAAACCGCCTTCATGGAAGTCCTAAAGTGAGTGAGGGCTTGTTCTGGTGATCTGTGGGATTTTTTTTTAAAATTAATTATTTGAGAGAGAGAGAAAGCGAGTGAGAATGCTAGTGCGGGGAGGGGCAGAGGGAATCTTCAAGCAGACTCCCTGCTGAGCATGGAGCCCAACACAGGGCTCGATCTCACGACCCATGAGATCATAACCTGAGTGGAAACCAAGAGTTGGATGCCTAAACGACTGAGCCACCTAGGCACCCTGATCTGTGGGACGCTTAGTGAATCCCAGAGATTTGGAACAATAGCTACAATGCAAAGTTCCTACCTATCAATACTCATGTAACAAGGTGCTGTCAGAACTCCATCCTGCAGCACTAGAAAGAGAAACTGAGGCACTGGCTCCAACTCGCCAGAGTGCGCCGCATTGCCTGTTACCATCATCTCTTCCTGGACCGCCTGTGAACAGCTCCCAACCACCCACCTGCCCCCCCGGCCCCTACCCAGTTGTGGTTCCGTGGCCAAAAGGCACATTCTAGATGGTAAGTCTGATCCACTGACACTCAAATGCTTCCATGGTCCTCACCCTACCTCAACATACCAGTTTAAACACCCTTTTTCAGGTCATCAAGCATTCAGTGCCCCCCCTTCCCTTCTCCTGGAGTGTCCACCACTGCTCACCAAAGACACTGGGGGCCCCTGGCGGGACCTCCTGCCCTGTGTTGTGTCCGCATCCCTCGTGCACCGTGCACCCGTCACGACAGCATCCGCGCTAGCCAGGCTGCACAGGGCTTGCTGCCTCCGCATGCACAGCAGCCCCACTCTGCCTGGTGGGCAGGAGGTATTGACAGACATCTGTTGCAGAATGAATGTGTATGACCACTTCCACGACATGCTATTATTTAAGTAGACCACAGATTTGTGTGTGTTTTAATTTTTTCTTATTTTTTATTTTTTGCCTCCTACCATCAACCAAGTCAACCCTGGGGACTTTTAGCTCCAGCTCTATTACCAGCTAGTTTTAGGATTTAGGGAGAATCCTTTTACTTCAGCACCCTCATCTCTAGTAGGCTTCTGAGGTCCCTCAAGCTTCAGGGAGGTGGTAATATCTGGGTGAAGTTAAGGCCAGAGTTCTGGAAGTGAACAGACCTGGCTCTAAGTCCCATTGTACCATCCATGAGCTGTGCACCCCTGCAAGGAGCCTAACTTTCCTGATTCCCAGTTTCCTTGTTATCTGCAAAATTATCCACCTTGCAGGTAGTCATGAGACCGAAACAAAAGGATGTGTGTAAAGTCTTTGGTGGAGAGTAAGCACTCAGTATAATACTAGCTCTTATTACTGCCAACTGGGATTCTATGATGCTACAATAACAGCTCATTTATAAGGCACGGGACCTTACAAAGTCCTTTCATAAATATTTATTCCCCACTCTGCCATGAGGTGGGGCAGGCCTGGGCAGAGGCCGTGGAGTCTGGTGGTAAAGAGCACAGACTTTGTGGGCAGGGCCTGGGTTCGAATCGTGGCTCTGTTTAAGCTCATCTGAAAAACTGTGTCAACACTAGTTATCCCTTCCCTCCCTGGGTGGCTGAGAAGGTTGAATGAGATATAAACACATGAAATGTATTTGGCATAGTGCCTGACAGAGATCAATGCCCAAAAACCATGATCGAGATGATTTTCATGGCGGTAAGTTTTTCCAAATTACAGTCTTACTGCAAACACCACAAGGAGTTCCCTTCAAAGCCATAAGATGATTTATTAAAAAGGAAGTAACAGAATCTGGGGCCAGGCCTGGATGCACCTGTAACCTAGATCCTGCCTTCGTTCCTGTGACTTTACAGGCTTTAGCGGTACATCCTCCTCACCCCAATACCTTGTCACCCTGACTGCCTAGGGACCAGAAAGGACACTCCAGACAATGCCAGAGGAGCTGGGAACCCCAGGCCCTATGGGACAAGGAGTCTTACATGCAGTGTGCAAGGCGCTGCCCTTCGGGAAGGCTCTGGCTGGAGAAGCAGCCCAGCCCTAAGAGCTTCCGAGAGGTGGCGTGAGGGGCTTGGGCCCGGTGGCCCCTGCACAGCTCTCCTGCCTCCTCCTCTATTGGGCACCTGACCCTACTCCATCCCAAGTATCCCAGACTCTTTATTTTAAAAAGAAGGGACAGAAATTTAACTTTAAATGACAGGAGCTAACGAGACAAAAGAACCTGGGTGCAAACACAGAGATGCAGTGATCGTGAATCCTGGTCATCGCAGGATGAGGTGTGCAATAAGCGGGGGAGGGGGGAGTATGGAGCAGGGGGGGGAAGAATTTACTTGGCTTCCCCAGGACTATGATACTCCAGGCCAGTGGTGTTTGAAATGGAGTGCTTAAGACAAGCCAATGGAGTATGGGAATAAAATATTAGATTTTCTATTGCTATTCCATTCTTTTTAAGCGTCTACACTGGGTATGCTTTCTAATTCACAAACTTTATGACTACATGGAACAACTAAAGAACTTGCTGACATCTACCTGTGCCAGGCCCATGGTGTTTTATTTGTTAGCAACGCATTAAATCCTCCCAGCAATGCTATGAGATCAGTACTGTTGGCATCCCCATTCGATAGGTGAGGTAACTGTGGCACAGGGATCAAATAACCTGCCCCAGTCACTGATCATTAAATGGCAGAGGCAGGATTCCAACCTTGGCACTCTGGTCCAGAGCTGCTGTTCATAAGCCCTTTCCTCACAGCAACTCGTATAAACCTGCACTCACATTAGCTAATATCAGGCACAGGATGGTTTTTGTTGCTGTTAGGGACCATGATCAAAGGTCCAGTCTCATGCTTCTGGGATACACTGGTGGGCATAGAAGCCCGTCCACCAAGTGCGATCCTTTGGGGGCCCACACTTGCCCATCCATAATTCTTTTCGATAAGGATTTAACCATGTGCTTTATCTTGGATCCTGTGCGGAGTCCCAAGGATTCAAGAGATAACGGAGATATCGGTCTTATTCCCACAGAGCTCATGATCTAATTTAGATTGAATTTCAACATTATAATACAAGAAAGGAGGTGGTCAATAAATATCTTTTGAAAGAATAAATGATGTTCACTCATACCTTCAAATTTGTTTTCATAAAAGACCTGGCTATGTTATATATTAAAAGAAAGAGGTAAAGGTCAGAGCACCTCCAAGCCGTTTGCCACCAAACAAAGTGCTGCCACCTTACAAGCCCTACATGCTGCTATTCCTTGGTTCCCTCCAGAGCAAGTGAAATACTGAAAAACAAGCACACAAATCACACATACTCTTAGGGCACATTAAAGAGGGAGGGAAGGTAGGAGGAAAAGAAAAGAAGAGGTTGCCAAAAAGCTACAAAAGATTCATCTAATCAGGATCTAACCTACTTCTAGGTCCCAACCTCTGACAGAAGGCATAATATCCAAAACTGCATGGGGATTTAAAACCTTTTTTTCAGATAATTATGTTACAACTTGCTCTAGGAACCATCAGCCGTATGGTGGAGCCTGTAGCATTCTCTTATGTACAGATACTGTAATCTATCACCTCTCGCAGGCCAGGAAGGGTGTGTCATTTGCCAACCCAGGCAACCGACTCCATGGTAGGCCTCGTTAATACCGCTCTTGGAAAAATTTAAGTCTCGAGTTAATGTTGGGACACAAGGAAAGCCCTTCAGAATCCAGCCTGCTGGTACAGGGAAGCAACCACAGTACTGCATTACATCAACCCCGGAGACCGTTTGTTTACGGAACTCCCTATCTCCGCACTTGCCCATTTTTGTACCCCAGTGCACTCAACAACATTGCTCACGCATACATTTCAGTAAGTCATAGTTCTCCAGGAAAAAATAAGTGTCATTTCCTGAGTTGAATTCTAATTCTGAGGATCGGAAAAACAACATTTTTAGGTGCAACGGGGAAGTTTTTCACCTGTGTGGATTAGTGGAAGACCTGGAGAGAACTAAAGCATTTTTATATGAAACCAAACAAAAGAAGAATTTTTGCTAAGAGTAGCTACAAATTAGAAGACCTTTTGCAGGGATTATGGGTAGAAATGCAGAAAATAATCAAGGTGAATAAAGTTTTATTTTAATAGCGATAGATCAGAATAGAATACTTATGAACCCTGCTCTCCCTCCAAAACAAACAAAATCAAGTCCTGTTAATATCACTCTACGTATCAGACCTAAGTCTTACAATGTGTGATGGAGACTTTTAATATCAAATTCATTTCTATGGATTAATTTACATTTCACTCCTATTCTCTACATGCTAAAGGGTCTACAGTTAAACTACAAAGACCTTAGATCATAAATTTTAAAAAATCCCATGCCAATGTGGACAGCATAACTTAAAAAAATACTAAGGACAACAGAGATGGTGGAAGTATCTGAATTTATGCTGAAACAAACAGATACGCAAACCTGTGGGGCAGCTGAAGTTGCTAAAAACACTGTACAGATTCTGTACAATTGCATCTTTTTAAATGACTAAACAGCTTTATAGTAAGATAATCAATTGCTCCAAGATCTTGAAGCCCTGATGTGGGGGGCATGGGCATTACAAGACATTTGAGCTAATCGCCTCTTTGAAGCACTTATGTCGCCAGAGGACTTCCATTTTCCACGCAGCATCATCACCCCTCTCCCCGGCTTGTCAAAGGCTGACTGCAGACACCACAGGCGAGCGGACACCGGGAGAGCAACCATCCCCCTGATGGCTGAGCACACACAGCCACCATCTCGTCAGTCACTCCTATTGTAACCAACACGAGGGAGTGAGAGAGCGAGACACACAGACGCCGCAGCCGCCCCTCGGCCATATGCTGAGCTGATGGCTGAAATGGCACTTACTGTTGATGAGAAAAAACCATTCCTCCTGGTTAGCGGAAGCTCCAAGTTCCCGGCTGCACCTCCACCTCCCGGGCCGAGGCGGCCCCTCCCCCGGCGGCGGCGGCGGCGGCGGCGGCGGGCGGCTCCATCCCCCGGCTCAGCATCCTCCCCGGCGGCCGCCCTCCCGCAGGCTCGCGGCCACAAAGCAGTGCCCCCGGGAAGGGACCGAGCGGCCTCTCCGCTCACTGCATGTTTTAATCTCGGTTTTCTCCCTTCCAATAAACAAATATCTCCACTCCTTCCTCTCTCGAGCGCGCGCGCGCGCGCGCGCACACACACACACACTCACACACACACACTCACACACACACACTCAACACACACACACACAGTCTTTGTTCTGACGCTACAGGATTGCAATACTGGGAAGAAAGTCACAGTGTTATCTTGGTTATGGGTTATTTATGAAGTGCTGTAAACGGAGGGAAGAAACATTTAGATTTGGGGCACAGAAAAGAGGATTTCTGTCCTCTTCAAATCAAATTTCTGTTTCAGGTTTGAAAAAAATGGCAAAATTGAAAGCCCCTGAGTCCAACAGGAATGCCTTCCTCAGGTCTTCCTGAAGAAATTTCTGGGGGTGGGATTGGGGGGGGGTCCCCTGGGGTTTCTGCCCTGCCTTTTTCGCCCTGTGCACCCTGGTTTAGGTAAGGCAGAGAGTTCACTGAGTCCATTCCTCTGCTTTTTGCAAAAAATTCTATCTTATAGTACTAATGGCTTCAAGACTTGGCAGGGGAAGAATTTTTGCAATTTTCCTTGTTAACTCCTCCCAGGTTTACCATAATGTCTCTGAAAATTTCTCCATATCCCTAACCTTGGTTTCTCTAAGGGAGGCCAAGTGGCTGTTTACCAGAGCACCCTTGGTTTGTATCCAGTCCCTTTTAGGGTCACACTCAGCCTTATTTTAAGACTCGACAATATCAATCATTTCTCACGGGTCCCTAAAGCCCAACATTTAGTAATTATTACATCCTCACCTTGAAAGAGAGCACGTTCTGGACCAGTGAAATTAGGGAGTGCAGATTTGGAAACAGCTCGCTCCAAATGCAACATCTAACTTGTGCCCACACGCTTCGCTGTCCCTGAGTCCTGCTAAATATGGGCCCCAAAGCCTAGCACACTGGACCTGCTGATGCTGCTGGATGCCGCCTGCCCCCCGAATGCACTGGTGGGGCTGCAGTCTCCTCGAGGAAACTCCCCAACCCTCAAAAAAGCATTTCTGCAGGGTCCAGGAGCAGCAGCCCCATGCTCCAGAGGTGCAATGATCAGGCTGATCGGAAGGAAAATGGAAGTGGGGAGGCCGATCCCACATGTGGCTCTTCCCGTGCTAAAATCTCTAAATCCTTCCAGTCCTACTGGATCAGGCCACAGCAAGTCAACTCTATGACTAGCAGCATTGTTTGGTCTCCCAAACTAACCTTGAGAAAATACAGATAAAAAGAGAGCAATGAAAAACTTTATCAATTTAAAAAGGCACACATCTCCCTGCCCATTCTGTAAAGGATAGAAAAACAATCCCAACACAGAGTTGCCATGGTAATAACTGCTGAGCTTAAATGAGAACAGTTTAATTGCTACTATTATACAATAGGTGGGCTTTTCACATTGGTAGGTGAAATGTGAAAATTATGCTTGGTTAAAAAGTTTCTTTTCATGGACTTGATCCTTCTGGCAGTAAGACAACTATCTAGTCTACATAGGATCATATGGGAGCATGTCTGAATAAGTCCCTCCTTCAAACATTGACCTAAATGGTGCCACGTCTCTACCATCAAGAGAAATGAAGGCAAAAGGTAAAAACATTGATGACATTTTTTTAAGGAAAAAACCAAAACAAAACCATGTTCCTTTTTCTGTAATGAACATCAGAAAATACAGATAAGCAAAAAGAAAATTACAATCATCGATGATGCCAACACCAAAAGATACCCGCTGTAAACATTCTGGGGTATGTCTTTCCACTTAGCTGTCCCATTTGTTTTAGGCATTGACAGCTCTGACCAGATCATTCACACATACTGCTAGAAGGAGTCTTTAAAAAGAGCCTCCACTCCCCTTGGCCCCATGTCTCTGAAGAGGCTCCACAACCAGCCAGAGTGACTTACCAAAGACATAGACTGACTTGTGGCCACAGGGCTCCTGCTACATAGGACGAAGCAAAGGCTTTGAGTAATGAAATGGGGAAGGGGTCCTGAGAAACAAAAGTAGATGGATTTTTAGGGAGTTCAACTATCTAGTCTACACAGGGAGTTTCTGAAATCAAAGTAGACACAGGTGAGACGTGTCAGATTGAGTCTTCTTCTGGCATGAGTCCCACTGAGGGCAGGATACTGGGTAGGCATGGGGGCAGGACCCTTTTCTCAGAGGTTTGGTCTGTGTTGGCTGAAGCAAGTCAACTTGGCATCTTTTGTCCCTCATCTAACATCCTGTGCCAAAAGTGTTCCCACTAATAGGTAGCCTAACTGCCTCCAGAACAGAGGATCGCACATGCTGATAGTTCTGAAAACTTCTTTAGTGGTCTCTCCTGCATTCACATTAAGCTGGGTCCGTTTTCAAAGATATTATCTAAGAAAACATGAGGAAGGAATAGCTAATAGCTTTAATAATTTTAAACAAATTTTTTAAAAAGACTTTTTTTTTAGGGGTGCCTGGGTGGCTCAGTCGGTTAAGCGGCTGCCTTTGGCTCGGGTCATGTTCCTGGGGTCCTGGGATCAAGCCCCACGTCGGGCTCCCTGATCAGTGGAGAGCCTGCTTCTCCCTCTCCCTCTGCCTGCCGCTCTGCCTACTTGTGCTCCTCTGTCAAATAAATAAATAAATAAATCTTTAAAAAAAGCTTTTTTTAAACAAGATTTTATTTAGTTCAGAGAGAGAGCACACAAACATGAGCAGGGAAAGGAGCAAAGGGAGAAGGACCAGCAGACTCCACGTTGAACGCAGAGCCCGGCAACGTGGGGCTTGATCCCACAACCCTGAGATCATGACCTGAGCCAAAATCAAGAGTCAGCCACTCAAGCGACTAAACCACCCAGGCACCCCTTAAAGGATTTTAAGGAATCTCTGCACCCAATGTGGGGCTTGAACTTACAACCCCGAAATCAAGAGTTGCATGCTCTACCTAATGAGCCAAGCCTGGTGCCCTTAATAGCTACAATTAAAAAAAAATTAAATCTTCATTTAGTATGTCAAATAAGCATAGTTAGTACATAATTTTCTTGTCATCAAATCAGATTGAGTTCTAGAATAATCACACCATTCACCAAAAAATATATAGTGTTTCAAATGGCCTTTCTGGGGGCCTGGAAGGCTCAGTTGGTTGGGCGTCCAACTCTTGTTTTTGGCTCAGGTCATGATCTCAGGGTTGTGGGATCCAGCCCTGAGTCGGGCTCTGCACTCAGTGCAGTCTGCTTATCCCTCTCCCTCTGTTCCTCCCCCAACTCATACGCTCTCTAAAAATAAATAAAATCTTAAAAACAAACAAACAAAACCCTCCAAAAAAACAAATAACTCCTCAAAAAAACAAATGGCCTTTCTGTTGATTAAATGAATAGCATTTTTTTTAATATTTTATTTATTTACTTGACAGAGAGAAAGAGAGAGAGAGTGCACAAGCAGGGAGAGTGGCAGGCGGTGGAATGGAGAAGCGGGCTCCCCGCCGGGCAGGGAGCCCGATGTGGGGCTCGATCCCAGGACCCTGAGATCATGACCTGAGCCGAAGGCAGCCACTTAACCAACTGAGCCACCCAGGTGCCCATGAATAGCATGTTTTATAAGAGTTTAGATGTTATAGGGGCGCCTGGGTGGCTCAGTCGTTGGGCGTCTGCCTTCAGCTCAGGTCATGATCCCAGGGTCCTGGGATCGAGCCCCACACCAGGCTCCCTGCTCTGCGGGAAGCCTGCTTCTCCCTCTCCCACTCCTCCTGCTTGTATTCCCTCTCTCGCGGTCTGTCTCTCCCTGTCAAATAAATAAATAAAATCTTAAAAAAAAAAGAAAAGAGTTTAGATGTTACAAGTGTAAAAAGCTGCTCCAGGGCCCACAAGGATTGCTAAAAGCTCCTGCAGCGAATTCTGATGGGAGAGCCAGTTCTGTGAATTCTGATGTCTACACCAGGGCCTAGGTAACCTTATGTGAGGAATCAGCATTAAGGCTGACTTAGGCTCCCCTGCTCCCTTCTTTGATTAGTTGGTTATTTCAGGAGATGTAGCCCTCAGGTTCTCTGCTTTAACGATTTTATACAAGCTGAAGAACACTGTACCAGGAGAGAAAGAACAGTGGTTTGGGTCTGAGCTTGCTTTCTCCCCCTCTATTACCATATAACCACACTGAACTGCACCAGGGGCTAACAGTGGATGTGGACGGGCAGACCCATCGCTGTCCTGCTGCTTTCTCTGCCAGGCTCTGGTGCATAGTTTATCAACAAGGAGATCGGGGCTCACAGAGGTCACAAGGCTTGTTCAGAGTAGGTGGCAGGTCCAGGGGCTCTGACTTTTGGTGCAGCACCCTGTCACTTGGCCCTGCTGCTCGCTCTACTCTCTGTTCCCCTGACCAGCACCGCTGGCAATACCTGGGCACTTGTGAGAAATGCTCATTCTTGGCCCCACCCAGACCTACAGAATCAGAAGCTCTGAGGGTGGGGTCCGGCAACCCAGGTTTTCATGAGCCCTCTAGGGATTCTGATACATGTTTAAGTTTGAGAACCATTGCTCTGGAGTAGACAATAAATTCCACACGGAGATTACATTTTAGAAAAATTCTAATAAACTACCTCTAAAAGGCCAGGTCTCAAAGGAGCCCAGTGCTCTTTTGATGCATGGTGCAGCATGACAGACAGACCCTGGTTTCATCCCCACCCAGTGCAGAATCGCCTCTGCCCTGGGGTCAGTTATTTACCCTCTCTGACCCGCAGTGTGCCTCTCGGTAAAATAGAGGATACGGACCTTGCAGGATTGTTCCAAGAATGAAAGGATTTATACAAGGAACCTAACTTCCAAAACGACACCAATTTCCTCCCCTATCCATCCCATAAGGAAGCCTACTACTTGAAATGGTTTTACCAAGTCTTTTGAAATTTACCTCTATTTTGCTGAGAACATACCCAAAACAACAGGCCTTAAAAAAAATTTTTTTTTTCCAGTGAATTAAACCTGACTTACTGAGATCATAGACTTTTAAACACCATTCTACATGTTTGTAGTTAAAATCCTGAAGTCATGAGGCTGGGTACTTATGTAGGGTCTCCCTCCAAATCTTACTTATGAAATGTTGCCCCTGCTATAGGAGTGAAGCAGCAGAATACTGTGAGCAAGAGAGAAAAGGTTAAATGGTGTCCAGAATTCTGTGGGCTAACAGCCTGCGCATCCTGCAGGACTATAGGTTCTGCTTGGCACTGCTCAAATCTAAATTCTGCAGCCTGGACCCCTAACCCCCTTCCCCAGTGATGATGCCTTTGTGTAGGGCCCAGCAGGAAATCAGTGTCAGAGATGAGACAAGGAGCTAATTCTACATGAGGCTGATTTATGGCAGGTCCCAGCTTGCTGCGTCAATCCACAAATTCACCTGAAGGGGAAACTCAACTCGGAGTTTCTTAGGCTCTCAGCCATCTGACTCACCTGGTCTTTGCTTTAAGATAAGTTACTCTGTTCCCAGTCCTTCAGTTTTGAAGGGATTAGACTCTCGTTTGCTCTCCTCATTACAAACCAGAAGAGTCTGGGGTAGCAGGGAAGCAGCACAACTATGGGTTGAAATCCTGGTGGCCTCATATGCTGGCTATGTAACTATGGGCAAGTTACTTATCTTCAGTGTCTCAGTTTCCGTATCTCTAAAATGGGATAATGGTATCTACCTTTCAGAATTACAAAGAAGATTAAGTGAAATCATACTTTTTAAGCACACAGTCAAGAATACAGCTGGTAGCCAATATATCTGCTATTATTTCAACTCCTTACTTTGCTAATTGCTCCTTCCAAGACGACTAATGAAATTTCACTTGCTGTTTTATCTCTTTCCCACCAAGGAATTGGCTGAAGACAGGCAGCCAGAGAGAAGGGAGGAAAGGAAAGAGCCTATTAAACTCCAAAGTTATAGAACCAAAGCATGAATGATTAAGAATAGGCTGTCACTCTAGTCTTCAGGAAGCATAATCTAGACCCTGTTCCTGAATGATCCATAAACAGGTCTGATGTCGTCACACCCTCGATCAGTGCCAGGTGCCCAAGAGGATTTAGGACGTAAAGACAATGTCAACAAAGACATACTAGACACAATTTACCCAACAGAAATGATCACATTCTTATGCACTGGAATGTTCATTTCAACAGATATCCGAGGCACTGTTCTAAGCACTGGAAATAAGATAGTTCAAGACACTGGTCTCATGGAGGAAAGACCGCTCAGTATTAGACACAACTGAGGAAATCCTCTCCCATTTAACAAACATAGTACTTTGTCTTTGAGTCTTACTAGGGAAAAACAGTGGTAACAGCCACTCAGTAAATGCTGGCTTCCACACACTGGTCCTGGGCCACACGCAAGACATGCGCCATCCAGCCTCACAGCAGCCTCTGACGTAAGCAGTGCTGTTAAGACACTTTTTGCAGATTTGGAAACTGAGGCTTAGAAAGGTTAGATACTACTCAAGTTTCTACCATAAGTAAGTGAGAAGTCAGGACATGCTCAAAACCTGCACTCTTAATCCTTATTTGGGTTACTGCCATGGATTTATATAGATTTTTTTTTCAACTGGCACAAAGAGAAGTCAAATTCAGCCCAGCCTACGCTGCCAGCCAAATCACCCTAATATTTGTCTTCAGCAGGCCTTCGACTGCTAAAGAACCATGAATGACTCAGACTTTTAAGAGGCCAAGTCTTCAGTTGAGATTGAAGGTCTTTTAAGCTTTAGCTTAAACCTACCTCTCTAGCTTCATCTCCTATATTTGAACCAATGGAGCTTCTTGTCATTTCCTGAAAGACTTTCATGCTGCTCTATCTCTGTACCTTTTTTAAAAAAGATTTTACTTATTTATTTAAGAGAGAACATGAGAGCATGAGCAGGGGGAGGGGCAGGGGTCGGATCCCAGGACCCTGGGATCATGACCTGAGCTGAAGGCAGACACTTAACCAACTGAGCCACCCAGGCGCCCCATCTCTGTACCTTTTTGCTCACAACAAACGTCTGTCTCTGCCACCAGTAATGTTCAAGGATCCCAACCTCTCGCTCAGGACCATCTGGTAACACCCCTCTTCTGTAAGGCTCTCCTAATCCCCACCCCCACTCCAGGAGACGAGCTCTGAGCTCTCAAACCACTTGGCTTTACAGCTGCTCCCATTAATGTAATTGACTCATCTTACTTCCTGTCTGTAAATTCTCATCGCACTTAACCTGGCGCCCTTGCTGATTGAACCAGGTTCACTTATAGTTTACAGTAACAATGAGGTCAAGGAAATAAATGCCAAATTATTAAGAGTATCTTATTTTCATTACTCCCTAATTCTTCATTCTCCTTACAGGTTCTCCTGTATGTTCTGCTTTATATGTGTGTTCAAAACACCTAAACACACTGTTATGGGAAAGACTCACTCAGCCGGGATAAACACAAAGCTGCATGGATGGTCCCAGAGCTGAGTGACCATTTTTTCCTATGTCAGGTTGCACGTGAAAAACACTTTGGTTGGGGGTCTGTCTTTGGAGAGAGAATTTGAAGACAAAAGGCCCTTAAAAGCTTTGGGGGGGCATCACCTTCATTAATTTGTGAGGGGAGATAAAATTACCAGTCTTATTTCTGATACGGTTGCCCTAGAGAATTTAGCTTTGATTTGTGGCCACAGACATGTGTCTTAAGTCCACATCTTAGGACCAGATGCCCAGTGGGGCCTGGCATGCTGAGCACACACTTGTGGAGGACCCCTGCCTCGAGTGTGCCAAACCCCTGCAGTGGGGGCAGGGCAGTGGGGGACCTGCAGACCAGCATCTAGAAATCAGGCCTGTGTCCTGACCTACTTACATTGGCACATACAAGCAGGAATAGGCAGGCAGGATTTCATTTGGGGGACATGCAAATCCTAAAGCAGAGTTAAAATCTCTAAATAGTACCTCCTCAAGGATCTCTTCTCTAGTTAAATCTCCAACTCTCATTTAAACCTAGCTTCATGCAAAATTTTAAGCTAAAGAAAAAAATACTAAAGCGTGATATACTATAATATAATCTTCCTAAAATGTTGAAATAAGAATTTCCACTCATTTTTTACCAAATTTTGCCTTTCTAAGCTTATAAAACTGCTGGATTGCCTTCAAGCACGACTGAGCTCAGTTTTGAGCTGTGAGCTTGAGCTCAGTTTCTAGATCTGTGAAGTAAGCACTGTACCCGCGGAATAGGAGTAACTCGTAGGCCACTCCTCACCTCGATCCAATGACGTCAAAGAGGTGCTGCCAGTGGTCGCTGACTCTGTGGAGCTTGTCCTCGATCTCAGCTGCTCTTGTCTTGTTGCTGGCCTCCATCAGCTGGTCACCCATCTGCTTTAACTGTAACTTGTTTTCACTGAACAAGTTTATCTCTTCTATGCAGTCCTGGGAAAGGCACCAAAATACAAAGCCTCAGTTACTACTGAAAACTCATTTCTTCGCCAGTCACAAGCATACAGCTGCCTCTTGAAATTTAAAAAAAAAAAAATTCAAAAACTTCACACCTGTTAATGCAACTCGTCAGTGAGGAGCTAACGAGTCAAACAACGCCCACTTGGCACATGTATAATGTGTAAGGCAGCAGTTACTTTTTTTTTTTTTTTAAAGTAGGCTCCATGCCCTGAGATCAAGAGCTGAGCTGAGATCAAGAGTCAAATGCTACCCAGGTGCCCCCAGTAGTTACTTTCTTAATTCAGTAGCCTTGGTTTCCCCTCCCAGATTTGTTCTAATCTAACCTACTGGGTTACCGAGGACAACAGAGTATAACTAAATTAACCTATATCATCACTAAGTGCCATTTTGGATGACTGCACCAAGAATCCACCCCCCCTTTAAGATTTTATTTATTTGAGAGAGAGTGAGCAAGCAAGAGAGAGCACATGAGCAGGGGGAGAGGGAGAGGGAGAAGCGGACTCCCCTGCCAAGCAGGGAGCCCAACGCAGGGCCAGATCCCAGAACACTGGGATCATGCTCTCTGAGCCAAAGGCAGATGCTCAATCGACTGATCCACCCAGGCGCCCCTTCCCTGTGGCACCTGGTGGCCATTTCAGATTTATAAACCCAGTTGCCGCCGGCCCCTCCCCTTTGGCGAGGAGAGCTCCTTCATAGTAGCCACCAGAAGCCGTAAGTCGCTGGGGGTGTGACCTGATGCTTAAGCTGATAAGAGCCCCTGCTCTGGCCAGACTTCCCGAGAGAAAGCACAGAAAGCACAGTGCCCCCCCTGGAATGGTCCCACACTTCCCATCTCTCTGGAATCCTCACTTACCAGCTTTTCTCTAAGAAGGAATAAAGATAGTGAGAAAGGCTCTTCATATTTCTGCAATGTTATAGAAATGGATCTATAACGTTATGCCACTTTGAGCCTGTGAGCAAGAGCGGGGAGTTCCGTGGTAGTCATAAGTGCAATCATCGGGGTACTCCTGCTTACCTTCTGTAACTTCTCAATCATTTCTTCAATACTAATATCTGCTGTCTGTAGAACTTTGTTTTCCATCTGCACCAGCCATGCGCACAACTCTTTATTTTTTTCATTGAACACAATCCATGAATTGAGTCTGTCTTCAATCTCCTGTTTGCGTATAGCCACCTAGAAATGAAAATGCATTTGGCAGCTGAATATAGGCAGGTAGGAAAACATTTCCTTTTCCTTCCCCCCTATTAAAAAGACTAGGAATTTCATTCATTTTCATCAGTAACCCTACAGACTTAAATCACTGTTTACCTAATACCTAGGGTTCAACATCAATAGTTACACCTTTGATAAGTGCCATAAAAAGCAACAAAATAAAGATTGTGTCTAAAGTGTAACTTACCGAAAGAATTCAGTTTTATCCAATGCATATCTATTATTACCAGGTTATATTAAAAATTAGAAACAGGGAAGGTTAAATACATTAAACATCACCCAGATTTCTTCTGATCCTTGTTCTTTCAACATGCATTTACTGATGGCCTGCTACATGCTCATTTACAGTTTTATGACCCAAATCTTTTTACCTGTTTAAACATGATCAAGTCCTTATTCCTATTTAAGACCAATGTCCTGCCTATTTAACTTAAAAACTGTAATCTAGGTCACAACATAAATCTAACATATGTAATGCAAATGGACTACAAAATTGAAGTTATTTCAATATTTTAGTGGTAGATTTCAAAAATAAAGCAAAATAAAATAAAAAAACAAATGCATATCACTCATTTAATCTATCCTCCCATTATGCACTATGGCTTTAGATGGAAACTATGGAAATGGAACCAAATACTAGTCTGTAGTAAGCAGGCTGACCCCAAATACCCAATACTCCATTATACATCAGCAACCCCTAAGCTGGCTTCCACAAAGCCTCTTCCCTCCTTAAAAGGTTCAAATTTACAACTTAAATATAAATTTAAAGAATGCAAATCAGCCTTTCTAAATGGACAAAATTATTCTCAGCTCTTAAAAATCTCTAAAATCTTAGAGTTAAAAGAGTTTTGATAAAAGTTTTAACCCCCTACTTTGCAGATGGGGAAACTAAGGTGCAACTCCCTGAGGCTTTCCTGCTCTGGACAAGGAAACAAAGTGATCTTTTCAGAGTAAGGCAAAAATACCTAAGGCTTGTACATCCACCCAGCCAAATGTGTTCAGAACTATCCCTAAAAAAACAAGTTTTGTGTTTCCATTCCTAAGGGCATCTATTTATCTTAGCTTTTGAAAATCCTGGCATTTTGCACAGCGTCATTCTGATTGGTTTCCTAATGGTAACAATTAGGAACATCTGGGCCCCAGTCTCTGCTTCTGCCTTCGTTCTAGGATACTTTTCACGTATCCTAAATATTTTTTTACATAAAATATGAATAAAAATTCTAACAGAACATTTAAAATTACAGTTCATTATTAATATTAAATACTAAAACCAAGAAGGAAAAATGATTTTACTTTATTAAAATGCACCCAAAAGCATTAAAAAAATGTCAACTTTAAATAGATCTCTTAATTCACAAAAATGAGATTAAGGAATTCATTTTTCTTAGAATTCTATGTTCTTGAAACAAAGATCTATTTGAACCCTTTGGTTCCCTCCTGTCACAAACATGTACTGTATCGGACTATAACCACGATCTCATTTTTAATAAGTAGAAGGGATCCACTGAGATACTAAGTGGAGCTGTTGATCCTTTCTTTTAGAGTTTTGAAAAAAGCCAACTACTTGAAAGAAACATCGGATTGCACGAGAACAGAGTTCTCAGATAAAACACCCCTGTGCGGGGCACTAAGGACGCCTGCTGTTTGTTGGGCCCAGAGAGATACTGCCCTAAGGCCAGACGAGACCTCTTTGCTGAAGTCCTGATTCTGATATCCCGATGGGAACTTGTCACCTACACAACAGAGAGCGCTGAGTGCTCACAGCTGCTCGTAATCGCAATCCCCCCCTCCGCCCCTATCTAAGGTGAGTTTTTAAAAAGCTTATTAGAAGTGTACAAAGTACCAGCACTGAGCCCTGGAGAAACAAAGGGTCAAATCTGTTACCCCACGGTGCTGCCTTCTAAAGGGACAGCAGCGGGCCCGGGCTCCAACTGCAAAGGGCCTCCGGTTCAATGAAATTAAGCCCCTTTCTACTTTGTCTGGCCTTCGGAGACATTTCAATAAACTCCAGAACAGCCGTGCCCTGCAGTTAACTGACTTACTCTTAAGCAGAGATCCTCCCATTGTCTGTGCAAATGCTCTGTTTGCTCTTCCAAAACCATCACGTCCTCCACAAGAATGTGCTGGGTTAAGTCGGTCTTCATAGTGTGAAGTTCTTTCAAGTTCTGAGTCCAGTTGCCCAAAGACTTCTCTAGTTCCTGCATTTAACACAAGGGGGGGGGGGTGGAATCACTCCAACTCAAGCTGCTGCTGTTTCCAAACCTGTAGGTTAATCTTTTGATTGGACTCTGGGGGAGGGGCGGGGGAAGGGGAGCGGGGGAGGGGGCGGGACGTTCTGAACGAGAAACAGCCCAAGGCAGCGGCTGCTCTTTCTTCACCACCTTTTTCTCAAAAGAAAACTTTTCCACCTTTATTTTCATTTCCTCAGGTAGTTCACATTTTTATATAATTAGTTCTGTTTTAAAAACATGTAGGTCTTTACCTATATTGAGAAGAAATTATTTTTGTAGTCTAGCAACAATCTCACACACACACTTTTTTAAAGATTTTATTTATTTATTTGACAGAGACATAGCGAGAGAGGGAACACAAGCAGGGGGGAGCGGGAGAGGGAGAAGCAGGCTCCCCACTGAGCAGGGAGCCTGATGCGGGGCTGGATCCCAGGACCCTGGACCATGACCTGAGCCAAAGGCAGATGCTTAACGACTGAGCCACTGAGGCACCCCCCCCCCCACTTTTAATTCTGAAACTACGTTACAGAAATGTTGTATAAAGTGTGATTTTCCATCTTAAAAAAAAAAACAAAAAAAACCCCTAAGAAATGCATTGTTGCTACCATGACAATCATAACAACAGCTTCTGTCTAAAGGGGATTATTTTGGTTAAGTTTCAAAAAGAATGAGTATAACGGAAGAAAAAAATAAATTCTTCCCTAATAACTGACAGAACTTGGTTAGCAGAAAATCTCTCTGGTCATGGAAACCACTGTTATTTAAAATGTGTCAGATTTAAACTTTTTGATTTCTAGGACTTGAGAAAATTGCTTTCACAACAGGAACGTGCTGGAACGAGTACTCAAGAGTCTTCCAGATTCTTATTGTGCTCACAATTCTTCATTCTCTGGCACGTTTTAAGGATCTCCGTTCATACCTGCCTATTGCAACAGAAAGAAGACTCTTCGGGGTGGCAACAATAAAAGTATGTTAATTCTGACTGATTTTCAGAGTCCTAAAAGCGACACTGGCATGATCACATAACTTGAGGACAAAAATTTACATTCAGTAAAATGGCCCAGAGAATTCTCTTTCAAGGTTGCATGGAGATTCAGAGATACCTTTATCAGAAGAAAAATCATCACTTTATACTTTTTTTTTTAAATTTTAAAGATTTTATTTATTTGTCAGAGAGAGAGACAGAGCACAAGCAGGGGGAGCGGCAGGCAGAGGGAGAAGCAGGCTCCCGGCTGAGGAAGGAGCCCGACGTGGGACTTGATCCCAGGACTCTGGGATCGTGACCTGAGCCGAAGGCAGCCGCTTAACCGACTGAGCCACCCAGGCGTCCCCCACTTCATACTCTTGTTACCTAGTTTTACTCTCATGATTCTAGTAGAGTGGATGAGAGCAGATTCTGTGTGGAACACTTTCACTGGCTACAGAATATAAAGGGGACGACTCACAGGTGGAGGGGTGCTACTCACTGACTTAAAACGAGAGACCCCCAAGACCACGGAGCTTCATGCAGCATTCCCCGGTCTGGTGGCAGGAAGCTCAGCCTGTCCAAGGCCCTGCTCACCAGTGTAGGCTCAGCTGCCTGCACAGTAGGGAGGCCTGTTTCTGTTTTCCATAGCCAGGTTTAAATTGATTTGGTTTGGATACTTGGTTTCTTCCTATGACTGAAAGGATAATTAACAGGTGTAGAACTTTTGAATATGGACTTTTTTTTTTAAAGATTTTATTTGTCAGAGAGACAGAGAGAGAGAGAGAGAGAGAGACAGGGTGAGCAAGCACAAGCAGGGGGAGCGGCAGGCAGAGGGCGAAGCAGGCTCCCCACTGAGCAAGGAGCCCGATGTGGGACTTGATCCCACATGACCTGAGCCAAAGGCAGACGTTTAACTGCCTGGGCCACCCAGGCGTCCCGAATATGGACATTTTTATAATTCTTAATAAATATGGCCAAATTACATTTTAAGAGGAATGATCATCTCCACATACTTTCTGGAGTTTTATATATATATATATACATATATATATGTATGGAGATATATATATATGTTTAGACAACTTTAATATATATAATGATTAGTTATTATTTAAATTTGTATTTCTTTATTTCGCCCTGATGCGTCCACAAATATATTTAGTTAATTCCTACTTACACTTCCAGATCTCAGACACAAAGGTAGTTCCTCAGAGGAGCTTTCTCGGACTCATCAGTTGTTTGACCACATGAAGTGAAGCAGCACAGTCCTTGACTGGACTCGGACACAGCATGGCGGCATTAAAACCTCCGCCTGTGCCCTCACTTACCAGGGGGGTTGTCAAGTCCCATTTTTCACCTTACCATTTGGGTAAAAACAGGACCAAAAAATGAATGTGTAGCTATATAAATATTGGCCTGTATATGCATAGACCATCTTTGGAAGAATATACAACAAATGGGTAACACTGGGGCCCCAGGGTGGCTCAGTCGGTTGAGCAACTGGCTCTTGGTTTCAGCTCAGGTCATGATCTCAGGGTCTGGGGATCAAGCCCCACATTGGGCTCCACCCTCAGCGCTGAGTCTGCTTAAGAGCCTCTCCCTCTACCCCTCCCCCACCCCCTAAAATAAATAAATCTTTAAAAAAATATTTGTTGACTGCCTGAATTAGAATTTAATACATGCTAAAGAAGGACTCATAAATCAGTGGTGAAAGAAAAGACCCTTCTCTGAAGGATGCTAGAAAAATTGCTGGCTTGGAATAAAACAATTAGATTAAAAAAAAACAACACAAAAACAAATTGGTAACACTGATTGCTTTTGTGGAGAGGAACCAATGGGAGAAAGAATTTTCATGTATGCCTCTTGCACCTTCTGAATTTTGAACCATGTGACAATATTACTAACTGAACAATTATTTTAAAAATAAAACTGTCCCCCGAGCTCAATCATTTGACAAGTCTTATAAACACAGATGTCCACTAGACCAATTTTGGTAACAGTGAAAAGCTAGTATGTAATGAAGTGCTAGTCTATATGTCAACTTAGATGTAATGAGAATGTCATCTTCTGAGAAGGAGAGTAAAGCTCAGATGGTCAAATGGTTGGTGTATCTCTCCCAAGTAACTCAGCGGTGATAAACACTCTCCTAGACAGGATTCGGGTTACTTGAGTTCTTTTTGGAATATGGTCATGGGATCAGTGAACTCAATGCTCTTGGTCTCTCTTCCTGATTTTTCCACTGAGAGATAGAACACTGAGGCTGTAGAAGCTGAAAAGATCCCACTGGAAGCTGAAGAGTGTGACACTTGGGAAATACTATGCCTTCTTAGGAGTTTACAGTTCACATTCTGCACTGGTTTCTAGACTTTATGGAAGGGAACTCTATGTGTCAACTGAGAGTATGATTCCAAATTTTCTCCACTGTCCCTGACATCTAGATCTACTAAAGATGTAGAGATCATAAAAATGTTGAAAATTAGGGATAGGTAGGAATTTTCTTAACCTAATAAAGCCATCATCAGCAAATACCATATTTAGTGGTAAAATGTCAGAATTATTCTCTTTAAAATCAGGAATGACATGAAGGAGCCACCTATCAATTATACTAAAAAATGTTCTGGAGGTACTGACCAGTATAGAAAGAACAGGAAAAAAATACATAGAAAGAAAGGAAGAAACAAAAGAAGAGTCATTTTTCACAGATGGTGACTGTCTACATAGACACCTAAAAGATTATGCAAATTATTGGAATTAGCAAAATATTTTAGCAAGATGACTGAATATAGTATCAACCAAAAGTTATTATTTCTAGGCACCAGTGATAAATAGAAAATATAATTAGAAAAAGTATTTTCAACAGTGTCAAAAATAACATGCCAAGAAAGAAATCTAACAAAAGATGTATAGTACTAAAGAAAATTATACATCATTATTGAACATGACTAAAAGGAGAGAAACATGCCATCTGCAGGAACAGGAGTATTCAGTAACAAAAAGATGCTCATTTTCCCCAATGTATCTATAAATTTGATACTATTCCACTAAAACTCTTATCAGGACTTTGCCTAGTTTGACAAACTGCTTCTAAATGTTGTGGAAGATCGAAGACCCAAGGACATCCATACGCATGTGGGAGAACAAAGTAGGAGTACACATCACGCCTGAAATGAGGATTTGTTATTTTAAAAAAAGCTCAGTAATCAAGATAATTTGATATAAAGGCTGAGGTAAGCAAATCAACAGAATAGAGCCCCAAGAAAAAAATCCCACATATATGGCAACTTGATATTTGACACTGGAGAATGGGCACCAGGACGATGGTCATCCATGTGATTTTCCATTATGAGTAAATTAAAAATTGGATCTTTACCTCAAAACATATGCAAAAATCAATTCTTAAATGAATAAGGATATAAATGTACAAAACAAAACTTGAAAATGTAGGCATGTATCTGTATGACTTTAGTGTGGAGTAATGGCACTGCTTATATAAGGTTGAAAAACAAAAGTAATACTTCTATATTTCATTGAGAGCTACACACGCATGTAGGAAAACTATAAAGTAGTGCACGTGAATGATAAAACACTTCATTCAGGGTTGTGGGTCCCTCTGGGGAGGGGAAGTACATTGGGGATTATGCAGGGCGTGTCAACTGTATTTGAAATGTTTTATTTTTTCAGCTGGGTGATGGTTTCGTGGCAGTTTGTCATATTATTTGTTATGTTGGAAATTTTTTCCATGTTGGAATATTTTTACAATGAAGAAAAAAGATGCAGACTGAAGCACACTAGTTTCCAGCATAGCTTGAAGGATGAGAATACTCATTTCTTCCTAATTTTTTCAGTTTGATTCCTGATCAAGATAAAAGATCATTCCATTTGACTCTGGATGTTTTTTAAACATCAAACCTGCAGATAGGGAAGAGAGGTGAGTTGTCCCTGACCTGGGAATTTTACCGGTCCAAACTCCTATTCATTCTTCTGCAAAAATCTTCAGCAAAGGCCTAAAATACCCAGGAATAATTGCCAGTGTTGTATCAACTAGGCAGAATATAGTTTGGAAGGTTTTATAAAAATGTTATATTTGAGCAAAAAGTCCAACCGCTTGGCTTCTAAAAAATGAATTCTATAGTAATACTTTACTCTCTTTTCAAACACAAGGTCATTCGTTAAGGGAACAGGTTTCAGTGTAATCTCAAAGGGCACACGTTATATTACAGAGGAGAGAAATAGAAAGGGGACCTGGAGGAGAACTCCCCTCCCCCAATTCCTAAGAAGAATTTCTGCAAGTCTTTCTCGTATTCACACATGGATCTCAAAGAGCATCCATTCCAATTGCTTTGGAGACCAGGATGTTTTTTTTTTGACAGAAGACAGGCAAAATGTTTTCTGACTGAACATGGAAACACAGTTTCAACACAGAATAGAAAGGCAAACAAACACTTCAACTTCTCTCAAAAGCAGTAAGTGATTATCTTGAACCCCCTTCCCAGCTTTCAATACCTTAATCAGCTCTTTTTCTCTGTGGAGGTCCTCATGAAGTTCTGGAAGAGGATCTCTACTTTGTGCCTTTAAAACTTGCAGCCTGCTTTTCAACTCCTTGATTTTCTTTTCACACTGGTCCCAGGTCTATTTGAAAACAGTATTAAAATTGGTAAGTACTTTGCTTTTTAAGAATGAATTGTAGGGGCGCCTGGGTGGCTCAGTCATTAAGAATGAATTGTAGAAACAGAATAACTCATTTAATCCACTCCAATAAATGTGTTTTTGTAAATCACACAGAAACCCAGTTCCTTGTCTTGAGCAGCCTGGTCTAAAAGCAGAATATCTCTGGCGCAGCTTTATGTGTGGCTCAACTATTGAGTTGACTGGCTTTTGCTTCGAAATATTTCTTCTTCCTTCCCTATATCCTCAATCTATCTAATCTTATTCCTATTTCAGTTTTGGGAAAGTTCACGTTTTGGGGTGGGGGGAGTTCACATTTAAAAGGCTACTATTAAGGATTAATTTTTAACATTGACAGTCTTGGGCACACACTATCATACCAGCATAAAGCAAAAGCCCTCAACTACTCTTCTTGTCTTCTTGTCTCACATCATCCCTCTGCTCTCTCTTTCTTGAAGTAGCCTGGCTTCAGGGACCCTTTCACAGTGAAACTTCACTCGACATTTCTCACCACTGAGATTGCCACCTTCTGCTTAGAGCACTTTACAGTTTACCAAAGCCTTCTCAACTTCATTATCTCACTGTAATTATAATAATCTTAGGAGACACACAGGGCTTCACATTTTAAAATGTGAAAACTGAGGCTCAGAGAAAACTGGCCAAGGACATGCGGTCAGAAGCAGACCAGTCAAGGGTTGATCTGAGGACGCAGTCCAGCCCCCGCCCCCACCCCCGCAATGCCATTCTTTCACACCATCTCTCTTCCTTTAACCTTCTATTATGGAGAAAACAGTTGCCTGCATTTCCAAGTTCAGAATATTTATAATGGATTCATTGGGATAAATTTCTAGTCCTGAGGTTACTAAAAGTAGACAAACATGAAGTCAAACACTATCTTATTCCTCAGTACAGCTTATACCTAAACACGCCTGGGTTGGCCTTATTCTACAGTAACGCAGAATTCACAGAAGGGGAAGTCACTTGTCTAGCAACATCAACTCTCTGCAACACAACCAAGAGGAAAGTGGAGAGAGGAACAAAACTGAGTCCTTATTTCTGCCTCCAAACCATTAGCTACCTTTACCACCATGTTTTACAACCAGGGCAAAATGCTCGACAAATACTTGCTAGTTAATGAATTTCACATAGCCCATATACCAAATAAAATTCAGATACTTTACTCATAGGACAGATGTTCAGGCCCTAACTCAGCACATACTTATTCTTTACTCAAAAAAGACAAAAAAACAAAAACCAAAACTATCTCTGAGAAGCTTGGTTATCTGGATTTGGTACACGTACAACAGATCAGGAAGGAAAGTGGGCCATAAGGAGTAGGTATGCTCAGAGAAACAAAAATTAAGCAGAGGCCACTTTAAATAATGTGTAGAGAAGAAAATAAAAGAAAAACAATAAAAACCACAAAATTACTCGGAGAGCATAGCTGTGTAGGGCCTTAGGTTCAAAGCACCTCAGAGTCCTTAAGAACATCTCGGTATATTTTAGGATAACAAAAATAATTCTTTTCCCAACAATGGCACAGAATAAAACATTTTGGTTCTTGAAAATATAATCATAAATTATCTGGGAAATTCTTACATGTGCTTATGTGGAAAGGCACATTCTCTGACGACAGAAGAAGTATCACTGTGTTTATTTTCATATACTATGCCCAAGGACAGACCACATGTGAACATTAGCTTTGTATATAGAACTGCCATGGAACACAACTACACTTCCTATTTCGTAAAAGTGGATATAAAATAGAACCTCAAGTATTTATATACTTAACATCGAGCTTTTTCAATGCTCTATTATTATTTTACAGTAAGTAACTGGCATGATTCATGGATTAGGATTCAAGGTCCCTTGGAAAACTTACAATACTGTGATTTCCTAAAATCATGCCCATTTTTGCCCAGCAAACAAAAACTCCATGTACTGCATCTGAGTATCCTGAAGAGTAAATGGTGAGTTTACCTCTACATTGTTCTGCAACTGTTTAATCAGCTCTCCTACGTGGAGCTCTGTGTCCTTCCAGTTGTCCCGAAGTTGACTGATTTTCTTGTCAATCAACTCTTTAGTTTCCAGGTTAGCTGTGTTCAGTAACTTCTCCCCAGCTTCTAAGGTTAGTTCAAAGGTAGTTTGCCGTCTCTGAAAATGAATTTCTTTACTCTAAAAAGAAAAAAAAAGTGATTTCCTTAAGCCTCTGATATGATCAAAATGTGATTGTATGCATTTGTGAACGTTCCCTTCAGAGCTTTTCCCTACTAACAAATGTTAGATATAAATTAGGCAAATGAGATTAGAATGCGTGCACATGCACATACAGACACACACACACACCTAAGGCTCATGTTTTACACTACTACACACTACACCAAATAATGCGTTCTTAAGATAATTTCCAATAGTGGAAAGAGCCAAGATGTCCATCAACAGATGAATGGATAAAGAAGATGTGGTATATATATACAATGGAATATTATGCAGCCATCAAAAGGAATGAGATCTTGCCATTTGCAACGACGTGGATGGAACTGGAGGGTATTATGCTGAGCGAAATAAGTCAAACAGAGAAAGACATGTATCATATGACCTCACTGATATGAGGAATTCTTAATCTCAGGAAACAAACTGAGGGTTGCTGGAGTGG
>NW_022589710.1:35895480-36113342 GCF_004348235.1 Phoca vitulina | reverse complement strand
GGGGGGGGGGGGGGGGGGGGGGGGGGGATGGGGTGACTGGGTGATGGACACTGGGGAGGGTATGTGCTCTGGTAAGCGCTGTGAATTGTGCAAGACTGTTGAATCTCAGATCTGTACCTCTGAAACAAATAATGCAATATATGTTAAGAAAGAAAAAAAGAAGAAGAAGAATGTAGCAGGAGGGGAAGAATGAAGGGGGGAAATCGGAGGGGGAGAAGAACCATGAGAGACGATGGACTCTGAAAAACAAACTGAGGGTTCTAGAGGGGAGGGGGGTGGGAGGATGGGTTAGCCTGGGGATGGGTATTGAGGAGGGCACGTTCTGCATGGAGCACTGGGTGTTATGCACAAACAATGAATCATGGAACACTATATCTAAAACTAATGATGTAATGTATGGGGATTAACATAATAAAAAAAATTAAAAAAAAAAAGATAATTTCCAATAGCTGTTAAGAGATAACATTCTTAGTGTAATGATCAGAAGCATAGAGAAATAAAAAATATACTTCAACGAATAAGAGCCTACAAGATAAATGGATTAAAAGTATTGAGAAAATAACTGGAGTATTAGACCTGAAATTAAGAGCAAATACCCATTACCACTGTATAAGAGTCAGATTACTCCTAACCCACAAGAACAGAATGTGCACACTATGCTAAACAGTTATAAAAGAAGGAGAGAACAAATAAAAAAGGTAAAATATAAAAAATATCCACTTGAACTTATTATGAGCACTTAAACATAAGCATTAATATATGCATTAAAGGGACAGCTTTAAAACAGTCCATTTGAATATCATGCTGGCTCTATTTTAAAGGGACTAAAACTACCTATTTACACTACAAAAATGAAGTTAAAAACTTTTAAACCGACTCCTACTTCCAAAAGCATTTGGTTTCAGGAGGAAAAAAAAATTAGTTTTTTCCTATTCTAGATATGATTTCCTTCATCTTCAAATTTCTCAAGGGAGACATAATGTAGGCATTTTCCAAAATGGAAACGGATACTAAAAAAACAATCAACAGAGCATTGATTTACAAAGGTATCTGAGAATACCTGATATAACCCAATGCAAAGGAGAAAAGCAGACTGTACTCTTGGGAACAGATACAAATAAGAGAAACTGCAACTCAATGAATATACGGGCACTCCACACTTGTCTTTCCAGCATATGGAATTGCTTGACATAGCCAAATAAACAGACATCTATTAGGCATTTTAAGCTTCTCAAAAGATCTGCTTTTCTTCCACTCTTCCCCGACTTGGTCAACAGCACACTGTTCACCAAAATGCTCAAGCCAAAACCCTAGAGCCATCTTGATTTAGATTTTTATTTATCGGCCACATCTAAACCATTAGCAAGCCTTGTAAATTCTATTACAAACATAACCTTTTTTATATTTACTATGATCATCCTTTTCTTATCCATCGTAACAATTATCCAAGACTATAGAAATGGCCTCCTAACTGGTTATGGCAGACTGTATTTTTCACAAAACGCCCACAACAATATTCCCAGTCTGGCATGCTCTTCTAGAACCTTGCCACTCCCATCAAGCAGTGGTGCCTCTGTCCCCTTCTGTTGATCCTGTGTGAGCACGTATGATGGCCTTGATTAACAAAGGATAGCAGAAGTGATTTCTGTGACTTCTGAGGCTAGGTCTAGAAGGCAATACAGCTTCTCCCTGGATCTCTTTCTTGGGACATGTACCTTTGAAGCCAGTGAGCTGCCATATAAAAAGTCTAGCTACCAGAAGCCTCCATGTGGGGAGACCACAGGAGAATGATGCTGAGTATTTCCGGCTTAAGTGCTAGACATGAAAGTGAGTGAGCCTTCAGATGAGTCCAGCTCCCACCACCATCTGATTGAATCTTCCTGAGATACCATAAGCAAGAACCACCTAACTGAGCCTTGTCAACCCCCAGAACTGTGAGAGATAATGATCAATGATTGTTGTTACCAAGGAAGAAATACATAATGCCCTGGGATTCCTGCCTCTATTCTGGCTCCTCTACAATCTATCATAATCTCTCAGACAGCCAGAGGATCTTCAAAAAATACAAAAGGTATCATGCTGCCCCCTCTTCCAACTGAAACTCTTCAAAAGCTTCCTATTACAGCAAGACTATAACCTGGCTACCACACTTCAAAGTGCTCCTCCCGCCCGCCTCTCAAAGTCACTCTCTACCACGCTGCTGCCTCCCTGGCCGTACTCCATTTACACTAGCCTTCTTTCTGTTCCTCTGCTTTGTGAAGCTTGTTCCCATCTTGGGGACTTTAGGTAAGACATTCCTTTTGTCTGAAAGGCTCTTTTCCCAGATTTTTGCATGGCTGGCTCCTTCTCATCATTCAGGTTCCAGTTTAAATGTCATGTTCCTAGAGATCACCCAATCAAAAGTAGCCACCCAGCCCCTCCATTATTGGTTCTGTTTTAATTATGTACATATGCCTTATTGCAATCTGATTATTTTCTTGTTTATGGATTTGTCTGATTTCCCTGACCAATCAGACGAATTCGCATTTCCTTGTTTGTTTACTGATTTGTTTGATTGCCTGCCTGACAGCCCGGCTCTTTGTCCACACTGACTGGCACAAAGCAGGTACCCAATTGATATCTGATGACCAGATAAATGAATGCGGAGAGCACAGGACTTCAAAAGGGTGGTATTTCATTTAGCTGTGTCTCTACAGTGAAGAGTGGTTCGATAGCTAAATGGAACATGTTTTGGAGATTGCCAACTAATTACTTTAAACCAACATGCAAACAACTCTGATTGAAAACTTCGTTGCGTAAGAGCAAACTTATCTTGATGAGCACTGACTAATGCATGGAGTTGTTGAATCACTATACTGTACACCTGAAACCAATAAAACACCGTATGATAACTACATTGGAATTAAAATAAAATAAAAAAGATAAAAGAAAAAAAAAACTTTGTTGCTTACATGAATTTGCCCTTCAGAGTAAGCAGGAGTCTCCTTATAAATTACGACTCTGGTGGTCAAGTGATTCACCAGTCAGTACCTTAAAAGCTTGGGTGGTGTGAAATCTGTCACCCCAAACTTCCCCCACTCTACCCACCCATCTCCACTCCATCCCTACTCCCACAGCCCAAGAGAGCCTCACTATTTTGGGATGAATAGATAAGACGGGTTTCCGACACCACCAGGCTGCGGACAAGGCTGGAGAGGGTCATGGGGACCCAGCTGGTCTTCCCACGTGCAGAGAGTACACGTGAACCACAACATAAAACCTGAGGAGAATGAACATCTTCCAAACAGCGACCACCCTGTAAGTCCTCACACCGCTACTGTGCACGCACTACCTTCAGCTCACGGATCAGCCTTCTGGTTTGGTGGAGGCTGTAGCAGTCCTGGCTCCTTACTGCAGACAGCAGGTGGGAGGTGTCCGTGAGGAAGCGGAGCAAGTCCTCCGTGGAGGTGGTGAAGTACCGCCACTGTCCCACCAGCCCATCGATGTCACTCTTCCTCTGCCGGAGGCTCTGGGTGGCACTCTGCCACTGGTCCTTCAGTTTTGTGAACTTTGAAATAAATTCCGGTCTTGGGAAAAACAAATGGTTAGAGAATCCCGACATCAACATGTAGAAAAAAAATCACTACCTACGCATAATAGAAACTCACGTTTGCCATTTATGGGCACAATTTACATGGGTGAAAAAAACCTTCTTAAAATCTGAGTACCATTCAATTTAAATGTGTTGGGAAACTTAGGCAGGGGCAGCAAAAGGTGTTTAGCAGGAGATATTTGCACAAGACTTGGTATTTTGCCTGCACAGTTGCATCCCTTAAACAAATTTAAGTTTTTTTTTTTTAAAGATTTTATTTATTTGACAGAGAGAGACACAGCGAGAGAGCGAACACAAGCAGGGAGCCCCACGCGGGGCTCGATCCCAGGACCCCAGGATCATGACCTGAGCCGAAAGCAGACGCTTAACGACTGAGCCACCCAGGTGCCCCCAAATTTAAGCTGTTTTAACCTACATTACGCCAAATGTTGTATGGAAAACAGAATTTTGGACCAATGGGAAACGATGAACAGGTACTGCGTAACGTCATCAATTACTCGAAGGTTGTACTTGACAAAATTTCAGCGATAAAGAACATGCTTTCCGCAACTACTCACCTAGTTCTTTTCCAGATAAATAACACCCACCACATGACAAATAAGGCCTTTTATTTATTATAGGAAAACTCATGCTTTACTGCACCGATCAAATCAAAACTAGTTTATTGTCCTGGAACAAGGACCTAGCCTGAATTTGAACTTCATAGCTAGGAAGAAATACACCTTATATTCCTTAGTTATGCTCAAAGAAAATTCAGAGGTCTATGGGCGCCGATGGGGAGGAAAAGCCGGAGCTGTCTTCAGGACACCTACAGAAGCACTGAAGAGACCAGGCCGCCTGAGGGCTCTGCCCACCACGTGTACCGGCTGTGCGAGCAGGTTCAGCTCTTGTCACCAGGCTGGTGGAAGGGGCTCTGCTCAGCCTGACTGGCGCAGCCCAGTGATGCCAACACCATGTATGTAGCACAGAGAAATCCCTTCTCTTACAACTAGGTGACACAGCTACCCACTGGGAAGAGCAGCACCTTAAGAATTATTATTATTATTATTTTTAAAAGATTTTATTTATTTATTTGACAGAGAGAGAGACAGCTAGAGAGGGAACACAAGCAAGGGGAGTGGTAAAGGGAGAAGCAGGCTTCCCGCCGAGCACGGAGCCCAATGTGGGGCTCGATCCCAGGACCCTGGGATCATGACCTGAGCCGAAGGCAGATGCTTAACCAACTGAGCTACCCAGGCACCCCTATTATTGTTTTTTTTTTAAGATTGTATTTATTTATTTGAGAGAGAGAGAGAACATGAGCAGGGGGAGGGGCAGAGGGAGAACTGAGCAGGGAGCCCGACCCGGGGCTCAACCCCAGGACCCTGGGATCATGACCCGAGCCGAAGGCAGCCGATTAACCGACTGTGCCCCCCGGGCGCCCCTTAAGAATTATTTTTTAAATAGCAAAATGTCATGAGGCTGAAGGTAGAGGAAAACACTACAGAAGAATCCTTTGGGGTAAAAACTTCATTAACTATACTTGGTGAGTGGGTACTTGCAAAGCACCCATCTACTGTCTGCTAATGTCACCCCCACTACTGTACACAAAAGTGTGACTGACCTTTCTGTGGCCACACAGCAAGTCCCCGTCCTAATAAACAGTCAGGAGACTGACCCCATGATGGTCTATCAACTGACAAGGCTGCAGGTCACTAAAGTGGTCAAGATCCACATGGTGGGAGGCCAGCTCCCACTGGGTTCCCCTCCACACACACAACCATCATGAGCCCCAGGGACAGCTTACCTCTCCTCTATTTCTGTTGTGTCCAAGAGTTGTAAGCACTGGCTGACATAAGAATCAGCAATTGTCTGGTTTATAGAAACTTCAGCTTCTAACATCTGTATAGGAGTTAAAATAGAAGATATCAGCTAGATTTCTTTTTACGAACACGGAACTTACATTTCCTATTAAAATCTAAGGTCCTAGATAGGACATGTGAGAGGATTAATTTTCAAATTATTAGAGCTTCTTTGCAAAAAATCCTCAACCATCACATCAACATCACCTGTGGATATAATCTCAGAAGCAAACAGGCCTAATAATAACCACCTAATGCCCATTTATTGAGCATTTACTACTTGTTAGGCACTGTGTAAAACACGCATGTCTCGCTTATTCGTCAACCTTCAGATGTAAGTACTATTATCATACTCATTTAAAGACAAGGAAACTAATATGTAAAGAGGTTTGGTAATTTAATCAAGACCACTCAGGGTGTTTTGGTTCAATGAACTTCATTTTCATTGGAGAACATTAATGTAACGACACAGACTTAAATCAGTTACATTAAAAATTACAGTGACCTAATCATGGATACTTTCAAAATGCAGTATCTGTCTATAACCACCAAGAGTATTTCCAAATGTCCATCAGCACACGTGTGGGGAAATTCCTCTGTCCAATCATTAATGCTACAGTTATAATTATACCAGGTACTTCAGTATTTTAGGGAATTATTCAGTGAAAATGCAAAGATGAAGTTGCAGTATTTTAGCCTGCTCTTGGTATGTATGCATTCTGTGGAAGCAAAGTTGTGCTAGAAGTTTCCACCTACTGCAGAAAATCTAGGAGTTCTCTCATTAACAAAGGACAGCACTAAAACAAAATGTTGAAATTTATGAAATGTGTGAGAATTTTACAAACAATCAATTGACAAATGAATCTGCCTAAAGACCTATATTCGGTATCTAAGGATTGATAGATTTAAAATAAAATACAATGAGTATCTTTCCCCGACTCCTGTCCCGGGGTGAGGTACAAAGTAGCGGAAAGCAGAGATTACCTCATATGTTTTCTGCTGTTCCAGGAGAGCTGGGAGGCTGTCGGCAAGATTCACCTTGAGCATCTCCTCTATCTTCTCCAAACACTGGACCCATTTTTCACAGCAATAAAGAAACTTTTCATTCAAGCCAATTCCCTGAAGCTCACTACAAAGGTTTATAAACGAACAAAAAAGAGTCACAAAACAATGACATTCCTGAGCTAAAGCTGCTCATTTTAGCTTCACTGAAACAGAATGGTAGGGATGGGACGCTCTGACCTGCAGCGTTCCAGGGCTGTTGCCGTGGCCCGAATCCACTGCCGGTTCGTGTTTTGTAACGTCTTTATGGCTATGTCACTAAGTGGGAGCTTGAGGCTTACTTCATTCAAATGCTCAACATCAGGTGATTGGGCCGTCAGTGCCAACACATGGTTCTATTAAAAAAAATTAAGTTTCAGGCTTCTGGAGGTCAGTAAACTATCTAGATGATGAAAAGGCCTCAGAGATCCTACAGACCATCCTTATCTGAAACATGAGGGAAAACTGGGAGCTAAATAGGTAAATGACTAGCCCACAGTCAAATAGCCAGTTAGTATTAGAGCTGGACCTGAACCCTGATCTCCCAATCCTGTGGCTTTTCTAGAACAACAAGTGCACATGTGGTCAGCACCTGAACAGCCCAGGAAATAGAAAATGATGTCAGATTTTGTTTTTAAGGAAGATGGAGATGAGTTTTTTTTTTTTAAAGGGCCCATTTAGGACCTCCCATGTATTCTGCTAATAACTTGACCTTCAACAGATCATGCAGTTTACCTACAAATCCAATGAAAATTTAGTCCTTAAAATAACCCTAGTAAAGCATGGTAGTTAAACATCCATATCTTGATAGAACATGAAATCACAAGAAAGCAAACTCAGCAAAACGTTATTTTTAAAATATGCCAGGGACAGCATCTAGGTCAACGATATGTTAAGCGAACATCCTTCACAATATCCACGTTATCACTCCAGAACTCTGCCATAGTAATCTAGGTTAGGGTCAGCAAATTTTTTCTGTAAAGGGCTAGATCATAAATATTGCAGCTTTTATGGGCCATATAATCTCTGTTATAACTATTCAGCTCTGCCCCTGCAGCATGAAAACTCCCACAGACAATTAATAAATGGAAGGGCATGAATGTGTGCCAATAACACTTTATACAAACAGGTGGAGGACGAGATTTGGACAGTGTGCCCTAGTTAGCTGACTCATGATCTAGGTTATGAATATCAGTCCTTAGGCGTTTGTAGGATCCAGAATTCTTTAATTTATGTTACTTATCCTAAACTTACTAATTTAATAAAGAAAGAAAGAATATAGCATTCATTTAATAGGATATTTTACTTTTGATCTTCAGCTAACCAGAAAAATTCAATTAATCACAAAGGCCAATTCCTAGATTATTCTAGTTCACCGAAGCTAATTAGTAAAGATGTCAAAAAACTTTAAACCTGCTAAATTTACTGTGGCATATTACTAAAATAGATCTCTGTGTTGTCATACTTTTCTAGGCCTTAGGATAAGGCCAAGAATGAATGGCATATAAATGACCGTGCTCGAGTGAAGATACAGATTCTAGAACTCGACAGTCATTAGCCTATTTTTTATCCTATGGTGAGCCTAAGCCCTAAGGAAACACAAATATTGGCAATACCAGGAATAAGTCAGGGTTTTCCTCTTTTTCTTGATGACAGAGTTTATCCAAATTCTCTTCTTCATGCATAATGAGACCTTTTAAAGATTCCAAATGGTCCCCAAAATCCTTGAACTGTGACAGAACAAACTACAAGAGAAATTTTCATTAGAAATCATTTTCATGTGCATATATAACAGAATTAAGCATAGTCTTGGAAGCTGATAAAAGCTCAAGGTGTTTTCAACCCCCAGCAGCTCATTATTATCTTGACTATTCAGAGATGAATATTCAGAAGACTCGTTGTTTTTACTCTGTGCCTCTGGCAAAGCACTGAGCCTTCAGGGATAACTGGATCACCTGCTTGAGGGGGCATATTGAGGAGGGATAGTGAGTACTCTGCTCCCTGAGTCCTGCTAGTTAAATGTTTTCTTCTTGTTGATATTGAGATGTGATATTGGAGTTCTGTGGCCTTCTGTGCTTTTTAACAGCTCATGCACTAAAGGTTTTTCAAAACGTGAATAAAGAGTACAACAGATGGTTAAGCTTTAAGCAGTTACTTCTATGACTCGAGTACCCCATTTGGAGATCCAAATAACTATGAGATCTGAACAGTGTAAGGAATCTAACAGCTCATTTCATAAACTAACATGTTCAATGAAGAACAGATGTTTGCCTAAGATCTGCCCATTGCCCATGTGATTGAACAGTCATGTGAGTGCATTTTTATGTTTGGGACATCTTTATTCTGTAGTTTCCCTGAGGAGCAGTCCATAAAGCACTAATAACTATTACTTCATAGGATATAAGGAATTGAGGGTAGCCTGCAAATGTTCGAGAATACAACTTGAATGGAAAAATGAGATGAACCTCAAATTCATTAGCCTTCACAAGGAGCATCTTTTCCAAGTAAGAAGCCTTCTGAAGGGAGTGCAGTTGTGTAGAGCGGGGCATGTGGGTGCTGGACTCTGGGAGTTGCGGAAGTCGATCCAGGAGAGTGGAATTCTGGAGAAAGGCTTCTTTTGTCTTCTGCACATCATGCTGCAGCTCCTGGAGAAGAAACAGTGATCAGAAAACATTTCCTCCTCCTATAACACAAATTCCCATCCCTGCCACTCCATCAATATCTAGGAGAATTTCTGCTCTAAAATTGTGGGTGTGGCTTTTTGTTATTATTTATTTTAAAGAGCTGAAAAAGCTAAGCTTTCATTATATGATGCACATCACTGGTGATCTTCAGAAATATGTCAGTTCAGAGCTAAAACTGACAACCGATCAATAGAGTTTGGGCCTTCCAGTGTACAGAAACTGGAGACCACCCGGGTAGGTTCCTCTGTTTCATGTTTCTAATCACTGAACACTTTAGGGATCCCCTTAAGGCTATTTTATGAATCAATGCAACTCTGTCCTGTGTCTGAGATTTTATGACATAAATGGACTCATTTGCAGAGACTGCAGAATCTCATTAATCAAGCTGATTTTAGGGCTACTCTATAAATAAGGTGTGTGTGAAATTTGTTTAAACAACAGATCAGGTAGAAGTTAATCTGAAATACAGATCATATTTGTTGGGTTGTCTAAGTTGATTAATACTTTTTTATTTGACCTATAGTATCAGAAGATACACAATGCATCTGGTCACCCAGTTTAAAACTAGAGAGTATTCATTTTCTGGGCACTCATTACTATAATAGGATAAAATTATACAACTCTTAAATATTGTCCAAAAATAATTACACCCACAGAAAAGCCATATTAATGTGGCATGAGTCCATGATTATTTCTAAAGCGAGAGTGTGTAGATGAGTACAGATGATCACACTCATTTGAGATACTTTTGCCTTTATCTGAGACCTTGAATGAGGTTTTTGAGATTTCTCTGCTAGAATGAAAGGGGAAACTTGGAACAAGGTGCTGTCAGGTGCTTTTGACCCAGCTACCTGCTGCCTAGACCTCGCCTCTGAGCTGCCACCTGGCTCTCCCAACCCTGCACATTCCAGGCTTATTTGTGTCCTACACGGGCTGCTCATGAATCTGTCCTGATCCACTTCTTTGTCCCTGTGGTCTGTCTAGTCCCCGGGTCATGGCCCTGTCTGTTGGGCTCTCTTGGCCTTGGTTTTCCCAATGGGCTTTGCAACCACCTTCACATCCTGCAGGGCTGGGGTCAGGATCTCGGCCAGGTTGTTTCCAGACATGTTGATGTTTTCAAGCTGTTGGTACTTCGCTTCCTGCTGCTCCAGCCTCGTTGCAGCTTCAGCGTGAGCACTGTTACAGGCCTTCCAGAGCTGTAGCAGACTCTGCGCCTTCTGCAACTGGTCTGCAAGGTCTTGGTTTACCTGGGCCCACCTGTCAGAACAACATGAACAACAGGACCCTCAGACCCTCCGTCCCAGTGCAGCAAAAGCACAATGCACACATTCTACCAGTAAGTCAAGAGCAGATGGGTTGTTTATTAATGCATCACCACTATATAAACAGAAGTCCAAATTAGGATATTTCGTTGACTTTATAATTCTCAACAAAAACTACCAAATTTGTGATTGGCAAGATCTATTGTATTTCTTTTTTTTTTTTTTTTAAGATTTTTAAATTTTTATTTATTTGACAGAGAGAGAGAGACACAGCGAGAGAGGGAACACAAGCAGGGGGAGAGGGAGAGGGAGAAGCAGGCTTCCCGCGGAGCAGGGAGCCTGATGCGGGGCTCAATCCCAGGACCCTGGGATCATGACCAGAGCCGAAGGCTGATGCTTAACAAACTGAGCCACCCAGGCGTTCCAAGATCTATTGTATTTCGAATGTCTGTTAGGCAAAGATAGAGAACGTGTTGAACTGCATGCCTGATGAAACCTTCTCCACATGGGAGGGGCTTCTGGTTTAGAGAGGGGGGTCGTTAAATAGGCCTTATTTAAATTGTGCTTATGCCAAATTTATTTTTTTTACTTAATATTTTATTTGTCAGAGAGAATGAGAGAGAGAGAGAGAAAGAGAGAGAGAGAGAGGAGAGCATAAGAAGGGGGAGCGGCAGGCAGAGGGAGAAGCAGGCTCCCCACTGAGCAGGGAGCCTGATTCAGGGCTCGATCCCAGGACCCCGGGATCATGACCTGAGCCAAAGGCAGATGCTTAACCGACTGAGGCACCCAGGCACCCCAAATTTATTTTCTAATTACAAAAGCAACATGTTCCTTATATAACAGTGGGAATAACGGAAATCGTTTTTATTCCACATACAGACAGACTGTAGTATCTTTCCCATAGGACTTAAAGATTTCCCCGTGTTATTAATAAAAAATAAGTGAGTCTAATTTGAAATGGCTGTACATAATAGTCTTTAAATAGTCTGGTTTTTGTTTAATTACTAAATTCGAGTTTAGTGTGGATACTGAAGTAATTTTCAATTTTTGCTTTCAGATCTAATGCTCAAATACAACTTGTTCAAAAGGCCTTTTTCTGCATTTCAAGACATTGGCCTTAAACTAGATTTCTGAGAGAATTACTTTGGTCAAGGAATAAAAATATGTAAACATTTTTAAGGTTATGGGTATATATATGGTCAAACTAGCTTTCTGGAAGCATTATTTTCACCTGAAGCACATGAAAATGCTTATTTCGGGGTGCCTGGGTGGCTCAGTCGTTAAGCGTCTGCCTTTGGCTCAGGTCATGATCCCAGAGTCCTGGGATCGAGCCCCGCATCGGGCTCCCTGCTCAGCAGAGAGCCTGCTTCTCCCTCTCCCTCTGCCTGCCACTCTGCCTACTTGTGCTATCTGTCAAATAAATAAATAAATAAATAAATAAAAGAAAATGCTTATTTCATAATATCCTTAACCCTGCTAAATAGATGGAAAAGGTGAAAAATGGCACAATCGCTTTATTTTTATGCATTTTAAAAATCTTATCGGAACAGTGTTTTTTCTTTTCTAAGATTTTATTTTATTTATTTGTGAGAGAGAGAGCACAAGCAGGGGGGGCAGCAGAGGCAGACAGAGATGCAGATTCCCTGCTGAGCAGGGAGCCCGACGCGGGGCTCGATCCCAAGACCCCAGGATCATGACCTAAGCAGAGGTCAGGCACTTAACCAACTTAGCCACCCAGGCATCCCAGAATAGTGTTTTTTCTTAACAATATTTTTTCCCAATTATAAATACAACATACACTCATTATAAAATAAAAACAAAACCCCACAAAACGTGTATGTTTAAATCTATCTATCCCTACCTCTGTATCTAGCTTATCTACCCACTTTCCTACCTACCTCCTTGCCTACTTATCTATAAAGAAGAAGGTAACAAAACCAACTGACTTTAATGTATAGCTAATGACCATTAACATTTTGGTGCTATTTTCTCCAACCTTTTCCAACAAGCCTTTTGATATATTCTTGTGCCAACAATAGAATGTGTATGTGCTGTCGCAACAAATGAGTCCCTTTAATAGCAAACCGCACTGCCATGTTTTGAGGGTGGTCCTGATACCAGAAGTGGCATCGGATACATGTCCATGCGCCTCCTTACTCTCCCTCCTTCCTTTCTCCCAGTAAGGACTGGGTCATGAGCTGAGGGTGCCACTGCAGGGTATCTAAATTTGGTGTCCCTTGTCAACACTTGTTCAAAGTGGATTTACCAAGATGCTTAATCTGCATGGAGGAAGGGTAGAGAAGGGCATGGAGGGTAGCTTACATGTCTTTGTCACCGGAGCAAATTATCTTTAGGCCGCATTTCATGTCCTGATACGCAGCAAAATAAAAGCCTTGCAATTAACTAGGGCCACATTCCTTAGAAGGAGCTTCCTACCATAAGCAGTTCATCAAAGAATTCTTTCCAACCTCACAAATCACCTCCCCAAGAGGAATAATAACATCTCCTTTCTTCCATCTTATGTTTCCAGTGAAACAGACTGTCCATCTGACTACCCTGTAAGCCTGTCTCTGCCTGGGATTTTGGTGTCCCTGAGGCTCGCACTGGGCAGTGTGGCCACCCTGGCTACAAGGCAAGAAATGGCCTTCCCAAAATCACATCTTACATAAACCAGATGCTTCAAAGTAGAAGAAGCCAGAATAGCACAAATCCAGTTATTACCTGACGACTATGAAGACTTTACAAAGCCTCTGTCACGTCACTGACCACATATCATTGAGATAAAGATATCTGCTCTGTTATTCCAACGGTATCTTGGTTCATCTGGGTGGCTCACTCGTTAAGCATCTGCCTTCGGCTCAGGTCACGATCCCAGAGTCCTGGGATCGAGTCCCGCATCGGGCTCCCTGCTCTGCGGGAAGCCTGCTTCTTCCTCCCCCACTCCCCCTTGCTTGTGTTCCCTCTCTTGCTGTGTCTCTCTCTGTCAAATAAATAAACAAACGGTATCTTAAAGCACACCTGGCGTGTGTATCTTGGCATTTCTCTTCAATTATCTCAGCAACCGAGGGGCAGCGATCTTTGAGTTTTCCAATCACCTCCTGCAGTTTCTCCCAATTTCCTTCACTGTTCTCGGCTTCGTCTTGAAGAGACTGAGAGAAGAGGGCAGGTTATTTAAAATACCTTTTTGTGCTTCTCTGTGGACAGCACCAAGGCAATTGTGTCCATTTCTGTGCTTGATTCCACTGGAGATTTTCTGCCAACAGTGGATGCACTATGCCAAGATCTGGTTAATTTACCTGAAGGTTCTGCACCTGGCTTCTTAAGGCTTCTAATGACAAAACCACAGGCTTGCTGTGCTCCATGCAGTACCAGAATCGGATTGTCATCATCGTCACTTCCTCATATAGTTTATCATAAACCTTCCACTCCTGTAAAACAGACTGCATGGAGGTCTTGAGCTCATTGACCTATATGAGAAGGGGAAACATATATAGAAAATCATTAAGAAGAGGCTCTCTCATCATTTTGTTCCCTTCTAAGGATTCTACCATGGGATCTAATTTAGGCATTTCAGTTTGAGAGCACTGGAGGAGTGTCAGTGATTAACCGAGGCGAGAAGGGTTAGGTCAATGAACGAAAGATACTGGCGAGGACTAAGTTTTAGAACAGGTGAATGGAACAGAGCCCTGAGGCCAAAAGGATTGGCATGGACAGAGTTCAGCCCAGCAGGAGACAGCCCAGAGAAAGAACAGTGGGTGGGGAATCAGAATCTGTGAGCATACATTTCGGTGACAACCTGTGAGCTTTCTGATCTTGGGCAAGTTATTTAACCCTTGAGTCAGTTCCCCTACTCACAAAACAGATACAATAAATAAAAACATAAACAACATAGTGTCTGTGAAAATGTTCTGAAAACTGTAAAGCATTGTTAGTGTGAAATGTTACCTCTGTTACCTGGCACTTGAGTCAGCATAAACTGGAGAGGCATGTGCTCAGTCAAAACAATAGGCAAATACAAACTAGGAGGAAATGCAATGGTGGGCATATTTTATCCGTTAGTATGTTTGATAATTGTGAGAGGCTGAAGCATGTAAATGATCTCAGATACAACTGAGAATATGTAAGTATATATATTTTTATATGTTGCATAAAGAACATTTATAGCTCAAAATATAAAAAGACAAATACCCAAAGAATTAAATTGGGCAAAGAACTGAATAGATATCTCTCTAAAGAACATCCCCAGTCATTAGAGACGTATAAATCAAAACCACAATGAGAGGTCATTTCACATCCACTAAGATGTCTATAATCAAAGATGGATAATAACCAGTGTTGGCGAGAGTGTGGAAAAATTGGAACCCTCATACATTGCTGGTGGAAACATAAAATGGTGCAGCCTCTGTAGAAAAATGTTTGACAGTTCCTCAAAAAGTTAAGTGTAGAGTTGCCATATGACCCACTAATTCCACTCGCAGGTATATACCCAAGAGAAATGGATTTTGTATTTGTATATGTCTGTGTATATGTTCATACAAAAGCCTGTACACAAACGTCCCTAGCAGCATGAGTCATGATAGCCTGAAAGTGAAAACAACCCACAAATGTCCATCAGTGGATAAACTAAGTGTGCCATATCCATACAACGGAATGTGACTCATCCATAAAGTTCTGATACAGACTTTAATATTGATGTTGAAAACATGCTAAGTGAAAGACAGATAGAGAAGACCACGTGTTGTATGATTCCATGTGTAGGAAATATCCAGAATAGGCATATACATAGAGATAGAAAGTGGATTAGTGTTTCCAGGGACTGAGGGAAGGGAGGAATGAGGAATAACGGGGGTTTCTTTTTGAGTTGACAAAAATGCCCTGGAATTACTAGTAATGGTTGTGTATCTCTGTGAATATACTAAAAACCACTGTATTATATACTCAAAGGGTGGTATCTCAATTTAAAATAAGGATCTGAGTAGAAATGGAGTGTGATCACTATGTTGGCCCAACTGGACAGGTTTATTTGTGATGGGATGTCAAATTTTAGATGTAACCACACAGGCCTGCATTCAGGCCCTCTGTTCTCTGCTTAACATCCACACGGAGGACGCACATCGGTGTTGACAGGCAGATTTCCTCAAACCCTGCCCCAAACAAGACAGATAAAAAACAACCTGGGATGCTAAAATGTCAGTCTCACATTGGCAACTGTGTAGGCTGAATGTGTTTGTAAGTGCTCAATGGCTCAGGAAAAGAATCCATCATTAAGAAAGAATAAAAGCTAGTAAGGAAACAAAGGAGGTAGGAAGGGAACTCCTTATAGACAGAAGCTGGGACTTGTCCGGGTGGCAGGGAGGTTTCAGATAGAAGGGTGCTATAGGCACATGACTACACAAGGCACCACCACGGTCCAGGCCACAGAGGCCTTCATGGCTTCCACATACAAGGTTGGTACAACCACCGGTGCTCTGAAGGGCAACCCTTAGACTATCACAGCTTCATGGAAAAGAAATGGCACATGTGGTGTGAGGGAAAGGATAAGAAGGCCATGAAGCTAAATTCACTACACCAGAAACAAGGAGGAACATTTTCAGAATGTTCGAAGTAGAATCAGCCAGTAGGGCAGCACTGACTGCCATATAGGGATTGCTAGAAAGTCAGAAGTACTATCATCCCTATTTTACAGACCAGAAGACTGAGGCATAGAGAGGTGAAGTACCTGCCCTGGGACACAGATAGAAAATGGGGCTGCCAGGATTTTTATTTAGACAGAGAATCAAAGCCCTTGCTCTTAAAGATGAGGCTCTACTGACTTTGGAGTACTTATCTATGGACGGTCTAGGTTTTGTATTTTCTGCATTAAAGAAATAACTTTGGGGCACTTGGCTGGCTCAGTCAGTAGAGCACGTGACTCTGATTTCAGAGGTCACGAGTTCAAGCCCCACGTTAGGTATAGAGATCTACTTTAAAAAATAAAAAAAAATTTAAAAAATAGCATTATTGAGATATAACTCACATTTCATATAATTCACTTATTTAAAAGTATGCAATCACCATAATCAGTTTTAGAACATTTGTATCACCCCATAAAGAAACCCCATCCCCACTGGCAGTCACTCCTCGTTCTTCCCCAACCCTTCCCCATGATCTACCTTTGGCTTTAGAGAATTTGTCTATTCTGGACATTTCATATAAATGGAATCCTACAATATATGGTCTTTGGTGACTGCTTTCCTTTCACTTAGTATGATGTTTCTAAGGCCATCAATGTTGTAGCAAGTATCAGTACTTCATTCCTTCTTATGGCTGAATAATATCCCATTGCATGGATATACCACTTATTTATCCATTCATAAGTCGAGGGACACTTGGATCGTTTCTACTTTTTGGCTATTATGAATCATCCTGCTATGAACATTCATGTACAAGTTTTTGGTGTGGACATATGTCCTCATTTCTCTTGGGGAGATCCTTGGGAGTAAAGTTGCTGAGTCATACATTAACTCTAGGACCTGCCACACTGTTCTCCAACGCAGTTACTCCATTCTGCATTCACCAGCAGTGGATGGGAGTTTCAATGTCTCCATTCCCTTGCTAACATTTGTTACTCTCTGCCTTATTATTACCACGATGAGGGGGTGTGAAGTAGTATTTCATTGTGGCTTTGATTTGTATTTCCTTGATTAATAATATTGAGCATCTTTCCATGTACTTATTGGCCATATATATCTTCTTTACAGAAATATTCAGATCACTTGCTCATGTTTTCCCTTGGGTTATCTGTCCTTTCTATATTGTAGATGCAAGCCCCTACATAAGCAAATATTTTCTTCTATTTTGTGGTTTGTCATTTCACTTTGTTGATGGTGTCCTTTGAAACACAAAAGTGTTTAGCATTGATGAAGTCCAGTTTATTTTTTCTTTCGTTGCTTGTGCTGTTGGTATCATATCTAAGAAACTATTGCCTAATCCAGTCATGGAGATTGAGGCCTAGGTTTTCTTCTAAGAGTTCTGTAGTTTTAGCGCTTATATCTTTGATCCATTTAATTTTTATATATGGTGTGAAGGTATAGGTCTAACCTCATTCTTTTGAATGTGGATATACAGCAATTCTAGTACCATTTTTTGAAAAGACCATCCCCCCACCCCGGAATTGTCTTGGCATCCTGGTCTAAAAATTAGTTGACTATAATGTGAGGGTTTATTTCTAGACTCTTAACTCTATTCCATTTATCCATATGTCTACCTTCTATGGTAGTACCATCTGCATGTTTTTTTACTTGCATTATCTCAATCTTTTTTACCCCAACATTTTTATTATAATTCACTGTGTTGTGATTATCTGTTCAAGTACGTATCTTCTAGTAGCCTATGAGCTCTTTGAGGGTAGGACCCATTTATTTTCTTGTTTATCTTTGTACTATTGGCAGTGAGTCTAGTACCTCACAGAAGGTATGTTTAACAAATGACTCACACAAGATATGTTAAGCTCATCTCTATTTTCCTGCCTGAGTTCTGGGGGAGTAAGGAGGCTGAGGGTCACCTACGAGTTTCATTCATAAAACGTTATTCCAATTCCCTCTTCGAACAAATGGTCAAAAGTAGATTTTAGTAGACAACAAATAAATCCACAATAAGGACCTCTGGTAAGTATGGACACACCTCTATAATTGGCTAACATTTATAGTTTTTCTCTCCATTTGCGGGGAACCGCCAAAGTTGAAATATCTAGAGATGCCGGTCTTTGCTCTTTTGGTGCTCTACTCCTGGAAGGGGAAGATGCAGACTTTAACATGTCTTTCAGGGCGACTGGGTGGCCCAGTCAGTTAAGCGTCCGCCTTCGGCTCAGGTCACGATCCCAGGGTCCTGGGATCGAGTCCCACATGGAGTCTGCTCCTCCGTTCCCTCTGCCCCTCCCCCTGCTTGTGCTCTCTCTTGCCACTCTCTCTCTCAAATAAATAAAAATAAAAACAAAACAAAACACGTCTTTCATAAAATGACCAGACATCTTCTACATTCTTCCTCTTTACTTTCTCCTCACCACATGCTATGCTTCTCCCTGCCTCTGGAGCTCTTCATACGCTGACCATGCTTCTAGCTTAACAGAGGCTACCGGAGACAGGATCACTGCCTCCCTGAGGCACCGCCCTGGATTTGCTTTTTCTTAGCTGCTCCTACGTATCTGGCCAGGAAACAGTGCCAGATGCTCTGCTGGGTTGGGGGTGGAGACATTTTTGTCTGTGAGTATATTAGACAAAACAAAGATAACCAGATGGATTTCTAGCCTGCCAATGGTGTTAGAATTGGTGGCTCTACCTCCAATTATCCAGTGCAAAAAAAAAAAAAGGGGGATTTGAAATGCTTTACTATTTCTCTGAGCAACTCCTCAAGTTTTTAGCGTGGCGTGAGTTTCTGTGATTAAACAACAACAACAAAAGATGAAAGAATATATGAAGAGAAAGGGTATACTTAGTTCTAGTACCTGGTTGATAACACTGCTCCTTTTTTGAAATAACCCATCAATTCTGGATGCTGTGTCTTCTAACAGTGGCATTGTCCCACTCTCCGAAGTCAGGTAACTTTGTCTCAACTCATCCAGGGCTTTGGATTTAATTGCAAGTTGATTTTCTATATCCTGAAAGGGCAAGAGGGAAAAGTTTTCATATGCACAATATTACAGAACAATGAGGTGTAAGAGACAGGAGATTGCCCTTTTCAAGTAAAAACGCCATTAGGGTACATAAATAAATAACATCACACCTAAAGACATTTTAATCACAATACATTCAATTCAGTTTTTGCAATAATTTCAATTACTACATGGATCTAGATTTTGGAAGAGTCTAGGTACTAAGTCCTTATCATCATGGTATAGTAGGAAGAGTCTAGGAGCTGGAGTCCCCGTTCCATGTCTGCCTGGTATTGGCTGTCTGACCGGACATTAAGTCATCAAACCTCCAAGCCTCCATTTTCTCATCTGGAAAACACTGAGGACACCCCATGCCGTGGATAGTTTAGAACTCAAGTGAAACCAGGGTGGCCGGTGGAGGATGGTGCAGCACGGACCTGTGGAGCGTCGGCTTCCAGTCCAGAGTTATGCTGAACCCGAGGTGGCTGAAGGAATTCTAAATGGAAATGGCTAGAAACAGGACAGGACCACTTGCAAAGATCTCTCCTAATGAGCGTTGCTGCTCCCATAGCATGCCCAGTATTCTTCTAGAACCTTCTCCGTAGAACTGGGGTGTGAGCTGACCTTCCAGCCCCGACGGGGAGTCGTGTCATGCCCTCATGCAGTCGGTGCAGAGGCATCATAGCCCGGGCCAGCTACAGCAACAGGGACAGCCAGAGTGTTTTCAGTAGGGAGGGACACAATCCGGCAGTACTCGAGGAGGACTAACCTACACTCGGGGGAGGGCATCTCGGAGACTAAGTGACCTGGCAAATGACAACTGAGCAAAACCAAGGGCACAGCCAAGAGCTTGAAGCTCAAATGTGATTTAGACAGTGGTTCCCAGGGACAAGTGGTCCTTTCAGAACACATTACACAGCAGGTAAAAGAAAACCATTTTCCTCTGAAGAAACAGAATGAAACACTAAAAATAATGGAAACCTTGGAGTAATTTTGTAAATATTAATTAAAAACACACACACACACACACACACACACACAAATTGGAAAACATCAAATCAAAATGCCCTTTGAACGTTCTCTTTCAGGAGTAACATTCAGGGCTTAGGAACAACAATAACTGAAAATACCTTCTTCTGCTTGTCATAAAAAAAAAGCATTTTGCAATTTTGTAAAACCCATGGAGGATTATTTTATATAACAAAGGAAGTACCTGAGGATTTGGAGGAGACCCTCAGAAAGTACAGCCGCTTACCCTAGTCCTTGGGGCAGAAGCAGCGACTAAACAACATGGCCACATAACCGGCCTGGCCACGCCGCGTGGACAGGTGGGTGCCGTGGGCCTTCTCACCTGACAGTCCAGGAGCATCTTCTGCACCGAGATCACACTTGCAGGTTTTTGTAAAGTTTTCAGTCTCTCCTCTTGTGCCTCCATCCAGTTGTTCAAAATCTGTATTTTGTTTTCATTCTCAGTGATACTTTCCAAAAGTTGTTCCAAATGTTGTATCTATAAGTTATAAATAATAAAAATTTATTTTAAACCACATGCTTTAAAATGTAAATGTCATGACAGTTAATTTTAATAAAATAATTTTGTTTCTTCTCAGATTCCTCATATTTAGCATTAGATTTCCCAATTACTTTTGGAATAAAGATTCATAAATTAGGAAATAGAATTAAAATCCCATTTAGCATTTGAAATGAAAGCTAACCTAAGCAAGCTGGCTGTTTTGGAGTTCCATAATACCTATACAAAATAAAATCATGTTGCTAACATTCAATTTTTTTTCATTGCACTATCTATTGATATACTTAAAACTTAAGAAAACTTTCTTTCCCTAGACACTCTTCATTAGAGTGGCTTAAAAATTAAGTCAATATCAAAAATATCACAAATAATCAGTTTAATAAAATAATGACTATTTTTAATATCTGTGATTCTTCTCATTTCTATGCTCACAATTTTTATTAGGTTATAATCACAGTATGTATAAAGTTTTATGTTCCTTTTCCAATGTCATAGGCACTTGCTTGGTTGGTTATGACATATGCCTTATGTTAATTTAAAGGGCTGCCCAATATTTTATCAAATGGACACAGTATAATTTGATTAATTATTCCTTTATAGTTGGAAATTAAGGCATTTTACATTTTTCACCAGTATAAATAATGTTGAACACTTTGTGTGCGAATTTTTTCCTTTTCTGAAGGGCTATCTACTTAAGATAAATGTGTAAGAGGTGGCATGGCTAGGTTAAGAAATAAGATTATTATTACTCTAGTTCTTGAAGTTTTCTAAATGCTTTCCAAAAGGGTATGTAAGCCATTATCTGCATATGAATGGGATAGCTTCAGGCTTTTATCTTTATCTTACTAAATTTTTCTAATTTAATAAATGTATAATGTTACATGTTTGCTCTGAATGCCTGATAATTGAAGTTGTAATCTTTCCATGTTGATTTGCTAATTATAAATTTTCTCTTTTGGGAACTGTCTGTCCATTTTCTTTGTCCACTCATGCACTTGAATCTTAATTGTATAAATCCGTTTGTATGCATTCTCTACACATAAAGAAATCAACCAATTGTTACTATCAATTATATATAAATACTGAATATTTCTCCAAGAATGAGTTTTCTTAGTATTTTCAGTGTCATGGAATGAAAATCTACCAAAAGGCCACATACATTTTTCTTCCTTTTCATAATCTTTTCAAAGCTGTAATAGCTTTGCCACTTTTGAACATTTACTTTCACAGAAAATGTCAAAATCTCTGACCATTTAGTAGTCTCACATAATCCTTGACATCTTCTTAAATAAAATTTTTCCTCTTCACTTGCCTAACTCAATTTCCCACTAAGAAATCTCAAACAAATAAGAACTTCTTCATACGCTCTTACAGGCACCAATGGAGAATGCCAGAACATAGGCTTCATAAAAGGGCTATCATGAAGAGGATTATCAGGCTTCACTGTAAGTTAACCATATGAATATCTTTTTTAAAATTTTTCAGAAAGTGGTATTTTGCAAAGGCCAAATCACACAAACTGTGACCCATGAGCACACCTTTCTATTTAGTGTTCCATGTACCCGCTGCCATCGGCGGTTCATCTCTCCCAGGTGCTCTGCAAACTCTGTCCTCTCATAGCGCTTACTTTCTACATCACAGGTGCTTAACTGAAGTAATGACTGGTTGACAAAGTCAACGATCCATTGTTTGTAGTCCATTTCCATTCTGAACTCCTAAAACAAACAAACAAAATTAAACAACCAAAACCTGAACTGAAATAGGTTGAACCGGATTCCCCCTCTGGTGCACTCCAGGGAGCGCCAAACTCGCATTCATTAATCAAGGGGCATCCGTCTGGAGTTATGTTCTACCCTCCCCTCCAATCCCACCGAATGTCTTTGAGTGGAGAGTCTCTTGTAGAATTCCACATGCCTAGGAACAGAGACTCGCCATTTTCAAACGGACTGAAAAGTCAAAGGTGGCATCGTGTATGGTGGCTGCATCATCTGAACCAAAATCAAGACGCAGGGACTGACAACGGGTTCCTGCGAGTGGCTTCCTGAGAGCTCCACCGGAATTCAGAGCCACCCTGCAGGCTCGTGGAAACGAGAGGATGGGACGTCTCCAGTTAAGACTCCCCCAGAAAACCCAGGACATTAAGGAACTTTGCCAGTTTAGGTCGCTGCTCTGTTCTTCTGAGGACAATCTACTCTCCAGGTTTGGAGGACTTTAAGTTCTATAGCAATGCTAAAAACACCCCGGGGCCAAGCATGTTTCTGTGGAGCCTGATACCTGTTGGGCTTATCCTGGAAAGTTCTAACACTTCTCTGGAGGCATCAGGGAGGAAACCATGTGGCATGTGCTAGGTTCCTAGAGCCTATAAAAATACATATATGTGGACCCTCCAAAGATTCTACTAATCACTGAAGTGAGGATGTGCTAGCATATAAAAAAATCCTTGTTAACATCATGCTTTGTGACCAAGGTATTCATCCTCCGTCTACCAGAGGCTGGATCTATCAGCCTGTGAGGTCTTTGAAAGCAGTGACCAGAGTCTTCATTTATCTCCTGTGTTCCTAGTGGCGGACTTGCCTGACACACAGTAAGTGCTTGTGTGTGGCTTGTTCGATGTTCGTTAAATCTACATGAAATCAAACATCACGGAGAAGGCCACCTTCATATCTATTTGTAGAAGGATATCAAATTTTCCTTGCGCATTTTCTTACGCAAAGAACATTTACTTGCTATCTACTGGACGCCAGGTATTGGGCTAGGTGTGCTATTTCAGGGAGGTGAAGGTAGCTCCTCTCTCAAGAAGCCAAGTCAAGGCGGGGAGACAGACAAGTAAGCAAATAGTTATAGCACCATGGAGACACCTAATCCCAGAAAGTAAACTCATCTGGTAGGGAGAGTCAGGAGTAGATTTCCAAATCAGGCGATACTTGAGCAGACTCTTGAAAGATGATGGAGAGCATTTCTATAGCTAGAAGTGGGGCACGAGAATTCCAGCCTGAAGCAGCATGCACCAAAGCCTGAGCGGGGAGAGCACCAGACACAGCTGGTTCATTTGCTTCTGGCAGAGTCTAGGGTCTTAGCGGGTAATGAAAAAAAGAGGAGGCTGGAGAGGTAAAGAGGGGTCAGAGCCAGTTAAAAGCTTGGATTCTGTCCTGCGGTGATGGGAGCTACCACAGGAAACCAGGCGGAAGAAGTATGCTAACATCTGCCTAGAATCACCCAACATCTCATTCCTCGCCCCTAGAATGAGTTTTTCTAAATCACATCCTATGTGTCTCTTTGTTCCGTATTTCCCTTCTGACTGACTTGCCTTCTTATTTAATGACAAGGCTTCTGGCTCTTTTTGTTTAATTACCTTGTACTTCTGAAGAAGATTTTTCACTTGAGATGCAGAACTCAGTGAACGCTCAGAGTCTTCATCTGCAGTTTGGTGTTCCACATTGTTCATCCAGCTAATCATTTCCGTGATTGCTTTACGAGATGGCAATTTCTCCATCTGAAGCTGCAAGGACAAAATGATTTCCATTTAATTACCTGCCGCTGACAAAATGAATCAAGGGCATCCACTAAAGATGATATCTGGTTTGATAAAAGGTCTCGCTCCATAATTATGCAGGTGACTCACAAAAACAAACCCTGCATTCAGGCTTAGAATAAGTGACCCCAAAACAATGACAATGACCTTCACATAAAGTTAACACAGCGATGCAGATAAACTGGGAAATAAAGTAATTAAGCCTGATTTCTCTGTTAAGAAAGATCCCACTGGAGGAGAGGTCAGTAATTAAGACCTATATTCAGTGGTGCCAGCGCTGAAAATAGGCGGTGTCAATGAAAATTATTGAGTCAGAGAAATAATTTTAAAGGAGTTGTGAGCTAACAAGTGAATGCTAATTCGAATGCTGCGTCTTGAAACACCTACCTGGTGAAGTTTTTCTTGAACATCTGGAAGTTGAGTTATGAGCATGGTCCATTTCTGTTCAAACTGTGCTAAAGCAGCTCTCAGCGTGGCCGCATCGGCTTCTTTCAGGTGGAGAAGCTGGTTCCCCGTGCTTACAACCGCGGCCTTCAGGGACGACTTGTCGTCAAGCTCCTTCGAAAACTCCTAGAGTAAACAGTTGGAACATTGAGAAATGTTAAGAATTTGAAAACAGCAAAGAATAACAGAGTCAGAATAACTGGTTAGAGTCCGAAGCTAAATCACTGAACTCGATTCACATCACAAATGTTTGCACGTGTATCTATACGTGTGTGTGTGTGTATGCTCATAAGGGCATGTGTGCACACACATGCTCGTGTGTACATGTACACACACAGCTTTTTCCTACTAAATGTCAGGCACTGTTCCAGGCATTAGATAGAGGACGAGGAACAAAAGAGATGGAATTCCTGTCCCTTAAGTGGCTTAATTAATATTTTTAAAAAACAGACAAATCACTTCAACTTTTTAAAAAAAATTTTAAGATTTTATTTATTTATTTGACAGAGAGAGACACAGTGAGAGAGGGAACGCAAGCAGAGGGAGTGGGAGAGGGAGAAGCAGACTTCCCGTGGAGCAGGGAGCCCGATGCAGGGCTCGATCCCAGGACCCTGGGATCATGACCTGAGCAGAAGACAGACGCTTAACCGACTGAGCCATCCAGGTGCCCCGCCCCCAAATCACTTCAACTTTAAAAGAAACAGCACACAAAGCTCACATGAAATGAACTAAATGCAAGTAATTTTTAACTAAAATATTTGAAATCTTTCCTTTGTCTTTACAGGGGTTTTCAAGTATATTTTAAAATATTTACATTTTAATACCAAGGTGAGTGATCATTGCTATAAAATATGAAATTGGAGAAGAGAGAAAAAAATACAGGAAAGGAATAAATTTATATTACAAAAGTAATACTTGAAGAAAAATCTCAAAACCATAGAACAACATTTTCATAGAAATATCAGTTCTGCGTATGACAGTTTAAAACCATGTGTTTTTTAGGGGGAAGCAGGGAGTTATTTCCTGCATTTATAAAGCATGCCCCGTGTCAGAGGAAGTTTTAAATTTATATACATTTTGTAGGGTCAATTAAAAATCTACTGTATCATTATTTTAAATATATAAATGACCAGTATAAATAAATAGCTCTAAGTTTGACGAATGCCATTAGCCCCAAGTCTTATCTCTTATCCACAAATGATTAGGGAGACTATCACTATCAACCCTGGTCATGTCCCCCTGATATTTATTTCCAAAAATAATTATCTGAGCATATTCTATTACAACTTACAAAAAAGTTGTTTATGTTGCTTCTGACTGTATCCAAGTCCTGAGACACATTGAGGGACTGTTCTTTCCAGTAATTCAGAGTTTGCTGAGAAGATTCCAACCACTTGGTTAACTGATCCGAATCTCTGGTATAACTAACAGAAGCACAGTGAGAGAGAAAGTAAGTTAGAAATTACTCTCTGGAGGATATGCATCATCGGCATATTTTCTTCTTATTTTATTATTCAGAAAGTCAGGATACCCTCTGTTATCCCATGCCCCAAAACTGATGCTCCTAGCGTCTTCTATAACTCTCTTATGAAGAATCTAGAACAAAATGGGTATTTTTAAGGTCTAAAACATTTCCTTATTACAGCTATGCAAAAATAAACCCATGGGTAAAGACGAACCATGAGAGACTATGGACTCTGAGAAACAAACTGAGGGTTCTAGAGGGGAGGGGGGTGGGGGGATGGGTTAGCCTGGTGATGGGTATTAAAGAGGGCACATTCTGCATGGAGCACTGGGTGTTATACGCAAACAATGAATCATGGAACACTACATCAAAAACTAATGATGTAATGTATGGTGACTAACATAACATAATAAAAAAATAAAATAAAATAAAATAAAAATAAATAAATAAACCCATGGGTAAGGACAGCAATTATTTTTATTCACTAAATGTTCTTGACAGATATGTTTATAGTAAAAATACAACGAGCATTTGTATAAGTTGTATAACAATAAACTCTTGTTGGCTTGATACCAACATATTTATTGGAGGTGAAGGAAAATATCCAAGGAAAATGCTACTCCTCTTGTAACTTTTAAACTTTAAACTCTTAACTAGGTTAAGATAGTTCCCTATGAGGCGGGGATGAGGAGATTCAAATGTTCTATGTTCTCTCTCTTCCTCAAGGGGTTCAGGATTAGGTCGACTAAACAAAATTCTCTGAGGAACTTTGAAGACTTTTTCAAACTATTCTGTTAGCTAAAATTAGTATTTTTTAATTTAAAAACTTTGGGAGGAGAATAGGAAAGAGCGACATCATGGCGTAAAGGCAACGTGTATAACTTTAGAACATAATTCCTAGTTTTCATAGAGCTGATTACATATTACCTTGAGTCTAGCAAACCAACCTCAGAAAACTTAGATCCCACTTAGCCCAGAAGAGGGACCCAAGAGCTTTAATTGTTGATGAAAAACCTTACAACAGGGAGACCGCATGTAAAATGTGGTTGACCACAGGATCCCTCTGAGGTCTTTCTCCATGTGGAAATTTGAGTGCAATCCATCCCTAAGAAAACATACCTGAGCAGATGCTTGAGAAGTGTTTGCAGTCTGTGTAGTTCATGGTCGATCTTCTTGTTTAGGGCCAACCACTGCTCTTCTAGCTTTGCAATCTGGCCCTCTAGTTCAGGACAGCTCACGGATGCCACCAGTTGCTTGCCTTCATTCAGAGTTTGGTAGAGCCGGGCATGCTTTTCATCAATGTTCCTTTTTATTTGCTAAAAAAAGGTAAAGTCACAGAATTAATTATTTTTTTTTTTTTTTTTAAGATTTTATTTATTTATTTGAGAGAGAGAGAATGAGAGAGACAGCACATGAGAGGGGGGAGGGTCAGAGGGAGAAGCAGACTCCCTGCCGAGCAGGGAGCCCGATGCGGGACTCGATCCTGGGACTCCAGGATCATGACCTGAGCCGAAGGCAGTCGCTTAACCAACTGAGCCACCCAGGCGCCCATTTTTTTTTTTTTTTAAGATTACAGAATTAATTATTTAAAAATGAAGCCAATCTATTCACAAATACTTCATTAAAAACCTACAGTAGAGGCTACTGAAGAAAGTCTAACACTCTCCTAACCCTCAAGACTCTTGCAGTGTGGCCGAAGAAACATGATTCATGTTTTATTGATCATCTTTCATGATGAGAGTGTCCGACTAATGCAATTTCTACGGCACATTTCTTTCTGTTCTATAGACTTATACATACAAACAGAAAACAAAAATTTACAGCTTTAGACTGAATAGTTAAAATTCGTCCACCTAAAAGCAAAAAACAAGCTGGCAGTCTACAGGGCACATTCAGCTTGTGGACAAGTTTTGTGTGACCTGAGGACTATTTTGAAAATCAGGAAATTTCACATAGAAATCAGGATTTCCTGGGACTCTGAGAAAACTGGGAGATGGAGCAACCTGGGTCTGCATTCTCACGTGGCACATCGGGCTGGAATTGGGCAGACATGCTTCCCTTAGAAGAGCTTCCTCTCTTCGACACTCTCCCTTGGCAGTCCCCACCAACCCCTCAGTCAGCCTCAGAAATACTGTGCTCCTCCCTGGCCCCAGTAAGCACTTTACATTGCAACTAGGTTTGAAGGGGATAAGAAAACATTTCTTCATCATCCCTTAGGTCCCTAGAGTCTTCTAAATGGAAGGATTCAATAGGGAGAAAGGAAGAGGACTTTACAAGTGTAAATTAAAACAATACATCACTAATCCAACTTCATGAAAAGAAAAGAAAATCTTTAAAACTGCAATACAATGACCCCCAGAAGAGAATTCTGTCTAAAAGCAATTACCTTCCACCACTGGGTTCAGCTAATGACACTTATCCTGACAGTTATTTAAATTTCAGCTTAAAAAATGAACTCTGATCAAAATATTACTTTTCCTATTTTCCAATTAACTTAAGGCTTTTAAAATTACTAAAGAATTCTACTTGTAATGTCCTTTCCACCACTCCTATCTATAACTCTCTTTTCCCACTTGATCCTGTAGGCGTAAATAAAACTTCCCACATTTGTTTAAAAAAAAAAAAAAAAAAGGTCCTGGACTCCTGGCTGGCTGTCAGAAGAGCATGCGACTCGATCTCGGGGTCATGAGGTCGAGCCCCATGTTGGGTGTACAGATTACTTAAAAATAAAATCTTAAAAAATTTTTTTAAAAAGAGTTCTAATTTTCTAAGCCTTCAGTGCAAGAGACTTCATCTTTAGAGTATCTCTGAGAAGTTGTTTTTAAGATTTTATTTATTTATTTGACAGAGACAGAGAGAGAGAGAGAGAGCACAAGTAGGGGGAGCGGCAGGCAGAGGGAGAAGCAGGGTCCCTGCTAAGCAAGGAGCCAGATGTGAGGCTGGATCCCAGGACCCAGGGATTGTGACCTGAGCCAAAGGCGGACGCTTAACCGACTAAGCCACCCAGGTGTCCCTATTGTATCTCTGAGAAGTTTTAATTATGCCATTTTATACACAGGGGTCAGAATGCAATGGCCACTCAGCCCATAAGGTGCAGAACCAGCACTGAACAAGGTTTGTTCAACTCCAGAGGCCACACAGACACTATGTTCCATGGCCTACAGATGTCCGCCGATCAAAACAGATGCAAATCTCTCCATGACGCAGAGGACTGAGAATGACCTAAAGAAATCTGTAAGTTAGATGGGCTTTACAAGTCATCTGCCTTTTAAGTCCGTAAACTTATTTAAAAGTCTTAGAACAATGATTTCATTAAAAAAAAAAAAATAGTTCAAATTTAACAGAATCACAGGTTGCACTTTAAGGGACATGATCTTCTGGGGAAATCATCAGGCTTCTATGAGGTGGGCAAATATGAACAGTTCCTTAACACCATGAGGTTTAAAATGCTATTTTCCACTGCATTCTCTTAGCTGTTCAGAGGGTACATCTGCATCCCGAGGCTAACAAAGAAGTAAGCAGCAGCTTCCTGCCCCCAGAGGATTCAGATTTATCTTAGAGTTATGCTCAATATAATAAGAGGGCAAAGAGATCAATTGTACCTTTCCAGGCATCTAGACAGCATGACTAGAGCGTCATTACCTCTGGAAATGTTCCTTCTAGGAGCTGAAATGCTTCTGAAGAATGGCAGGGTCCTGCCAAGTATTTCATGCATTTTCCATCCCAGAGTCTATTCGGGCAACACACCTGCTTTTGAAGTTTTGAAACTGACATCTGATAACCAGCTCCAGCCGCACAGCTCAGATGCTGACGACATATATTCAAAAGTCAGAACCAAGTGTTTTAAGTTTTCTGTTAAGACTTAAAATTCATTTTTATCTTGTTGGTCATGATCTCAGTGCCACTCGAAAGCCATTTTAAGGTGCTCTCTTTTCTATGGCATCAAAATTTGAGGCACAGAAACTTTGATGATAATACTACTAAATGTTGCACAAGAAAAATTTTGTTTGAAGTCTTTTTATAATGCTGGTGGCAGATAACAGATGATTGCCCCTTTACAGGCTATGTCCAAACAGGGCTTCACCGAAGTAGGAAAACCAAATATAGGTTTAGTGGCCCACGTTTTACAAAGTTCTTTCTGTACCTTAACTCATTTCCATGCCCACAGATATCCACCTCCTGAGACAGGGAGAACTAGCCTGATTACCTACATTCTACAGATAAAGAAACTACAGATAAAGAGACTTAGAGACAAAAAGGTGACACAGTGACTGATAAGAGCCAAGACTCAAACCCAGGACCTCCACCCCAAGCCAGATCTGTGGCTACGCAGAGTAGCCCCAAAATCAAATCTGCAGTTTCCCCAAGTATGTCTAATAGTGAGTGGTGTGATGAACTTCAATTCAAATCATTCACCTTCAAAGGTGAGCAATTAGTCAAAGCAAAGGAAAACACAAAGTGCAATGGACCGTGCCTCTGACAGATTCAACAGGAGCAAATTACCTGGTAAAATGAAATCCTTTCCATTAATCTTTCCTCTGTCTCTTCCACCAAACTCACAGAGGGCAATGTAGATACCAGAATTTCCAGATCCTTTTCAAGAGATGTATAGTTTTCATCAAATTCTTCCCATTTCTAGAGAATCAAGAACATAACATCAGTGGGAGCCCTTTTCTAGACTAGTTCCAGACAATGACAAAATTAATCATAAAAATAAAAATGAACTCTGAGACCATACAAAATTAAAACACAGATTCCAGAGGTTTCTGAGAGATATAACCCACCCTTGTTAAGAGCTCAGCATCTAATAGAAAAAACCATTCCATCATCTTTGTGGAGAGGGTTTTGAAAAATCCGGTTGGCATGTTTTATGCTTGTCTCATCAAAATGAGCAGGGACTAATATGATTAAGTTAAAGGGATCTTCTCAGCATACACACCTCTGTGGAGACTTCAGAGCTGGAAGAGAGCCATTCTCTTACTTGGAAAGGAAGGGGCTAACTTTTAAAGCCTTTCTCAATAGAGGCTCCTGTTAGGTTGCATCTGCCCTCCCTGCTCTAACCCCAGCCCTCTGAACATTACCTGATTGTGCCGCTAAGAGCATAATTGTGCTGTCGGAGGAATGTGGGCTTACACTTCATCAGGGGAGTACTATTTTCTTAGCCTGAGTCTTGCCTTGTCCTAGTTCTCGCCATGTCTATGGAAGCCCACCACTAGGATCTCAGCACACTACAGAGCTGACTTATAGACACTAAATATTATGTGTTGGAAAAATAACCCCCTTATTAATTCTCTTATCTACTGAAGTAGTGGGTCACCTGGCTATCAGGGGCACTCTTTGGGCTCAGAGGATCTTTTTTTTTTAATACCATGAAATATTGCTATAAATACCAATTTGACAAGCTAACCAGAAAATTCATTTCATTAGCATAAAATAACATTATCACATTATAAAGCTGGATATTTCCTTGCTTTTTGGTTATTTCCTTTAGGAGCTAACATCCACTGTGTTTAAGAAGTTAAAGGTGAAAACCTTAAAACTGAGAAAGAACTTTATGCAAACTTAATCTTCTTCTTTGAACTGAGATGAGACTATCAGGAGTCCACTTCAGCCTGTCCTCTTCGGGAAGTACTGTTTCTGAACCACTGACTGTTTCATGCAAATGACCTCATTCGGGATCTTAAAGTGCTCTCAATTTTGTTTATTTGCACATAAACCTAGAAGGTGGAAAGATGCTGTGTCATTCCCTAATTTACGTATGAGAAATCTCAGTGAATATTTCACTCAGGGAGTAGCAGTCAGAGCTAGAACAGACCTCCACACTCCTCAGTGTTAATTCCCATTTAACTACTGCTTAATGATAAATAGATGCTTCTGGATACCGGGAGGCAGAGGTCAAAATTCCGGAAGTCCAGGATTACATACAAAGTTTACGTAACCCAAATAAATACCTGTAGCAAACTCTGTAGTTTTATTCCACATTGGTGTGACTTTTCCTCCAGTAATTTAACTTCTTTTATTTGTTCTGCCCAAAATGTCTCTTTCTTTTGCAATAAAGAAGGAAGCATTTTGTTGGAGTATGTTTGGATCAACAGCATGTCAGCAACAAGCTTCTGGAAAAAAAGCTGTAAAATGGACAAGGTTTTAATATTTACTTATTTCTATACTGTGAGAGCTTGCAAACCAAGTTACTTCCAACTTTTATACAGTTATATTTGCTTTTTAGTCCCAAATCCCATGACAGCCATGTAGAGTCAAACATACGAGGAAAGAAAAAGAAAACTGACTGCGTACCCCTTAGTCTTTAACACTAATGACATTTTAACAAATCATAAAGAAAAAATCATCCTAAGTAACATTTTCCACAAAACAGTCCATGTAAAAGGGCAAACATTATTAGTCAATTTCAATTTCCAGTGAGACCTTCCGAAATTGGTTACTCTGAGTTTTAAGAAACTTTACAGAAAGGTAGATCCGTGGCTGATTTATTTCAAGACAATAAAATGGATGGATAGATGTGTGAGCCCGAGAAGCCCACACATGGAACAGCCAGAGGCTCCTACACTCCGGCTTGATTTTCTACTCAATAAAATGGACAAATAAAGGGAATTTGTTGACATGGTCTACTGGGATCCTGGGATGTAAAAGCTCCCAGATTAACACTTAAGAACCTTTACACAGGAAGGCTGTCCTTCACATGGTTGTCCTCCATTTATAGTCAGCTGCCCCTTCTACTTGTTTGGAGGAACTTCTTATGTGAATCCCTTCCCTATACAGTGAAGGTTTAGAACAGCATCCAGCATAGGTCCCGACACACTGTAGATATTCATTATATTACTTTCTCCTTTCCCCCTCCATTCTTTATACAATATTTACCTCTGAATTTCTTAGATTAAGGTCTACTTGTCACAAGCTTAGACTTCTGCTGCTTTAGGCAGGAACGGTCTTACACATTTTTTTACATCAGCACTTAAATTACTACAGGTCTTTAGTTGGTGATCATGAGGTTTTTGTTTAATAAAATGAATGGAAAACTAAAAGATTTATTGTAGCATTATACTAAGTATATATTTATGTACTGAGGTATACATATTTCTTTTGGTTGAAGTTCTCAGGAAAGCCTTCACTAATCTCCTGAATTCAGCTTCCCCTCTTAAATGCTCTGAAGGCATGTATCTCAATTTTAATTTTAAATTTGTTTGAAGGGCTCCTTCATAAATGTCTTCTCTTTCAACCAAAAGCTCCATGAATGTAAGCAACTGTGCTGTTTTCACTCACAATCATATTCTTAGAGTTTAGCAGGGTTCCTGGCATAGTGGGAGCCCTCTAATAGATGTTTGTTAAAACAATGAACGAATGAATGAATGAGCAATGTATATTTCACCAAGGAAGAAAGCGGATGCTGTCTGTTTAAGTCAGAAAGACTGGTAATCTGACCCATGTGTCTTACCTTGTGATTTTGTATTTGGGCCTGTAAGGCAACTTTACTCTTGGTTTGTTGTAAGTGGTCATGAGCAAGCTTTTCCTTCCCGATATCCACTAGTTCCGCCATGCCTCTCAGCAAGGCATCTTGCTGGCTCTCCGTGATGAAAGGGCTGCTCAGTTCGGTGTACCTGGCTCTCAGGATTCCCCACATACCGTCAAGTACATCCTGAAAAGAAAAAGCATCTTTATCCCATCATGAAAGGAATCCAAATGGAGAATGAATCTAAACTCCCCTCATGGAGGAAGAAAGTCTTACTCCTTATAATCACAGTAATTCACTGATTGAATGTTTTCTGCTCAGACATACCTCTAATTTGTAAACCTCTTGCAATAAAACATAAGGTAAATGAAGCCTCTCCCCTTCATCTCTTAGTTTTGCCACTCGGCTCTCAGAGTTCTGCAGCTCCATTGTATATGCATCTGCTTTCTAAAGTGAGAGACGACACAAAAAAGTAAAATCCTTTAATAAGTCAGAGAGGTACACATATTCATTTTAAAAGAATTACACAGTAGAGAAAAAAATTTAGGGAAACCTGAAAGTCCCATTTCTCCTCCCTCACCTCCAGCTTCTGCCAAAGAGCCTCAGCTGACAGTCTGGTCCCAACCTGTCCGAAGCTCACCCAGTAGAGGTATCCGTGCTCACCCTTACACTCGCTGAGCGCACATGTCCTTCCACTCTGCCGTCCGCATCCTCACCTAGCAGCTTCTCAGCTGCTCTTCTCATCAGTAAAAACATCTGACTCCTTTTAATGGGACACACAGTATGCCATCCTAAGGCCACCCATTGCCTTTGTAACAGTCTGCTCTTAATGGCTTTTGGGCTACTTGAGGGTTTTTGATTCAAGCAGTGCTACTAGGTTCATCCTTGAATATTTATATACATATTTACCTCTTTGCACTTGTCTTACTTCCTTAGGCTAAGCGCAAGTCCAACACCTAGAGCGGTGTCTGAACATAGAAGGTGCTCAATGAATAGTTGCTGGGTATATGAATGAGGTGAAACTGCTGTGGGTGGAAGAGCATTTACACGTCGAATTCTGATTTACAACCCACGGACCCTGAGAAGCTGGACGAATCACCACCCCTCCCAAGAGAAGGACAGTCTTCTTTCCCAAAGCCCGCACTGACACAGCACAAACTTACATTTTTGCCCAGGTGATAGGGGACAATGGTCTTGTGGTGGTTTAATTTACTCTTCATAAAGAACGACTTACAAGTTATTTTTAAAGGTCAACATAAATAGTTTTCATTTTTATCTATTTGCTTAAGCCTTGCTACTGCTCACAAAGGGAAGTGGTTCAGAAGACAGCTATCGCACAAAACTTTTTGGTCTCAGGTTAGGTCAGTTTAACTATTTTGACTTGGTTACCTGAAGCTGTTCATCAATACTCTGGCCACTAATTTCATTCAGAGACTGTTGTAAAGATGTTTTGTTCTTGATAAGTTGATCATACAGTCGCTTTATTTCATTCTGCACAAGAAGATAAATTCAGGAAAACAGTGAGAATCTCATGTAGGCCTTCAATACCTTTTCTTAAAAGTTACTTGTCCTTTAATATTTGTGCTACCGGAAGTTTCAAACATATACCAAAATAGAGGACTCCCTGTGTCACCATCACCTGGCTTTAACAATTACTGACTGTGGCGGGTCGTCTCTGTTCTGTCCCCTCCCCTGAGCTTTCTTGACTGTACCTGATCTCCCGCCCCTCAGATTATTTTGAAACAAATCACAGGTATTTTATTTCATCAGTGTAAGTTTCAGTATGTATCTTTAAAAGATAAAGATTCTTCCCTTTAAAAATACTACAGATCAACAATTCCTTAGTACTATCAACTGTCAGAACGGGTTCACATTTCTCTAACTGCCTATAATTTTTCTTTTTGGTTTGTTTGAGTTGGAATCTAAATGAGGTCCAATAGGTTGCAATGGACTAATAGCGGCAGGCTCCCCAAGCATCTCTCTTTTTTGTTCCTGGGATTTTGGGTGGGATGGTGGAAAAACTAGGTCTTTTTTTCTACCCAGCTTCCCACCATCTGGATTGGGCTGACTGCCCTCCCACAGTGCTACTCAACATGATCTTCTTCCCTTGGGTCTGTTTTACTTGCATTCTAGAAGCTTGATCAGATCGAGGTTTGGTTTTATGGGCGAGACTCCTTCATAAGCAGTGTTGTGTTTCATTTCTTTTTCTCTAGTTAGGAAGCTACTAAAATCGTCTGTCTGCCTCAAGTCTCTCCTTCAATCCACAATAGACAACGGCCAGATGAATCTACCTGAAACACACAGACTGTCCTTTCTTTGCTCAAAAACTTTAATGGCTCCCTGTTACCTAGAAATCCTCCCCTATGACGCTCATTGACCGCTAAATGGAACAGAGGAAAGAAACAGTGTGTTAGCTCGATCTAACAAATTCAAACCATAGCTTTGGGAAGAACCTCGCTTTCAAATGGTCTTCAGCCATGTGCAGCAGAACTAACCTAGAAACCTTCACAGAGAGAACATCTTACCACTTTGCTCGGCAATCTCTATTCACGAATGCTGCCAAGAATAATGGAATTAATGGGAGTTAACCTAAAACAATGCCAAAGAACGCCGAGCGCCTAGCTCTGTACCTGATAACTGCGGTTATAGTCGAGGCCAGCTTTCAGGGACTTGCTTTTAGAGGCAGCTGTGGCCTGGGTGTGCTTCAGGTAGACTTGGAGGTTGTCAAAACATTGAAGAAACAAGCTGGTGTTCCTCCCGGGCCAAGTCATGGCTTTCACAAGGTCATTCTTCTTGTCACTCATAGCTAAGTAAAGTTTTTTCAGTTCAAGAGCCAGTGTCTGCAAAGAGGAGAGGGAGCAAGACACAGTGAATGGAGTCTGACCTCAAGAGGCTTCGGCTCGGGCTTAAATAGTGGGCTGCCCGCAGCAATGGCCAACACATGGGCTTGCTGGAAATTCCCCACCTCGTAGTGCACCTGCTGAGCACAGACATCCTCTCTGAAGAGCCCAGGGGTCTGCAGCATCTCCTCCACCCTGCCAAGGCACTGACTGAGGGTCAGAAATAGCTCAAATAACTTTTTATCCAAATTTATGTATGTTTCTTCTGTCATGTTTTCCTGAATCAAGAGGAAAAAAAGAAAAAATAAAAATCATTAGGATTCCTTGCCTTCCTAAGCCTGAATTTTCCCCGATTTCTGTTAAAGTTTACAAGTTATGTTATACTGTTTTATAATTGGTTGTTTTGAACACTCTGCGAACTAGGAAGAAGAGTGAATAAATAAAATTAAGATGTTGACTCTGAGCAAAACAAGTTTATAAGAAACTCAATGTTAGGCAGTGAGTTGACTATTGAAATGGAATTAAAGGTAAATCACCAGATGAAGGATTTCCTTAAGGGGCCATCCAGGTGGAAGTGTGGTCCCAAGTAAAGCATACTGTCCCTCTTTCCACTGCTCCCTGCCCCCCACATTTTAATGTAGGAGAAAGTAGGTTAATGAAATCAAGTATGGCTTGGAGAAGGAAAAGAAGTCAAGACATTTGAAGGGGTTCATTGGAAAGAGGTACAATATTTTAAAGATGGGGAATGGCAGGCACAGCATGGGGACTATAGATAATACTGTATTGTATATTTGAAAGTTGTTAAGAGAGTCGATCTTAAAAGTTCTTATCACAAGAAAAAAATTTTTATAACTCTATGTGGTGATGGATGTTGGACTTATTGTGGTAATCATTTCACAATAAATATAAATATCAAATCACTTTGGTATATATCTGAAACTAATAGAGTGTTATGTATCAGTTATAGCTCAATAAAAAAGGATCGGGATGGGCTGTGGAGCAGGGGGCAGTTAGAAGTGTCATTTATGGGCTGACTGTGAGAATTAAGGCCCCCTTAGATGTACAACTCCAAGGGGGGGGGTGCCTAGGGTTGAGCCACTGTGCCCTGGTGAGTTCGGGAGCCACAGATCTCCTTACGTTTTAGCATAAGCTGCTAGAACGACCCCTTTTTCTTTACCCATGATCACCCTGAATTCTTGACCAGTTACAAGTAATTTAGAAGCAAACCAAAACTGTAATCAGCCCAATTTGGGCTCTGTTTCCTACCATCTTCTCTGGTGGACACCTAACACTATGCAGCATACCATTTCAACATTAAATCTAGTCAAGGTTGGAAATCTTGTCAATACTCCCCTCCTTCCTCACCCTTCCAATCATAGAGCACCCCTGCAGACAATACTAATCAACAATGATCCTTGTTGGGGCGCCTGGGTGCTGTAGTTGGTTAAGCATCCACTTGGTTTCGCCTCAGGTCATGATCTCAGGGTCCTGGGATTGAGCCCCCCGTTGGGCTCTGTACTCAGCACGGAGTCTGCTTGTCCCTCTCCCTCTGTTCCTCCGCCCCCAGCCCCTCTCTCTTTCTCTATCTCTAAAATAAATAAATAAATATTTAAAAAACAAAACAACGCTCCTTGCTGCTGCCAATCCTGGATGTGGGTTCAGAAGCCTTTGTGTACATGATGCTCTAGGCAGCCACTAACCAAATGTGAGTTGGCAAAAGAGAAAGATTCTCTTTGCAATTGCAGGACCCATTCCATTATGTATTCTATTATTTATTCAATAAAGACAATTATGACTAATTCACAGCATCCCATCTCCCTTCTTCTTTGATACTGCAGTGAGGAGAATATGTAACGTGACATTGCTACCTGGGTCTGCAGATTATTGGCTTCTTGACGCAGGTCTTCCAGCTGTGTGGTGTATGTTTTCAGTTCTTCAGTTGTTGGGCATTTAAAGTTATACACACTCACACTGGGCAGAACACTCATATTTGTGGCAACCTATATGAAAAAGGGAAGCCTTATTACCATTCGAGATCCTGGTGATGTTAATGGAAAACAGCAAAATTGCCTTCACGTGTTACCTTCACGTCAGGGTTTCTGCTATCTTGTCACTTGTCAGACAAAATAGTTAAACCTTAAGTATTGTGGACAGCTTCGAAAGGTCATGAGAAGGCTTACTGAGACACTTAAGGGTCCATTCAATATCAAAATGAGGGAAAAGAAACCATCACTTGAAAAATAGAGTAAAATCACTAATCTTTCAATTTAGTAGCAATACCCTTCATGTTAAGAGGTTAGCGGTTTCTTTTCCCATTTACTGGTAGGCCCCCTGTATATGGCCAACTCTTAGAATAGAACACAGTCACCTCCAGGGACAGATTTGCATCTTGATTTGTCACTGAAAAATGAAATAAGTATTAAAAATGTGCTGTGACTTTAGCAGAGGGAAAGGTTCAGAATTCATTCCTTTTTCAAACTGGAAAACGAATAAATACAAAGCCCCAGGGTGAGGTGGTATCTGACTCTGCTTGGGGAAAAGAACTCCTGAGGCTGTTCTGCTGTTGGAAAACAAACAATATACATGTTACGGTGTGTAAGACAAGGAGAAACCAAGACTGAAGCCCTACCAATGAGTTTAACTCAACATTAATAGGTCAAAGAAGGTTCTCGTCAGAATAGAGCTGAAAAGTTCCCACCAGACTGGAGACCTGTGAAAAAGGTGGTAAGTTCTACTGCTTGAGTGCAAAGCTGAAGGCAAAAGCTTGACTGCTGCGAGCCACAGTGTTATTCTGCTCACGGGCTCCCTGGTTAGAGAGAAATCCAGCGGTAGCTGGGGCAGTATGAATAAAACCTACAATGGCAGTAAGAGAGCATGTTGATGGAACACAGGTACCACTGGAAGAGGGGCTGGAATCTGGCACTGCAGATTCCAAATTAGCTCTTGATGAATGAATGATAGTAATATAGCACTGTATTGTTTTTAAAGTGTTTTTTTAAACATGTATTATTCATTCCTTTATTCACTCAACATATCAAAACTGAGACTTGAAAATGTTTCAGGTACTGTGCCAGGCACTCAAATGTGAACCAGGCAGACACGGTCTTTCTTCCCATACCACCCGATGGGGAATACAGACAAATAAACAGACACACAGTATGGTAAGAGCTGTAATTAGGGAAGCTCAGGGTGCCACAGAAGCACGAAGGAGTGGCCTTTACTGCAGATTTCCAGGAGGGCGAAAAGGGGTGAGTCAAATGAAAACATGCACTGGGCATCTTTGCTTTCTGAAAATAAACTACTACATAATGCAGAACATAGATGTGTATTTAATGAACGTTTGTTGCATTTTCAAAGATAAACATGCTTATTTATTATTTACACCATGCGCAGGCATGCACTGACCTGAGGCTGCACCTGCTCAGGTAGTGGAAGCCCGAGTTTTGATGAGAGTTCGTGATGTAAATATTGCCACTTATCCCCACTTTGGCCCTGAGTTGACAAGACAGAGTCTAGAGCATCATTTTCGGGACTTGATGCCCTAATGCTGTTAAAGGAAAATAAAAGGTGAAAAGAATCATCAACATACAGAAATTTTATTACATTCAGACAATGTTTTACAAGTGATTTAAAAAGAAATGCTCTTAATTCTCCCAACCATACAACTTGCTGAATGTCCAACTCCAAAAATGTTTTACCTTTCAGATGATTTCTGAGTTGTATCTTTATCAGGTTGGCAATGCTGGGGCCCCATTTTCTTGGCATTAAATTCGATGAATTTGATGAAATCTTTCTGTTCCATTGGTTTTAACTCCAGAACCTATAATTGAGTGAGATTCAAACAGTCCAAAGTTTTCAATTAATGCCCAATGGTTTTTCTGTTGAGATCTCATTTTGAACCACTTCCTAATTTATTATTTACTATTTCCCTTTCTTGCTTGCTTGTTCTCATTAACTTTTATTTCTCAAAAACCTACTTAAAACATTCACACAAGGACCAAGTATATATCACAATATATATTACACACATGGAAAATCCCCCAAAATATGCCAACACATTTTGAAATAATAGGGAAAGAGGTATTACAGTTACAGAGGTAAGTTCACCCTGAAGAAATCTGCTTAGTTTGAAATAAGGTGCAAGTTAATAAAGTAGCAAAGTTAGAGCATCCCCACCTGCAGAAGATGAAAGCAAAGCAGCTCCTACAGCGCATGCTCAACATGCAGGAACAACCGTATATCACACTTTCCATCCAGTCACGTAAGAAAACACCCCAATGGCAGTTTGGTACTTAGTTCAAAGGGAGATTCCATGCAGAAAGCTTTATTCTTATCCTTATATCTGTTAGGGGCTGCAATTACCTGTTGCTGCTGGAAATCTTTTTGTCTGCTGAACTGTGGCCTTTCAGTTACAATAGATTCAAATGTAGAAAGGTTATCTGGTTGGAGATCATTTTGATGCTCTGCAGGTTTCTTTAGAGTGGCAGAATGCTGCAAAAAATTTTATGATGGCACACTATTTTAAAAAAATGACCCACTTTATTTCAGTTCTAATAATGAGACTACATCATGGAAAAGTTTTATATAAAGTAAGTGACTGTATTTTGAAATTTACTGCAATTATATACTACGATTCCATGTACTTATTTCAAAACAACTGCAAAAAATCATTATATTTGATGATGTGGTCATCTTACTTCCTCAATGTAATTCATCCAATGAATTACTAAAAGCCAGGAAATGTACTGCTTTTCTGTTTTAAGAACAAAGTAAAAAAAAAAAAACAAAAAAGAGATGTAGTTTTATGCTTAGGCATTCAAATTTCCCTTATGTCCAGAATATTTTTTAAAAGGAGAGAACCACATGAGGATGAAAGGGAAGTGTAGAGCCTATGTATCTGCAGTCAATCCTATTTCTGTGAATGTAAGTCCTCGGAGTAGGAACCACCGTCTCCTAAGTATAGATGCAAATCTTATATAGGAAGACCTTACCCACAGATGCATATTTGCGTTTATAAATACAGAACTCTTTCAAAAGTCACAAGAACACTATAACTGTATGACACTTTGATCAGTATACATATTTGTAAATGAATAACAAAAAGGACCCTGGAAACAGGTTTTATATTCCTGATGTCAAATTTTAATCTTTGTAAGAGCTTCGTTTTCCAGTCAATTGGAGTCACAAACTTCCTTTAAAACTCATCTTTCTTCTATGAAGAAGGCTTACACCACCTCATTACTAGCAAGAATGATCAATCCAATCAAACCAATCCAAACCAAACCTACGCCGTCACCAACAGCAGCCTAGGTAGGAAAACTGCAAGGTAAAATGGAATCAGTACCAAGAGTCAATACGACCATCCCTTATAGCTTTAAGAGGCTTCATTCTTTCTTTCTTAGTGTAATTCTTCTGTAGTTGTTTCACCACCTCGGCCAGATTTCTTCCTGGTAGCTCTCCCATATTATCTACCCACACACGTCTACATGTGGCTGTGTTTTACCTGGTCTTCGCTGTATTTCTCCTGAAGCATGATCTGGACTTTTTCCAAATTGCACTTGACGGTCTTTAATTTCACGGAAAGAGCTTCAGCCTCCTGCTGAGTGGCCCCACTGTCTCCCGGCCCTCGATCTGTGCAGCTCTCCAGCAGAGAGGCAACCTTGTGCTCGATCTCTGTTAGCATGGCCTAGGAAACAAAATCATTTAAGTATTCATGGTTTTGGTCTTGAACAAGCATTATACTCTAAAATGAGTTAGATTCACTCTGTCTACCTAGTATATGTAACAAGTCTCAGAAACACAGATTAGAAGGGATCTTGGGAAAACAACAATTTCCACGTAATTCCTGAGCTTTTGGACAGGGGTACAACCAAACCAACCCCAACTTGCAGACGTCACTCTCCAAAATAATCTAAGTGGCTCTATAATCACTTTAGAAAAGACAGCTGAATGTATCCAGCATAGCAAAGTGGTTAAGAACATAGACACTGGGGTGCCTGGCTGGCTCAGTCGGAAGAGCATGCGACTCTTGATCTTAGGGTAGTGAGTTCGAATCCCATGTTGGATGTAGAGATTACTTAAACAAACAAACAAACAAACAAACTTAAAACAAAAACAAACACAGACACTGGAAATAGACTGAGTTCAGATCCCACTTAGCTGGGTAAACTTGAGCACCTTATGTTTTACATGAATGTGCCTTCAGTCATGTGTAAAATGGGGGTAATAACAGAACTTAATTCCTAGGGTTACTCTGAGGAGTTAAGAGTTAAAGTCCATGCCCTTTAGCCAGTGCTTGACACACAGTCTATGCCAACTATCATTATTCCACCCCTCCCCCCGCGAACTTTCCTAACTTTTTCCTGTTGCAATCCGAGCGTCGAGTCGTAATAGAAAAAGAATTTCACAGAACTCTTGGAAGGTTCTTTCCCTTGATCTTTTCCTTCTCTTTTTCAAGTCCATATAAACTTCCAAAATATCAGAAGATGACAGAAGAAATAATTTGGAACCTAAAACACTTAGTCATTGATACAACCGGCCAACTTACACACGGATCTAAAAATAAATCAGCTAGCTGAGGTAAGTTTCCCTGTAAGTCACTGTCATTGTATTCTTCCCCAACAGATCAAGTCTGCCCTCCTCTGGGGCTCTGAAGCCCAAAAGGTCATGCCAACTGGCCGAGCACACAACGCAACGGCGGCTTTCAGATTCCCATTCCAGCACTGGGATCGTGTGTGCTAAAACTTGTTGTGCTGAAGGAAAAATTATCCTTAAAACACATTTTCAGGGGTGCCTGGCTGGCTCAGTGGGCAGAGCATGAGACTCTTGATCTTGGGGTTATGAGTTCAAGCCCCACAGTGGGTGTAGAGATTACTTTGAAATAAAAAAAAAATCTCAAAAAACAAAAACAGGGGCGCCTGGGTGGCTCATTCGGTTAAGCATCTGCCTTCGGCTCAGGTCATGATCCCAGGGTCCTGGGATGGAGTCCCTGCATCGGGCTCCCTGCTCAGCGGGGAGTCTGCTTCCCCCTCTCCCTCTGCCTGCCGCTCCCCCTGCTTGTGCTCTCTGTCAAATAAATAAAATCTTTAAAAACAAACAAACACAGATTTTCAAAGAATATATTCTTATAAGTCCTCTATCCAAGCAAACTTCTTGTATCCTCTACAGACTCTTCTAAGCTTAAACAATATGTAATCATAGGTTTTAGAGTGGCCTCAAGATGTACTGTAATTTTGTGCTCCTTTTTTCCATTTAGCTATTTTATGTATACTTTTTCATGTGTCTACAGACATATGCTTCATGATTCCCACTTTCCTAGCTGCAAGTTGATATTCCACGATTCATGTAACTTCCTTACTGGTTAAACCTTTAAGCTGGTTCCAGTTCTTCACGTTTGCAATTAACACTGCCAAAAACATTTTTCTCCTTTCTGGGTTATTTTCGGAGGGTACATTTAAAGTAATGGTGTTATTAGGTCAAATAAGATGGACATTTTATATGCTGACAGCTGACCTCCCAAAACACTGAGGCAATCAGAATAGTACATCCAGAGTTTTCCAGGATGATACAATTTTTGCCAATATAACATGAGAACAAAACAACAGCTGTTTTGATTCACGTGTTCTTAACAATCAAGGCTGAACATTTCTTCTCAAATATTAAATGACCCAATATAATTTTTTCTGGACTGATCTGTTCGCTCCTGTCCTTTGGACATTTTCCCACTGGGAACTTGATGTTTTTTACAGGCTCCTGGAAGGCTTTTTATATATTTCAATATTAAGTTGTATGTGCCATGGTGTTCTATAAAGGAGCCAAAGATGGCCCCGGTACATTGGTCCCTAGGTTGCTTATTTTTTCACAGCAGGCCAGAACCATCAGCTCAAATCCTACTAGCTCCAAACTCAGGGTGGGACCCCACATCTGCCCCCTATCATTAAGACACAACTCTGGGGCTCTAAAAGACCCTAGCCTCTGTTGCCCTTTGGAGCTCTCTGACATCACCTAGACACACAAGCCCCTCTGGATTCCCTGCTCCCCTGGGAGTTCCTTTGCCTTCCTCCCCCCCTTCGAGGTCGTGGTCCCACCTCCATTTCCTGCCACAGTGTCTGGAAGGGCACCTGTACAGAGGGACTTCCCCAGGCCTTGAGCTTCTGCCAAAATGTTGCCCAAAGAAAGCTTGCTGTGTGCTACTGCCACCTTGTGGTTGTGTCTTTCCCTTGACAGCCCCCACATCCTTGACCTCGCTACAAGGGGTATGAGAACGGGATTCTGGTGGTGACCAAGGAAATCAGCATGGGGTCTATCCAGTCAGCAAGGCGATCAATTGGCAAATCTATCCTGGAGGATAGATTTGAGGCTGGGACTCAACATCTCGAACACCTCAGGTTCAATTTAGCACAATGTTGCTCTGTGCTGTAGTACCGTTTTTTCCAGACTTGCCTGTGCCTCATCAGCTGGACCACGAATAGTGCCAGTATTAAAGTGAACCTGCCCTATCAAGAGCTGACTTTTGGGGTCAGAGGTGGGGAGCTTCCAGGGGAAGGAGGTCAGCCTGTCCACCTGGGTACCCCATGAGGCAGGCGCTGGATATTGTAAGACTGTGGGCCCAAGTGGAGAAAGGGGATGACCAAGGATGGGCTACCCCCAACCCCATAACAGGCTATCGTGGGAGGAGCTCCCTGTGGCCGGGTGATATGGGGGTGCTCTGACAGGGTGTCCTCATTCCTGGTGTCCGCTATGGCAGACAAAAGAGCCAATCAGGCCGAGACATCGGACCAAGGCTGATCTAACCATCCTTGGGGAAGGCGCCTCAGATATTGTGACACTTCATTATGCTGCGGTGATGTCGTCATTCTAGCTTCTCCCTGGAGGGACACAGAGATCCCAACCTTTGGGCCGAGCCAGCAAATGTTACGACTAACGGCAAGGAAATTTATATTCCTGTCCCCACCCCTCCTCAGCAAGAGTAGGAGCATTCACAGTAAAATGGCAGCAAAGCCCATTTATGCTATATCTGTGATCTTGCAAATTCGGATATTCGGCTTCATTTCAGAAGAATGGAAGTTCTAAGGAACTTATGAACACAAATAACAGCATTTACTAAGCACTTCTTATGTACTTGCTACACCCGACCCTGGTTCTTTTTTTTTTTTTTTTTAAAGATTTTATTTATTTATTTGAGAGAGAGAGAATGAGAGATTGAGAGCACGAGAGGGAAGAGAGTCAGAGGGAGAAGCAGACTCCCTGCTGAGCAGGGAGCCCGATGTGGGACTCGATCCCGGGACTCCAGGATCATGACCTGAGCCGAAGGCAGTCGCTTAACCAACTGAGCCACCCAGGCGCCTCCCGACCCTGGTTCTTGTACCTTATCTCATTTAACCCTGACAAAGTCCTAGGGGATAACCGACCACATGAGGAAAATGAGGTGGAAAGTTAACGTCCCCAAGTTCACGGTTACTGTGACGGAGCTGGATCTGTACTCTAGATTCCGAGCTCTTACCCGCTACTGTCTCTCCAAATACTCTGCTTCCCCAAATCTCCTCAAAGAATTCCCCTGAGAACAAAAACCTGAGGCCAAGACAAACACAGGGGTCAGCGTTAACAGGAAGAAACACGCCGTTGCTTTAAGAGCACTTCGCCCAGTCTTGGAAGGGGATTGGTGCAGAGGCCAGCCCTGAACTCCAACCCCTCAGCCTTACCTGGCACCCCACCAGCTGCTGTTCCACCAACTGCTGCATGTCTGCATTTAATGTTTCCGGCTCGAACGCCACGTTGGCTTGGCGCAGCCACAGCTCCAGCTCGGCCACCTGGGTCTTGCAGGCATGGAGGATTTCCGCAGGCTTGGGCCTAGATTGCTCCACCGTGGCCTCAAATGCTCCTTGCTCATCAGAAAAGCCCAGAGCGGCAGCCTTGAGCGGACGTGTGGCACCCTAAGATAAACCCAAAGATAATCCAGCAGTGAAAAGCCACGGAATCCCAAGTTTGCACATTTGAGCCTGCAAAAGCCTGTGAACTTCCAGCATTTCCCCCACTTAGAAGAAAACAAACAAATAAGGGCAGAAAAAGTAAGAAAGAAAAGAAAAATGCACCTCCACACTCATAGCAACGATCACGTGACCTGGGGCTCCAGGTTTCCAAGCAGCCGAGCCGCATGTACACAGGTGGTGTTCCCGGGAACGGAGGACGCAAACGGGCTCGCGGTTCATTAAACAGCGAGTGGGCCCCAGGAGACAGGTGAGTGTGCGAGAGAGGGTGTGCATGTGGGTGTGTGCGTCTGAAACTTCGCAGCGAATTGGCCGGGGTTTGAATGTGTGTGACACATGATTAAGCAATGCTTACATTGCGGTGAGCTCTGATCAAACAGAAAAAAAAGGCTCTTTACACACCGGCTGGGATACAAGGAAATGTGCCACACACTTAACAAGTAGATTTTAAAATATTTTCGTTTTCCCCCCCTAACATACAATGCTATTACTCATCTAAATTTCTCCCTATTAAAAGTAATGTGAGTCAAGTAATGAACTTCAGTGGGGTAATCTGGAAATTTTTCTCCTGTTCTTCAGAGAGAGTCCCTGAAACTGCTTTTCACTGTCTAGATACTCAAATATTATTGAGTTAAGGACTAGGTGCTTATACTATAGTATAAAGAAAGAATGATGTAAGATGTGTTCTTATTGCAACACCTGGGTTGCTTATTGATCCAAAAGAAAAAGAAAAGAAAAATTTCTTCCAGGTACCAAATCAAGTATTCTATTAATAATATATTAGATGTTTTCAGGGATGCCTGGGTGGCTCAGTCGGTTAAGCATCTGCCTTCGGCTCAGGTCATGATCCCAGGGTCTTGGGATCGAGCCCCACGTCAGGCTCCCTGCTCCGCGGGGAGTCTGCTTCTCCCTCTGCCTGACACTCCCCCTGTTTGTGCGTGCTCTCTCTCTCTGACAAATAAATAAATGAATCTTTTAAAAATATATATTAGACAATTTCAATTTGGAAGTAAAAGATTTGATACACATATATATTTGCTTCCCACATCCTTTTCCAAAACATTGAAAGATCACATCAACCCTTCTAGAGAGATTCCTTTAGGAATTTGTGTATTTCTCTACAAAATTATTGATCTCAATAAATATTTTATTGATTATGAGTATGATGAAATACGATGTTTTCTCTATAAGGCTTTGCTAACTACACGTTAGCATCCAAAACAAAATTGTTCACAAATGTATACCCTAACTCAACTCAAATGCAGGAAAATTCCCAATGACTACAGAATTTTGTTTAAACACAGAACTTCTAGGGCGCCTGGGTGGCTCAGATGGTTAAACGTCTGCCTTCGGCTCAGGTCATGATCTCAGGGTCCTGGGATCGAGTCCCACATCGGGCTCCCTGCTTCTTGGGAGCCTGCTTCTCCCTCTGCCTTTCTCTCTCGCTCTCTCTCACGAATAAATAAATAAAATCTTTAAAAAAAAAATTTATAAAAAAAATAAACACAGAACTTCTAGTACAACAAAAGTAAACAAAATAGGCAAGTGGTAACAACAACATGCAGGGTGTGAAAATACCCATTTTCCACACACATGGTGGGTATCAGGAAAGCTGCGTTCGCAGAAGTGTCTGAGTTGCACCTGTTCCCCCTTGACCATCTATTAACTTCACAGAGGTGTGTTCTTTACTGACAAAACACTATTTCTCCCTTGCCTTCGTCAATATTTTTTTCAAGAATCATCTTCTTAAGGAAGTCTTCCCTTGCCTTGAGTTTCTCTGCACAGTTGGGTCTATACTTGGGAGTCACCTGGTTTCAATTTTCTTTTTTAATCCTGATTTCTTAAAAAAGAACCAGTTGTGTGGTATTACTGCCAGACACCAACTGCTAGGCATCCGATTAATTCTTTTCTAGTTTTCAGATACTGCTATCTCTTGGCGGCAAAGATTTGGGGATCCTCATTTTTGTCACCTGAGATAACAATCGTTAATATTAACTAATTAGTCTGTGATAACTGATTTACTATCGACCTTCTTTCTTTATTCAAAAACATTATTCGAGCACCTATCATAGACCACACACATTTTTTAATGGCAATACTGAATTTCTTTCCTTTTTCACTAACTCACTGAATTAATGAGAAAACAAGGAAGCTGGATAACTAATCTGGGCTTTACTTGCTAGTTATTTGAAACTGAAGAGAATCCAAAGGTGAATGGAGGGGAAAAAAAGAATATTTGCAACCATAGAAACGGCAATTGCTAAAGGTGGCCTGGGAAACCTGCCAGTAACCAATTCACCCACCTCTTTTTACAGTCAAAGAAATCCAAGTTCATTTAACGCTTAAGCAATTCCCCCACCTCCCATTTCACCACTTTGCTTCTGAGAAGCTCGGGCCCACATGTAAGTTACTTGCCTGAGGTCACACAGCTCTGCAATCTTTTAATTCAGAGTCCACAGTTCTTTCCACAATCACACCCCTGCTAAATATCTTTTCTAAACGATAGCCCCAAATTCTAAAAGCAGCAATGATTTAAGCGAGTGTTTTATGATTGTGCATGTCAGGGGTCTAAAAAGTATTACCACAAGTATTTCTTGCTAAAGAGAATTATGTCGTTTCCACCATGTAACTGTAAATTAATAATACCCAACCCTTTATTGGGCTCTGGGGCCAGGCCATCATGCTAAGTGATACACACACCCTCTCATTATTTCCCATCACAAGCCCTTATTATTCCCAGTGTACAGATGGGGAAACTGAGGCATAGATAGGTTATTCAAACCACCTGTGGTCACCCAACTAGTAAGTGGAACCAGGACTCAGTCTCTGATTTCATTATGCCTTGGGATCTACAAGTCCACATTCTTCACATGACTTCCCCAATCTCTAGTATCCAAGTTCGGCTCTCACTAAGTGAATGTCACACTGCTTGGTTTCCACATCAACACACCACTGATCTAAGTAACAGGATTCAGTTAAAATGCAAGCTAATTTTCCGGTGGTGGCTGTATTTCATGCCAAAATACCAACCCTTTAAATTTACTCCTTAACATTTTACAGTCAGTTCTGTGTGCAAAAACATCTGCAAGTCTCCCCCCGCAGCACCACCACACACACACACTTGTTACAGAAGAAAGAAGTAGTTGCTGGTGGAAAGGCTAGTTCACGCTGACAAATAGTGAGCAAGCGATAAATCCTTCCTTGCTCCGCACCATGCTTGCTTTCTAGGTCAACATCTGATGGCAAATCTTCCAGTTTTCCAGGCTGACAGCACATATGAAGATGTTAAAGTTCACAAAGAACTCTTGGCTCAATATACAAAGTATTCCAAACACAGAAAGCTTCTCAGCTCTGGATGCTCGTCCAGGTACCTGAGCAGTTTGCTTGTTACCGACAGGGACTTACCTCCTCTGTTTGGCTGGGACTCAGTGAGTCTGGCGCAAGAATTTGTGCCATAGGATTATCACATGTGCTTATTTTCTCAGCTGCCTCCTGTAAAGAAAAGAACCAGAGGTCCAGAAAACTTCCTGCCCTCGCTCCCATGTAAGTTACTCTTCCTGCACCGGCTCATTTTACATATCACCTGGTTGCAGAAATGTCCAGAAGAGACAGGTGCGTTTAGGGAAAAGTTGGTTTGTTAGGAAAAAAATCAGCTTCCCCAGGTTTGTCTTTATTTGAAAGACTTAAATTTTCCAAAGCTCTCTAGCTAATGAGGAACATACAAGGAAATCTACAGAATTCTCTATTTAAGTGGATTAATAGGGGAACTAAAATTAAATGAAGTTATATGATAAAGGCCACCTTTCAAATAATAGGGGGAAAGATTAACTTATTAAATTTGGGAACTACTGAGGCATTTCATGAGAAAATATAACCAAATCCTTATCTTACTCCTAATAATGGATTCTAATCATATCTAATATTTATTAATTAACTAATTAATTTTTAGAGATAGTGTGAGCAGGATGGGGGGTGGGAGAGGGAGAGGGAGAGAGAGAATCTTAAGCAGGCTCCACACCCAGAGTGGAGTCGAACACAGGGCTCTATCTCACAACCCTGAGATCATGATCTGAGCCAAAATCAAGAGCTGGACGATCAACTGACTAAGCCACCCAGATGCCCCTCTATCTACTATTTAAATGTAAAAGTTATACCATAAAAAGTCTTTAAAAAAAAAAATGAATCTTTTTCTAATCTAAGAGTGGGGAAGGACTTTTAAAGCATGCAGTAAAGGGAAAGAATGTTAGTATTAGCAACATAAAAAATAATAATGTTTACCTTAAAAGCATCATAACCTAAGTTAAAAATGAAATAACAGACTGGGATAATAGCTTACAATGTGTTAATATCCTTAATATATATCCTTAAAAGTCAGTAAGGAAAATATCAAACCCTAGGTAGAGAAGAAAGTCAAACGGCATGAGCAAGCAATTCATAAAAGAAGAATACAAAAGTAGGAGCGCCTGGGTGGCAGAATCGGTTAAGTGTCCGACTCTTGGTTTCAACTCTTGGTTTCCGCTCATGTCGTGATCTCAGGGTCATGAGATCAAGCCCCACATCGTGCTCCTCACTCAGCAGGGAGTCTGCTTCAGACTCTCTCTCCCTCTGCCCCTCCTCCCTGTGCATGTGTGCACACGTGCTCTCTTTCTCTCTCGAATAAATAAATACATCTTTAAAAATAAGAGTACAGGGGCACCTGGGTGGCTCAGTTGGTTAAGCGTCTGCCTTCAGCTCAGGTCATGATCCCAAGGTCCTGGGATCGAGCCCCGCATCAGGTTCCTTGCTCAGTGGGGAGCCTGCTTCTCCCTCTCCCCCTGCTCATGTGCTCTCTCTCTCACTCTCACTCATTCTTTCTCTCAAATAAATAAAATCTTAAAAAATTAAAAATAAATAAAAAATAAAAACAAGAATACAAAAGCCAATAAACACAGAGATATTCATTCTTAGAACATAAATGTAATTTGAACCACTGGATAAGTCTGGCTAAAACTGAAAATATCTCACATCAGTTTGGGGTCAAGAAAGCGGCATTTCCATGCATTCCTGGAAGGAATAAAACTGATACAGTCTTTCTAGAGGGCAAACTTTCTAGTTTGATAATTGTGTCACACTTTAAATGGATGTATACTTTGATTCAGCACTCCCACTTATTAGGTTAACCAAGGTTAAACAATGGGAAAATGATATATACACAAATAATTAACATCATGTGGTGGGAAAAGGATAATTGACCAATCCTGATTGTTCTACTTACAAGCTGCATAATCTTGGACAAGTTCACTGGGATTCTCTGTGCCTCTGAGGTAGGAATGTAACCTTCCCCACTCATGCATGTGATTACTAAACAAGATGACATATATAAAGCATCTAGCAGTAACTACCAAAATATTACTTTTCAGCTTCTTATACTGAAAACAAGAGCTGTTATTAGAAAGGTATGAACCAAGAACTAAAAGTAAAGCTTAGACAAAATTGGAAAGGGAGGTGAGGATCATGAAGAGTCTGGAAAGGCTAAGAAGACTATATTTTACTCAGCAGATAATCAGAATCCATTAAAGATTTCAACTTAGCGGTAATGGGTTTAGGAAAAGTCATCAGTTATTATTGTATAAGACGTACTCGGAAAAATAACTGGAGGCTCTGAACTCAATTAGCAGCATACTCCAAAAGCCCAGGGCAGAAGTCACAACTGCCTGGAATAGGATGACGGCAAAATCATGGGAGGAGAAGAAGGATGAATGGACATCACTTGGCCACTGATTGGACATGGAAAGCCAAGAGAAGTGAGGTACCTAAGATGACTCTGAAGTCTGTCTTAGACTCTGAGAAAATAGTGGTGCCATAAACAGACATTGAGAAATTAGAAGAACCAATTTTGAAGGAAGGTGGTAAAATGAGTTTGAGATGAAGACAACACATTCAAAAAGAGAAATCTATCAGCAAGGTGGAAATGTAAAACAGACTTAAAGGAAAAGTCAAGAGGCTTGCTGTGGGGATCACTGGCACAGGGGGACGACCAAACCTACAGGAGGAGATAAAGCTGCCCTGAGGGAAATGAGAGAAGGAAGAGGACAGAACACTGGGCAAATGTCCACCATTATGTGGGTAGGGCGACAGGTGATACAGGAGGGGCTGCAGGTATGAGATGAGAAAGTGCAGAATTAAGAAAGCCAAAGTATCCCTGCATTTCAGGAAGGAAGAGATGCTGATAGTGTCTAATGCTGGAAAGATCAATAAGGATTAGGACTCATAAAAGGACACTAAACTGATGTTCTAGATGTCAATGGCAGATTAAACATAGTCAGGGGCAAAAATCTGATTACAAAAGGGGCCAACGGTGAGGAGCTCCAAGTAAAGACTTCTAGCCACAAACGAGAGGAAGCACAGTAATTGACCCCGGGAAGCAGGATAGAGAAAGTCAATGCATTAAAGTACCTTGCTGAGCCCAGTACAGGACATACATCCGTAAAAGATAAAGTTCTTGCCATTCACTGAACTGTGTCCGTGTGTGCATAAAAATGTGGTAAGTCCTAACTGAGGTTCAGAATGCTACCGGACTGAAGGGAAAGTGGAGGCTTCTTGGAGGAGGTGGAAGATGAGAGGGCCCTGGCGGATGAGCAGGTGGTCTACAGGCGGGCTGGAAGGGAGGGGCATCCCGGGGATGCAAGGCAGTTTCTGAAGACAGTCTGGGCTTTGGGATGCTCAGTTTGTTTGGAAGGGCGGGACCACGAGGGAGAAGACTTGCTGGAGATGGGGAGACTGACTATGTCTCAGAAAGGGAAGGAACCCGTCAAGAGGCAGAGCCCAGTGCCGAGGTTTAACAAAAGGACTGGCCTAGGGGCTGGGGGGAGGGGTCAGCCCTGGAGACAAGAGCGCAAGGCAGATGGATCATAATGATGCTGGGATGTTTCAGGAACATGGGGAAAACATCGTTTTCACATTAGCTTATAATGATTTTCTAAGGTGAGGGCATTTGCCCTTCTAGTTTGAGAGGTTGGAGAAGATTTGGAAGGTCATAAAGAGCAAAAAAGACATTAATACACATTATACACTACCTTGTTCAAAGAGGATTATGGGGAGACTCCTCCCCCAACTACTCCCAAAAGAGAGGTGTATTAAATGCTTTGAAACATTATGGTGAACTTTTAAAGAGGGGCTCCTTTGAGTTACCTGTTTTGTTAGTCTGAATTCTCACATATGGAGTTCTCAGAAAATACTCTCCTATTATCACTGAGTACACAATAGAACTGCAAATAATAAGCCCGTACTTGGCTGTTTTTGAATTTGTGCAGAGGTAATGGTGAGAAGCTTAAAAAAATTCAACCCCAGCAGGTTCCTTCCCTAAGCAGTCTTTCAAACAAGAGATTCTTTGGACTTACTTCCTTTACTGTCCCTGCAAGCCCCCAACCACCGAAGGTATTATGTTCAGTATTACCTGGATGATGGTTCCAGAAGACGAGGATGCTCTATCTTCCTCCATGTCCCTATCATGCTTCCAGAGTAAAGACCAAGACCCAGAAGATGGCTCTGCTTTCTTATCTCCATTCTAACACAGTAATCAATTGATTAGCAAAGAAGTAACTTCCTACCATCCTAAAAGCATCCTACTCATCTCTCTTGTAAAACTCAGTTTACCAGGCAGTGTAACTGTAGCCTTTAATCCCCCACCCCTTCTATTTTTCACCTCTTTCTTTGGCTAAGCAAATCATAGGAGTCTAAATGTCGTTACTCTTCCTGAAGCCTAAAAGATATTCTGAAAAGTTGGAAGTCAGCTCACATCGCTCAAAAAGGATCTTTAAAATGGTGCTTTAGGAATTTAATCTGCTTTGGTAAAGGTAACCTTAAATGCTATCTTTAAATAACGGCCTGATGAACATATGTTTTTGCTGTTGCCAAAGACAAACAGTTGGTATTATAAACATATCAGCTCAGAGGCAAATATAGGCCTTAAATTAGAAGCAGACGGCCAGTCATTCTATTCTCGGCCCCGGTTCCTCTGCTCTTGCTATTCCTTCTGCCGTGAAGGGGCATACTCAGATTACGAAGTTGTCTGGTGGTCTGAGCACAGAGTGAGCCTGTGATCTCCCTTGTCCTACCACTCAGTTCCATGCTGTCCCAGTCTATAGGAAAGCAGGTGGTTCTGTGTGATGGTAGAGCTCCTGAACAATCCATAAAATGAGAAGAGAAAGTGTCTAGTGGTTACACGTGAGACATAAAGATGACAAATTGCTGCAATTTTCTTCCTTTTGGCACAAGACCCATCATAACTTTTGTTTTTAAAGTACGAAATGGAAATTGATACCAGGAAAGGCAACTGTCCACGTCTCCTTCAATCTGTTCTAATGAAGTCGTAAGGATGAGTGGTATTAGTTGCTAACACAACTCTCTATATTGGCAATGCTGTTTCAGACTAACAAATCTGGAAACAAATTCAAATCTGGAAAAATAAAGTTCTACAAAGCACACTAGGAATGCCAACCAAACAACATACTCTCCAAACTTCAGAGAAGGTACTCAGAAGTCAGGATCCAACCAAGAACTTCACCTTCTCCCTTATGCTAACAAGTGCGTCTGAATTACATTTCTCCCACTTGGGCTTGAAGTCAATTTAGATGCACTTAACGTTAATAATGTAGGAGAACGGCTTCAATCACCCTTATAAAACATCGGCATTAAATTTTAAAATCCTTGTGTTTCTATTCATTTTAAGAGCTTCCCATTGAACTGAACTTCTTTTAGAGATTTCAGTTCTCACGCAATGTAATGAGAAAATCATGTTCCTTACTTCACTCTTCAGGGAGCTCTCTTCCGCCTCTTCCGTGAGCGCCGGCAGGAAAGACATGGCACTGGTTTTGTTCATCTGAAAGGCACAGCACAAACGCTTGTGGCCAGTTTGCTGTCCAACATCCCCAGGATCCTGGCCCAGCTGCGCCTTGATGTAGCTAATTGTTTACTCATTTCATTCGAGCAGCCCACCCACCCACGCAGCATCTGGGTCCAATAACTTGCAGCTCATCCTGCCAAATATCATGACTCCGTCAAATCTTACATCCCTTTTACCCGCACTGCTCCCTGTGGCCCCTCCTCCAACAGTTCAAAATGGGATCCACAGGTGTGGACCCTGAGTGGGCTTAGAGTGGGGCCGGGTCCATTTCTGACTTTGCACTGGGCTGACCGGTTACGACGGAGATCCTGCAGGCATGGCTCCCACCCTCCTGCCCGTGGAATTCCATACACCCCTCAAGGAACTCGGGTATAAGAATTCCAGGTTGAGTCCAGGACAGACACACTCCAAGGATTTATATTCCCTAGTGAACAATCTCAGGCAGATGGCTCCACTTTTAAAATTCCTATAGGCCATCAACCTAGATGCCACAGGCTTTTCAGGTGACAAATAACACCAATTCAGTACTCCTGTGGGGAGTGGGACCAACATTAGCCTAAAGTCCTACCCACCTTCCACTCAGAATCCCTCTCAGCTACTCTCTCCTCTTCTGACGCTCCGGTTGATGGCATTTCTTGTTCTAATGCTTGCTGGTCTTGCTGTAAATGCTGATGAAGGGTTAGGATGGCAGCCTTCAGGTCCACCAGCAGGTTCTCTTTCTTCTGGTTCAAACTCAGAATCTGCTTTTCCATACCTTCGATGTCTCCCTGTGCAGAAAGAGTGTTTGCATTGCTGTGAGCCCCCTGAGGCCTCTACCTGCCCCCAGGAGCTTGCATCATTTGGTATAAGGGGTGATGAGTGTTCTACGGTATTTGATGTGCAGATCCAGGAGTGAATGTCTGGGACGGTAGAGCTCCTCCTGATCCTGGCTGCAGTTCCAAATGACCTGGTGAGGGTTTATAAGCTCCCCTTATGGGATGACTTAGCTTCACCGGACACTTGATCCATCAATTCTCTGGGGGTCAAGCTAAGGCTCAGAGATTTGTCACAAGCTCTGTGGGGGACTGTGGTGTGCAGCCAGGGCTGGGAGCCACCACTCTGGTGGCAACAGGACTGACGGTCAGAATCCACAGGGTCACGGCCCGGGAAGTTTCCCAGGACATTTGTAAGTAGACTAACATTCAGGAACCACTCAGAAAAAACAAGGTGAGAAATCTCACACTTCTATGATGGCTTCTGAAGCCGTCTTTACTATTACTGAATTCATTTACTTTTTCTCACAAAATTTCCTACAAAATGGGAATAAACAAGCAAATAGAGGGAGCGTGAAGTGTAACTTACCACGGGAATGATGGACACATGATTCCAAGTTTTATAACATTACTTTAAAAATGTGTATGATTGGGGGCACCTGGGTGGCTCAGTTGGTTGGGCGACTGCCTTCAGCTCAGGTCATGATCCTGGAGTCCCGGGATCGAGTCCCACATCGGGCTCCCTGCTCAGCAGGGAGTCTGCTTCTCCCTCTGACCCTCCTCCCTCTCATGCTCTCTGTCTCTCATTCTCTCTCTCGCAAATAAATAAAATCTTAAAAAAAAAAAAACTGTGTATGATTGGTGGGTGGGAATAAAATGTCTTCTATGTGGCAGAAGGGCCCTTGCCCACTGTCCGTCTAAGACAAATATAGAATTACAGAATCCTAGATTTGGAGGACATAGCAGGTGTCTAATCGAACATCCTCCTCTCTTAACCCCCCTGAAAGGCATCATTCCACCTCTGTCTGAGCCCTGCAGTGAGTGCTGCATCAGAAGACAACCTGCTCCTTATCAGCAAACCTTCCCGTACTGGGAAGGTTTTTTTTATTTCTAATATATTCCTCAAACCCCTGTTCATTTGTTCGTTCCTTCCTTCCTTCTTTCTTCCCATCCATCAATCCGTGCATCCTACAGACATTCACAGAATCATTCCCTTTCTTACAGAGAAGCCTACCATGTCTCTGCATGTAAGTGAGAGTTCTAAGGTCCAGGGAGGAATTTTCCAGGGCTGCAGGTAGCCAGTGACGGAGCACAGACCCAGACTCCCTGACACCCACCTCCAGAGCCCCTCTACTACTGCACACATTCTGACACCAATAACCCTATTCTGTCTGAAGTGAAACTTCCCGTAATTGCTTTGGGAAATGAGAACTAAAGTAAATAGGAGTTGGCAGTGCTGTGTGTCCATTTTCAATAAACACTAAACTTCAGAGTTAAAATGCCTCCCAACAGACCTAATATGCCAGCCATTAGAATAACCCTAAGAGAAACAGCAGTTTGCACACCAAACTTATAGAGGCACAGTAGTTCTCAAAGTGGCATCTACAGAATCCCTGGGGGTTCCCACTCGGTGAGGTCAAGATCGTTTTCATAATAATACTAAAATGTTATCTGCCCTTTTTACTCTGCTGCCATTTTTCACTATAGGATGATGCCAAAGCAATGGTGGGTAATACTACTTGCACTTCATATGAATCAAGGCAGGGACATCAACTATATTAGTTACTAGATTCTTCACTATCATGTGCTCAACTGTGAAAAAAAAAAAAAAAAAGCCAGTTTGGCTTAAGAATATGCTTTTTTTTTTAAAGAATATTCTTGATAAAGAACATGCACTTTTAATATTCTGTGTGACAAGGTGGAAAGTACGCATAAAGCGCTTCTGCCGTGTGCCAAAGTATGATGATGGAGGAAAAGCTCTGTGTGGTTATTTAAGTTTTGAGCTGAACTACCCATTTTTTTCATAAAATGCTATTTTCACTTAGAAAAATACAGCTGCTGAGCTAGACAAATATAGAAATACTAACAGATTTTTCTGAAAAGATAAATGTTAATATTAACAAGTGTGAATTTTTTAATATCAACTACTGAAATGTTGACATATTTGGAGGATCTGTGTGGCTGGCGAAACAAAATTTTCCAAACGATCAAGCATGACATCATAAAACCATGCACAGTTAGAAGATCCATTCAAAGTACAAGTAGGCCAACGGGTCTTAATGCAAGAGCATGAAAGTTCATTGACATGGATTTGGATTCCATTTAACAACAAACCTGTGAGTAACTTCTACTTATCGGAGTTTAGTTTCAAAGAATGTCGACAATTTTTCAAAAAGGTTATTAAAATATTCCTTTCTTTTCCAAGTACATCTTGTTGAGAGGTTGGGTTGTTTTTATATACTTCAAACACAACTACATACCTCAACAGATGGAATGCAGAAGCCGATGAGAATCTAGCTGTCTTCTACCAAGCCAGACATTTAAGAGATTTGCAAGAATGTAAAACAAGGTCACTCCTCTCACTACATTTGCTTTTGGAAATTGTAACTTCTTCCATAAAAATACGTTATTTCTATCAATATGTAATGGGTTTATCATTGTTATTTTAAAATAAACTAAATTATTTTTACATGTTTGAGTTCTCGTTTCTTTCTATATCAGTAGATATGATTCATATAAACCAAAGCTCTTTAGGGTCCTCATATTTTTTAATGTGATGGGAAATTTAACAGATTTGCAATACTGAGTCTTTAATGTTGAGTCTGCCTTACTGAGTCCACCACCTAATAGGTGTGTGCCCTTAGACCCCTCTCTGTAAGTAATTTGCTTTAGACCTCACAGCTAGCAAGTGTCATAACCCGGTTTTGAATACCATAGCATTCACCTGCCCAAATCAACTTCATAGTAGGATAAATGCAGCTCTTTACAATGCTTGGCACACAATCAGGTTTTTTTGTTATAGAAATACTAATTCGAAAACAAAGACTAAATTAAAAACAAAAAACAAAAAACCCTAGCAGTAGAGGGTTAATATGCACACCACTGTAACTGGGTCCACAGGATATTGCTAATTATGGCATATGGAAATACTACTTAGTGTATGACACTCTTCATTACAACAGGGTTCAGGGTGTTTACCTGTAAAGCCCAGCCCGCCCACCCTGCCTGGCCCCTATCTCAGAAAGCGAGGTGGAAAATCAGGTTGTCCAAATATCCTGTGTTACATCAGCTTCTTCGGTGGCAGAGCAAATTCAGACCCAAATGCACCTCTTTTATGAAATCGGGATGGAAAGTGAATATACACATAATATACCTTCAGCTGGAAGAAAGGAGGAAACACACTGTACCAACCCAGAGGCTTCTAGACACCAATGGCTTAGTAAGCGATTGCTGAATGAACTACAGGGCAAATAAATTAAAGACACATACCTGTACATGTGTCAGGTTGGCAGCTTGGTCTGGTGACAGACGTTCATGGGAGAACTCAGCTGAATAATTATTTAAGATCTGCTTCAAATTTTCTATGTCTTCATTGCATTCATCGGTCTGTTTTATGACGATCTATAAAAGAGCCCCCGCCCCAAAGAAGAATCTTTGTCATAATCTAAGGACTAGATTCATGGATTACTTCCAACATCTATCCCCACCACAAGTTTCAATCAATTACAACAAATACACACCCACATAGGTTGCAGTAGAAAATGGAAGCCTAAATACAGAGAGGAATGTTCATAGAGCTGGCACCTGACTTTCTTGCTCTACTAGATGCCAGGACACCTCGGGCAGCGCTTGGAGTACAAGCATAATAAGACATGCCTTTGCTCGTAAGTCTAGTGGGCTTATTCTGGGAAGCATTTGATGGCATGTTAACATAAAGTTGCCAAGTTTTATGAAACTACTGATATGTCGTACATGCTCTTTTAATGCATGCTCGATGTGATGCTTTCCACATAGAAAGGTGACATCACTGATTCAGAGCAGAAAGGGCATGTGATCTGACAGATGATAAGTTTTCCCATTCCAGCCACATCCTCACCCGGTAACCCTTGGGATCAGTGATGTACATTTTATGAGTAAGAGGCTGAGGGTTCAAGAGCAGTCTGAGTTGGCAGGAGGAAAAGGCAAAATTAACCAGAAAAACACATTGACTCTAGTGTTAAGGAAGTAGTGAAGCTCAAACCTATTTGTGGACAAAGCTGTATGATCAAAGTATGATAGAAAGATAAAGAAAGTATATATATATATATATATATAAAAAGATAAAGTATGCTACACAATGAAGCAAAATGCCTTTTAAAACTTCAAAGTTTCTGGCCAACATAGAATTCTTCCTTGTATTTTCTTTAATATTTAATCATAATTTTAGCTGTGGGCTGGAAATAAGTAACTAGGTTCACTGCACACACCTGTTCCCCAACCCTCAATAATGAGCTACATTCTATTACCCACTGCCCTCCCCAAAGTAATTTGTCTTGTTTTCCATAATGAGGGCACTTACAATATCCAAAATAGAAATTAAAAGAAATGTACCATACTCTAATGATTTTCATTACCACTGGCTTACTTAATTTTGAAATATATGAGATGACATCTGATTTCCACTTACATAATAACATGGAAAATTTAAGCAGCACAGTTTGAGACCTAACTTGGCACAAAATATAATTTCTTCTTCTATTTCCCCCTTCTCATCCTGTGAAGAAGCCACTTTAAAGCATAGTTACAACTGTTATTTTCTTTTCCTGACCAGGAAACCAATAAAGCACATACACACACAAAAAAAAAAGATTAAAAAGGATAGATCAAATTTGTATCTCTGTTTTCTTCTCTTTATCGTATTAAAAAGTAGTACACAGAGTACCTGATCTTTTTTCTCCCTGTGGTTGTTAGGAAATGACATCTGCTGATCAGTAGCCAGGACAGAGAGATTCTATGAGCTAAGACTCAAACCAGAGGTTACAATATCTTCAAATCTTAGGAGAACACAGAGTAGCCAGCTAAATGGGAATGAAATTCAAGAGGGACAATGAGCAGCTTTCTCCCCTACAATCAGGTGGTGGTTGGGAAGGAGGGGAAAAAAATAACCTTTCTCCTACCCCAACCCATCTAATAAGGAAAAACCAGTGGGTGGTGGGAGGATGGGGTGGGACCTACCAATGGAGTTGAAAAGTCTGTGGAATTTAAGGCTCTTTCAGGAACTTTCTGTTCTTGTGAAAGTGGTTGTTAATCTAGGAATGCAAACCAAAGAAAAATGTAATTTCTATCTAATAATGATTCCTGACCTGGGCCTGGAGATCAATCAAAACATAAGAATTAAAAAAAAAAAAAACAAAACCCCTCTGTGGAGAGGATGAAAGATGCTATCAGTTAGAAGAAAGAGACCCTGATATGGAGAATGAATGATACCAGGAGTCTAGAAACTCAAATTCTTGTCTTATTTGCACACAAATTAATCTGGACACAAGTTAACTCAGTGGTCTTTCAGCAAGTCATCTAACCTTCTGACTCTTGTCTCCTTTTATGTAAAAAAAAGTTTGCAAGGTGCCAACTCTATCTGTACCACATGTTGGAGAGTAAAATGAGATGATTAATAGGAAAGTTACTGAAATGTATAGAGAGATTATTATGGTGCTGGTTACTTTAAGGGTCTCAGGAGATTATACCGCTCAGGTTCGAATCTCTCCCCATAGCATTTACTCGTGGAGTTCTTCAATAATCACAGGATGGAATCAAACAGATCATAACTATGCTTTAGTGCTTTCGACCGAACAAGAGTAAGAACTGAGAATTTGAGCAATAAGATACTCTCTTTTATCAAATGTCACCTCTTGGATAATAATACTGGAAGAGACCAAGAGGAATCAACAAAGGCAGCATCTAACAGTCATGGGACTCTCACTGACCCAACCATTAAAACCGAAAACAAAACCAGCTTTTGCCAAACATTTTCAGCCTATAAGTTGGCTGTCATCATCATAAACTGCTCACCTTTAATAATTCATTTTGTTCCTGAGTCACATTTTCCAACAGTTTTATATCTTGTAAAAGCTGATTTGTCCGCTGAAACACAGGTAGAGGTTTCATTCCTGTCTGGGGCCACCGCAGTTCCACTTGGTAAGACACGAGTTCAGCAATGGCTTTCTTCATGGGACGGATGTTTTCAAGTATGACCTTAATTGTATCAGATAAGCATGGTACATAAATGAAAAGAAATGGCCACTGCTGAGTCTGTTCAAAGTTAAAATACTGTATGATTTAGTCTTTAATCTATAGTTTTGATTTTTAAAGCATTTCCTTGGCTCAGACTGAAAAGAACTCTCAGATCACTTGTGACTGGATGGCTAAAGGTCTCAGGAAAGAAGGCCTGAGGCAAGAGTAACCCATTAGCGCTAGGTTCTTTTTTTTTTTATTTTTATTTTATTTTATTTTTTTTTAATTTTTTTATTGTTATGTTAATCCCCATACATTACATCAGTAGTTTTAGATATAGTGTTCCATGATTCATTGTTTGTGCATAACACCCAGTGCTCCATGCAGAACGTGCCCTCCTCAATACCCATCACCAGGCCAACCCATCCTCCCAACCCCCTCCCCTCTAGAACCCTCAGTTTGTTCTTCAGAGTCCATCGTCTCTCATGGTTCATCTACCCCTCCGATTTCCCCCCCTCCTGCTATCTTCTTCTTTTTTTTTCTTAACATATATTGCATTATTTGTTTCAGAGGTACAGATCTGTGATTCAACAGTCTTGCACAATTCACAGCGCTTACCAGAACACATACCCTCCCCAGTGTCCATCACCCAGCCACCCCATCCCTCCCACCCCACCCCCCACTCCAGCAACCCTCAGTTTGTTTCCTGAGATTAAGAATTCCTCATATCAGTGAGGTCATATGATACATGTCTTTCTCTGTTTGACTTATTTTCAGCACTAGGTTCTGCGTTTGGACCACCCTTGCCTTCCCTCTCTTCGCCCCGCCCCCCACTCTGCAGAACTGGTGCTTTGCTTTGTGTCACCAGGCAGTGAGCTGTCCAAGGGGCAAATACTACCTCTGACGTTCAGAGCCTCTGAGCCTAGCATGGGGCTTCCCACAGGAAGCTCTCAAAAAATGCTTCTTGAACGGTCCTGCCAAATTTCCGAAGTCCCAAAAATATAATTATATTTTGCTTGAATGACACCTGCTCCATCAAGCTCTGGATTTATATAATCCTGGGAGGTAGGTATCAGAACTTCCATGTCACAGTACGGAAATTGGGTGCACAGAAGTTAGAAGACCCAGAGGAGGTCAGACTGTAAAAGGCAGAACCGGGAGTAGAGTCCAGGCCTGCCTGATTCCAAAGCACGGGCTCCTAACCGCTAGGCTGACAGGGAATCAAGTCTGTATGCTGTTTAATATGTCCCAGATCCCGTGCTAGGGGCTCTGTATACACTGTAATTGTCCAGTACGATAACTACAATACCAATGTGCAGATATGAAAGAGAATCCAAGAAACGTTAACTAAATTGCTCAAAGTCACATAGCCCGTAAGCAGTGCAGTTGGGTCTAGAACGCAGTTCTCTTGACCTAGAGGCTCAAGCTCTTGAACTATTAAGCACTGGGAATTGACATGAAGGCAAAACTCCCAAAATTTGAAGTTTTCAGAAGAAAAAGCAAAACAAAACAAAAAAACCTATAGGAAAATTATCTTTTTACACATAGTACTGTATGATCTAAAACATGATATTTATTGTCATTCCTATCTATTTCCCAACTTTATTTTGCTATTATTCTAGCAAGACTAAGTACTTTTTATCGCATCATATTATTACATATTTAAAAATAAACATAATTATTATAAGAAAATGTTTTTAATAATGATCCATGCTTCCTTACCTCCCCATGCTTAAGATGTTCTTCCGGTGAAAAATCAAATATTTCTTTTGATAAGAGGATAGCTCTGATTTTTGAAACTTTTTTCTCTATTGATTTTACTTCAGTTTCAATAGCAACCACATCCTAGAATTTCAGAAAGAAAAACTCTCATGCAGTATATACTGTCTGTTAATAATCCATAAAACACAACTTATTGCTATGTATTCTATTCTCCTATTTAATAAAAAATGCCACTTATAGTTCTTAAAAATTAACCAAGTCTATCTTCAACAAATGGTGTTGGGAAAACTGAACAGCTACATGCAAAAGAATGAAACTGGACCACATCCTTATAATATACACAAAAATAAACTCAAAATGGATTAAAGACCTAAATGTGAAATATGAAACCATAAAAATCCTAGAGGAGAACAAGGTAGTGACTTCTTTGACATTGGCCGTAACATCTCTCTAGATATGTCTCCTGAGGCAAGGGAAACAAAAGCAAAAATAAACCACTGGGTCTACATCAAGATAAAAAGCTTCTGCACAGCAAAAGAAACAATCAACAAAACTAAAAGGCATCCTATGGAATGGGAGAAAATATGTGCAAATGACATATCCAATAAAGGGTTAGTACCCAAACTATATAAAGAACTTATACAGTTCAACACCAAAAAATCCAAATAATCCAATCAAAAATGGGAAGAAGACGTGAACAGACATTTCACCAAAGAAGACATACAGATGGCCAACAGACACATGAAAAGATGCTCAACATCACTCATCATCAGGGAAATGCAAATCAAAACCACAATGAGATATCACCTCACATCTGTCAAAATGGCTAAAGTAAAAAACACAAGAAACAAGGGTTGGCAAGCATGTGGAGAGAAAGGAAATGTGTGCTGTTGGTGGGAATGCAAACTGGTGCAGCCACTGTGGAAAACAGTCTGGAGGATCCTCAAAAATTAAAAATGGAATTACCATGGGATCCAGTAATTCCACTAGTGGTAAAGAATACAAAACTAATTTGAAGAGATACAGCACCCCCATGTTTATTGCAGCATTACTTACAATAGACAAATTATGGAAGCAACCTAAGTGTCCATCGATAGATGAGTGGACAAAGAAGATGTGGGGTATATATATATAATGGGATATTACTTAGCCATAAAAAAGAATGAAATCTTGTCATTTACAACAAGATGGATGGAACTAGAGAGTATAATGCTAAGTGAAATAAGTCAGTTAGAGAAAGACAAATACCATATGATTTCACTCATATGTGGAATTTAGAAAACAAAACAAATGAATAGAGAAAAAAAAGAAACAAACCAAAAACCAGACTTTTAACTATAGAGAACAAACTGATGGTTACCAGAAGGAAGGTGGGTGGGGGATGGGTGAAATAGGTGAAGAGGTTTAAGAGTACACTTATTGTGATGAGCACCGAGTAACGTACAGAATTGTTGAATCACTATATTGTATACCTGAAACTAATATAACACTATATGTTAACTATACTGGAATAAAAAAAAACTAACAAAGTGTACATAGATGTTGACTGCTTTTTTTTTTTTTTTTTTGAGAGAGAGAGTGAGCAAGAGAGAGCACAAGCAGGGTGAAGGGCAGAGGGAGAAGCAGACTCCCCACTGAGCAGGGAGCCTGACGTGGGACTTGATCCTGGGACTCTAGGACCATGACCTGAGCCGAAGGCAGATGCCCAACTGACTGAGCTAGCCAGGCACCCTGTTGATTGCTTTCAATAAAAAGGTCATTCTATTAATAGCATACCACACTATAAAGCATTGCTTATACCTTGTTGAGTTAAAACTTTTCATAAGGGAATTTTCAATTATTCACACTATGAGATCAAAAGTATTATGCATCTGAATCAATTTTTTAAAGTTTATTTGTATTTTTAGTAATTTCTATATCTAACATGGGGCTCAAACTCATGACCTCAAGATCAAGAGTTGGATGCTGTCCCAACTGAGCCAGCCAGGCACCCCTGAATCAATTTTTAAGTAAATTCTCAATATCTACGAACTCTTTAGATTTATCTTTGGAATGTGTTTAAACACTTAAATACAAGTGGGTCTAACATTTAAAAAAATTCTATCACTTTATGTAAAATGATAAAGTCACCCTTGGAAAACAAACACAAAAGGAGCTGGAAAAATTGACAGGATTTTCTTGCCAATACCCCAATGAACTATTGTCATGCAGAGTCACTAAATTACTTTATAACATCCTCAGATTAATTTATAAACAATAGATCACCTGTTTTAGTGGTTATTCTCTGATCAATGTCAACCTCTAGGACTTAGCCAAGAACCTTACAGTGAAAATGCTGCATTGTGCGCTATAAACCTACACACGGCTACAGATCCCACGTGTGGAAGAATATGTGCTGTAAAACCATAAATGGATGAATACAGGGTACAAACCCTTCATATTGAAGTCCACTTGCACTGTAAGAAGGCCTTCAGACCTTTACTTAAGAGCTCAATGCAGAGGGGCGCCTGGGTGGCTCAGTCGGTTAAGCAGTTGCCTTTGGCTCAGGTCATGGTCCCAGGGTCCAGGATCGAGCCCCACATCAGGCTCCCTGCTCAGTGGGGAGTCTGCTTCTCCCTCTGCCTCTATCCCTGGCTTATGCTCTCTCTCTCTCTCTCTCTCAAATGAATAAATAAAATCTTTAAAAAAAAAAAAAAAAGAGCTTAATGCAGAGAGACACTGTAGTGACCAAAAGGTACAGCTAATAATGAAGGGGATAGGAAAAACTACATAGAAATAGACTGAGGGTTTCAAACTTAAGCAGTTTGGAGCCATTTAATATCAGATAAACGTAACTTTATAAGCAAATGAAACAATGAGTATAGCAACTTTGTAGTGATATCTCCAAGTTATGAAGAAAAGTTAAATTATATTGGAATTATTTTTTTGCATCTTATATTGAAAAAGATATAAGAAAGCATATATCAAAAATTGTAAAAGCATTTAAAAACCTTGGCATAAGCTTCAATAACCAAGAATGTTTAACAATGATTATTCCCTGAAGTTACATTAAGTGTGACGTAGGGAATGTAACTGAGAAACAAAAAGTAAATAATTAAGACTAATTGTACCTGCCTTTGCTATGTGACTTCATCCTTAAATAAATGCCTCACATGTTTCAAACTAAAATAAATAAAATTATTTAAAAATCCTGTGGCTGCCATACAGCAGCCCCACAGTAAATATTTGCTATTGGTGAATAAAGACTTGGGAGGTTATCTGTTTAACTCCCTCTTTGCTAATCTGTGCTTTTGTATCAATAATATCACCTCTCTGACAAAGAGAAAACAGTGAGTTTCTTTGATCAGGCTTCTTTCCTTTAAATAGACCATTTCTGGACTGAGAATGGGGATATGTACCATGGGTTGCAAATTAAAGTAAAATATAATTCAAGAAATAAGAACATAGGGGCACCTGTGTGACTCAGTCGGTTAAGCATCTAACTCTTGGTTTTGGCTCAGGTCATGATGTCAGAGTTGTGAGATCGAGCCCCGTGCCAGGCTCCTTGCTCAGCATGGAGTGTGCTTGAGATTCTCTGCCACTCCCTCTCTCTCTGCCCCTCCCCCTACTCACTCACCCTAAAATAAATAAAATTTAAAAAAAAAAAAAAGAAATAACATAAATGAAAAACATACCAGACCAATGTCTTCATATAATTAGGAGTTGATTAGCAGTATAACTCTAATTTACTAAATGAAATATAAATTAAAAATAAGAAATCACATCTTTATAGTGCCAACTCACATCAGCCACCCGCTGAATCTGTGGAAGGCTTTCCATGATTTTTTGTTGTAAAGCTGCTACTTGACGACTTAACTCTTGTACGGACTGTGCTAAATCATCGGTTTCAAAAATTATTGACAAGTCTTCTAGATCCGAGAAAATTGAATGCAAAAGATTGTGTTTCTGTTCTGAATCTTCCAAAGCCATCTACACAGTGGAAAACAAGGGAAAAAAAGAGAGAACATCAAGATACTGAAACAAGTTGATTAAAATTTAAATCAGAGAAAATTTTGTAATTATGTATCGTGATGTACTGTGATGATTTCACAATACGTGCAAATATCAAATCGTTACATTGTATACCTGCAACTCATATAATGTATGTCAATTATACCTTAGTAAAAAAAGTGTAAATCAAGGGCGCCTGGGTGGCTCAGTCAGTTAAGCATCTGCCTTCAGCTCAGGTCATGGTCCCAGGGTCCTGGGATGGAGTCCTGCATCAGGCTCCCTGCTCAGCAGGGAGCCTGGTTCTCCCTCTCCCTCTGCCCTGCTCATTCTCTCAAAAAAAAAAAAAAAAAAAAAAAATCTTAAAAAAAAATAACACGTTCTTCATACTTTTAAAAAAATGTAAATCAGAGAAATTTTAAATTTGTCTCAGTATTTCAAACTCCTATTCATATCATTTTTTTTATTTTAATAAAGATTGTATTTATTTATTTGACAGAGAGCAGGAGAGCAAGAGAAAGTACAAGCGGGGGAGCAGCAGAGGGAGAGGAAGATGCAGACTCCCCACTAAGCAGGGAGCCCGAAGCGGGGCTCGATCCCAGGACCCTGGGATCGTGAACAGAGCCGGAGGCAGATGCTTAACTGACTGAGCCACCCAGGTGCCCCAACAACACTGGGTGGCTTTAGAGCAACTCCAGCAGCTATTTTATACCATGTAACCCTGCTCCTCCAGCCAACGGTGACAGAACCAGGAACACCTGACCTGTAGTCCATCCCTCTGTAATTTGAAATTAGGTCCAAGAAAGCCATTCAGGCTCTCTCTCATTGACTGGACTTGTACTTTTGGGAACATGAATTTGAGAGAAATAGGTAAATGAAGTGGGGATGGGAAATGAAGTGGCAATCCTGTGGCTTGTCAGTCCTGGTGCCACTGTCCTGGCAGGACATCCCACAGGATGCTACTGATCGCCCTGAGACATCCCTACGGCTCGAGTTGACCCGAATAACTTGGCACCAAAGGGACTCTACCTGATAAAACCAAATGAAAGTGAAAAACCTCCATTTTTATAATTTCTTAGACATTCTTCCTTATAATTTCTTTCTTTTTCTTTTAACAATTAAAATGTATTACCTTTCAAAATTAACATTTCAAAATATCTCAGCCACCAACTGGAAATGTTCAACCTGCTCATGTAGTCTTCAGGTAATTCCATAAAACATAATACGGTATGAGAAAGAACATCTGCTTAATTCAATTAGAATTCTAGTCATAAGTCTCTAAAACTTATAAGGTTATTCAGAATTTATATTGTCCTTATTCAAGATACTAGAAGAAGAAAACTTTATGGAAAACAAACCTTAAAACCAATGCTTTTTTTTACCAATAATACTATTTATAATAGCATTATAAACAAAATACTTAGGGATAAATTCAACAATTTATGTGTAAGACCTGTACACTGAAGATTATGAAACACTGCCGAGAGAAATTAAAAAAGACCAAAATAAAAAGATACATCATGTTCCTGGACTGGAATAGTCAATATGGTTAAGATGTCAATTCTTGCCAAATTGATCAATACATTTAATGCAATCCACTCAAAATTCCAATAGGCCTGTGTCTATTGACAAACTGATTCCGAAACGCATATGGAACCGCAAAAGACCCAGATTAGCCAAAACAAATTTGAAAAAGAACTAGTTGTAGAATTTATGGGACCTGGTTTCAAGACTTACTCTAAAGCTATAGTAATCCAGACTGTGTCACATCAGTGAAAGGACACACAGATCAGCAGAACAGAAGAGAAAGCCTAGAATTAGACCCACATTGATTTTCAACAAGGCAGTTGATTTCATTTATTTTTTATTTTTTTATGTTTTTAAGATTTTATTTATTTATTTGACAGAGAAAGACACAGCGAGAGAAGGAACACAAGCAGGGGAAGTGGGAGAGGGAGAAGCAGGTTCCCCACCGAGCAGGGAGCCCGATGTGAGGCTCAATCCCAGGACCCTGGGATCATGACCCAAGCCGAAGGCAGACGCTTAGGGACTGAGCCACCCAGGCACCCCAAGGCAGTTGATTTTAAGTAAGGTACCAAAGTAATTCAATGGTGAGTCTTTTCAACAAATGGTGCTGGAACACTCAGAACCCATAGAAAAAAATGAACCTTCATACCATATTCAAAAACAAACCTGAAATTGATCTAAGAGTTAAAACTATAAAATTTCTAGAAGAAAAGGCAGGAGGAGACCCTTGTGACCCTGGGTTAGGTAAAGACTCCTTAGATACAACACAAAAGGCTATATGCCATAAAAGAAAAATATTGATAAATTGGACTCCATCAAATACCTAACATTTGCTCTCTGAAAGACAAGACTGAGAATGAAAAGGCAAGCCACAGACCAGGAGAATATTTGTAAATCATATATCTGATAAAGGGTTGGTTTTTAGAATATTTTATAAATAACATTTACAATTCAATAATAGACAAACAGCCCAATTAAAAAATTCAACAGACATATCACAAAGGAAGTATACAAATGACAAACACATAAGTAAATTACATTCAAATAAATAAGTAGTTACTCATAAAGAAAGGCCATTTAAACCATCCCATGAGATACCACCACATATCACTAGAATGGCTAAAATTTAAAAGACAGATACTATCAAGTGCAGATGAGAATATGGAGCAATTAGAACTCACATGGTCAGCGGGCTGAAAATGGTCCAGCCATTTTGGAAAACAATTTGACAGTTTCTTATTCAGTTAAATACTTACTATAAAAGCCAGCAATCATACTCCTAGGTATTTACCAAATGATACGACATGAAGACATACATCCACACAAAGATCTGTATATGAACGTTCACAGCAGCTTTGCTCACAGTAGCCTGTGATGGGGAGCTCCTAAGTGGACCCTCCTAATCCCCACCTCCTGATATCCATGCCCTTATAATCAGCTCCTTTGAAGGTAGGCTGGGCTTACTGATTTACTTGCTTATTTACTATTGGCTTTACTGATTTACTTACTGAGATGTCACTTCCAAGATTAGGTTATAAAAAGACTGTTTTTGTCCTGGGGGCTCCCTCTTTTAGATTGTTCATAGTGAGGGAAGTCAACTTCATGCCATGAGGCAGCCTTGTGGCAGAGGGCCACATGTCTGTACATGGAAGTACATCTTCTGAGGCCTGCTAATAGCCAAGTGAATGACCTTGGAAGTGCATCCTGTCTTTTCCCTCACCCAAACTGAGGCTTGACTGCATTCTTATGAGACCTTGAGCCAGAGGCACTCAGCTAAGCCATGCTTGAATTCCTGACCCACAGAAATGGAGGTAATCAATGTTTATTGTCTTAAGCTGCTAACCTAGCACAGCCCCAAACTTGAAACAAGCCAAATGTCCATTAACTGGTGAAGGGATTAACATATTGCATATTTCCATAAATGGGACACTACTCACCAAGCAAAAGAATGAACTATCTATAAACATTAACAACCTGGATGAATCTTGAAAACATTATGCCAAGTAAAAGAAGTCAGGTATAAAAGATACATATTGTATGATTCTATTTATAGGACATTGTGGAAAAGGCCAAACTATATTAATAGAAAACAGTGAGTGAGTGATTCATAGGGCTAAAGATTGGTGAAAGGGGACTGACTGCAGGAGACAGAGGAAACTTTTTGGGGTGATGGAGATGTCCTTTATATTGATGGTGGTGGTGGTTACACAATTGTATACCTTCATCAAAACTCGATGTCGCACACTTAAAATAGGTGTATTTTGGTGCACCTGGTGGGCTTAGTTGGTAGCACATGCAACTCTTAATCTTGGGGTCATGAGTTCAAGCCCCACATTGGGTATAGAGTTTACTTTAAAATATATATATAAAAAATAATAATAATAAAATAAAATAAAATAAAATATATATATCTATATATGTATGTACATATATATACACACATATGATGTATTTTACTATATGTAAATTATACCTCGATGAAATTTATTAAAAAACAAGTTGTTTTTCTATTTTTACAATGACAATTTATGTTTCAACGATTCTTAATTACAACAGCCGTCTCTCTAGAATCATCTTTGGGTTATAAAAACCTATATTAACAAATACAATCCAGGTAGAAGGTTATAGTGCAATTAAAACAGAAATCTTGGGATGCCTGGGTGGCTCAGTTGGTTAAGCATCTCCTTTGGCTCAAGTCATGATCCCAGGGTCCTGGGATCGAGCCCCACATCGGGGTCCCTGCTCGGCAGGGAGCCTGCTTCTCCCTCTCCCTCTCCCTTTCCCTGCTGCTCTGCCTACTTGTGCTCTCTCTTTCTCTCTGTCAAATAAATAAAAACAAAATCTTTAAAAAAAAAAATCAATGCCTGGTAATGCTAGAAAAATAGAAAAGGATATCTTAAAAATAGGACAACTATTTTCAAAATAGGAAAAAATGGGAATTTCACATATAACTAGTTGTTTGAGACTTATTTCCCATTGGAGGATTTATGAGGATGCTTTCTGAGGTAAATCAAACTCCCTTTGTGCCTACTTCCTCTAGCTCATAAACTAGAGTTCCACTAAGTTCTAGTTCATAAACCAAGGCCAGCAAATTAGGATGTTCTGAACAGTTTAAGAGATACTTCTACACATTACATTTGTGTCAGTAGAAGGTAGCAAAAGTCTAGATGCTTTTGCCTGAGTTCACTCTTTTTTTAAAGATTCCATTTATTTATTTGACAGAGAGCGGGAGAGCATGAGCAGGGGGAGCGGCAGAGGGAGAGGGAGAACCAGGCTCCCCGCTGAGCAGAGAAGCCCAATGTGGGGCTCGATCCCAGGACCCTGATAACATGACCTGAGCTGAAGGCAGACACTTAACCAACTGAGCCAGCCAGGTACCTCTTGAGTTCACTCTTGACAAAAAATTTTTTTATCTCAGAACAAGCATCTGAGGAAAAGAGTATTAATTCCTCTTTTCTGTCTTTGCAAACTCCTTGAAAATGGTAAAAAATACAGGCAACTTAAAATAAAAGAGGACATGCTATGGGGACATGGAAAGCCAGCCCGAGAGGTGGGGGCAGAAATCACAGGCAAGGGGAAGAAAGAAACAAGTGGCTGAAAGACGGCATCTTTATAACAGTTACCACAAGGCAATCACAGGGCAAAAGGGGCCAACAAATCTCAAACATCAGGGAGGTATGAAGTCAGCTGTTCTCTTGGGAATATATTGTGCTAGTCTAAAGATATAAAAAGGAGCTGGATCAACGTTGAGGTCTGATTATTCTAAAAACTGTGATAGAATAAACCTTTTCCTAAGAGATTCTTTCTTATGGTTGAATAATATGAGAGAAGGAAATACGCCTTCACAGTAAAACTTAAGCCAATACTTGGCATCTGGAAGATCTCTTTTAGTCATGGCCCCAGGTAAGAAAATACCCTCATTTGTTTGGTCTTTGTAAACTAGCATGGAGACATCGGGCACCAAAATGACAGAATGTTTGGAATCACAGCATGCTGTAACTGGAAGGAACTATGGATTAGTTTTCTAATGCTGTGTAACTAATTGCCACAAACTTCGTGGCTTAAAATAAAACAAATGTATTATCTCCTAGTTTCCATGGCTCAAGAGTACAGGCATAGCTTAGGAGGGTCCTTGGTTATCAAAGGCTACCACAAGGTTGCGCAAGGTACCATCTGGAGCACAGGTTTCTCTTCCAAGTTCACTTAGGTTGTTGGGAGAATTCAGTTGTACGGCTGAGATCTCAGTTTTCCTGCTGGCTACTGACTGGGGGGGTGGGGGGGTCACTCTCAGCTTCTAAAGGCTGCCTGAGGGTCCTGGCCCCTGGCCCTCCCCTAATATCGCAGCTTACTTCATCAAGCCAGCTGGAGAACTCTCCAGTGTGCTCTCAGGGAGTCTTATAATCATATAACCATGATTAATCATTTATTCAAGGGAGTGACTAACCCATTACCTTAGCCATATACTGTAACCTAATTAATAGAGTGGCTAATTCATCACATACTCTCCTATCCCTGCCTGCACTTAGCAGGACGGCGTTATACACTTGTGTACATCAGCAGACAGCAATATTGGGAGCCATCTTAGAATTCTGTTGACCAAAACCATCAACACCAATCACTGCAACATTCTTTCTTCACAGATAGGGGAAACTGAGGCCCACGGAGGAAAACAGTAAATTACCCAAGAGTCAGGACAGAAAGAACTAGATCCTGTCTCCAAAATTTCTGTCTAGAGCCTGCCACTCTTCCAAGCTTCCTTCTACCATCTGGCATGGTTGAAGATAAGGTTGTTTTTCGGGAAAGAAGGGGAAAAAGCACCACGATAGTCAGCTAGACCACGAACCATTATGTAGATTCTAGGACCCTCAGGGAACGCAGAAAGAACACTCACCTGAAGGGTGCTGGCGTGCTGACTCAGCGCCTTTGAAGAGTCATAGTCAGCAGGATTGGCCAGCAAACGGCCAGTATTTTCTATCCAAGCCTCAGTACTCCTCAAAAGGTCGTGATATTCCTCCATCTTAATTGTGGCCTGTGAAAGAGAGGCCGTAGCAAAGAGTCTGACACCTTCTCCTTGAGTCAAAGGAGTCTTGAATGAAGAATTTGTTACTGCTAATCAGGCCGTGCCTGGGGGGACTCGCCCACACCCTCCAGGTTTTGACCTTTCTAACTTTTAAGACAAATAATCCTGACCATACATGGAAAGGACTTAAGAAGTTCTACCCTAATGCTATAGGTCTCAGTAACAGTTCCCAGGTAGCCTTGCAACTCGTCTGGTTCCCATTTTATGCTTCATTCTCAAAACTGGATTTGAGTTTTGTCCTCCCATACGAGGCCTTTTCCTCTAATATCCCAGTTCGTCTGGGCCTAGGCTCCTGCCTCGTTCTTGCTAGATCACATGTACAACTCACCCACCACGACCCCTACTTGGAAAGGTGGGAGACAGTATCTTGTTCCTGAATGACATTCTTTCTTGTGGCTGGCTCCCCTCAGGGATTCTTGAGATTGCCTGTCGGAAATGCCCATGACCTACTGGGAAGCCCAATGCTCAGCTGGACTCCTGCAGCAGTCTGGCTTCTGGACACTTGCTTCCGCCTGTCCAGGCAGACTTCCTGCTGGTGTCAGCTGTTAAATCTATCCTCCCGGTGCCCACCTGAACCTGTCGTGTGGCTCTAGCTTCAGTACCTTAAACTGGCAATTGAAGAGAAACTGGCGGTCTCTGAATATCTACTTTCATTTTGTTTCAAAGCCTTCTCAATACCACAAGCTAAGGGTAGTTATCACGTGTTACTCTCATACCTTATTTAACTGTGAGGTTCTAGATTCCGCTCTCTGTGAGACTTGCTGATACTGCTGGAAAGGAATCATCAAGTTATCCATCCATTCTTGAGCCTGTCCTGGATCCTGTTCAACAATGTCCTGCACTTCAGAATCCAGCTCATTTAGCTTGGAATGCCAGAGGTCTAGCTCGTCCCACATTTTCTGGAGAAGGAAATCATAGTCACTTTGAATGCAGAGGTCCTGACTCGTGTTAATTCCTAGTTTTTGCACCGTATTTGCACTTGTGAATGCTACCAAAACATCAAAGGCACGCTATTTCACTTATGCCCAGAAACCACTTGTGACCTAAATTGAAAAACACCTTTTCTGAGGTCTCTTAGTCTAACTGTATTCGTTTCAGGTACAGAATTAGCTGCAAGAGTGCAGAGAGACCTGGACATTTCCAGAGACAAATGACACCAAACAAGGTCAATATAACCCTACTCTTTCAAGAGTGATGAGGTAACATTATGTTATACCCGAATCTTTTTAGACCATATATATATGTGTGTGTGTGTGTATTTAATCTAGAAAACAATTTCATTAAGTGTAAAAATAGGGGTGTGTGGGTGGCTCAGTTGGTTTTAGCTCAGGTCTTGATCTCAGGGTCTTGAGTTCAAGCCTGCACTGGGCTCCACATTGGGCATGGAGCCTACTTTAAAAAAAAAAAAAAAGTATAAAAATAAAACTAACAAAAAGTTTTGACTTAGGATTAATGCAGTGGGAAAAAATTTAGTGACTGCTTTTGGCTTCAAGAATCCAGTAGATTGGATTCAAACCTGGACTTGTATGGTCAGAGAAACTCTCAAAGGTAAAATATTTAATTCTTATTTAATATTTGCTTAAGAACCAAATTTTTAGAAATAGGAAAAATGTACTGGTTAAATTAGGTTCCTCTACTTATTAAGAATCAAGTGGCGCCTGGGTGGCTCAGTCATTAAGCGTCTGCCTTCGGCTCAGGTCATGATCCCAGGGTCCTGGGATCGAGCCCCGCATCGGGCTCCCTGCTCTGTGGGACGCCTGCTTCTCCCTCTCCCACTCCCCCTGCTTGTGTTCCTTCTCTCGCTGTGTCTCTCTCTGTCAAATAAACAAATAAAATCTTAAAAAAAAAAAAAAAGAATCAAGATTTTGTCCAATGGTGAGGCATATTCTAACCTATTTTTAAAAGTCTCCATTCATATAAAATACTTCCTTAAAATTTAGATTAGAATAAGAATGCTTTCCACATGCTGAAGTTTACTAGGGAGTTAATGGTAGAAAATCATGCTTACATATAGTTTTACCTAACACTTGATTTCCTAAGATATTTTACAAGGAAAATAAATTTGGAATTTCTATTTTCCTGTTTCTCCTTGTAGTCTAAAGAAAAGCTGTTAATTCTATTCAAATCCTATTGAAATATATTTTTTAATCAAATACATTTCAGAAATGTTCTGTATTATATTCCCCATGTTAATCCACCTTAGAAAACAAAGACTCCAAGAAATGCTCAAACATAGAAACATGTTAGCTTTGTTTTTTATATATGATATTTATATATAATATTTTTTATATCAGTCTTCCCAGGATAAGGTCCTTACTCTCCTTTACTTGTGAAAAGGCTAGTTCACAACTGCAGGCTCTCAGGGGTTCAGGCATATTCCCACCATGGAAAAACTGAGAACAGTTCTTGGGGAGCCTGGATGGCTCAGTCAGTTAAGTGTCCGACACTTGGTTTCAGCTCAGGTCATGATCTCAGGGTTGTGAGGTTCTGTGCTGGGCATGGAGCCTGCTTGGGAGTCTCCCCCTCCCTCTCTCTCTGCCCCTACCCCCCCCCCCAAAAAAAAACCAACAACTGAGAACAGTTCTTAAATGCAACTTCCTCCACCAAGCTTCTGCAGGGGACACTCAGTAAGGGGGACCCAGTGGATCTGGATTAGGATCTCTGTGCTTTGGATTCATCCCATAGAGCACACCCTGAGGACTGAGGAACAGGAGGAACACCAAATGCAGAGGGAAATTAAAGGAGGGTGTTACCTTTTGAATTTCTTGAGCTTTCTCAATATTTTTGCTTTTCTGCTGCAGCATCTTTTCAACATTGTGAAGCCCATTGTTAATTTCCTCTATTTTCCTACTCATTGTATATGAGGGCGAACTTTTCAAAACTTCATTACTAATCTGTTACAATGAAAGAAAGACATATTTGGCTCACAGATGTCTTCAATACTCTAGCCACAGGTTCAGGTGGCAAAATGGATAGTCACACTGTTAGGCAATTTTATTTATAGGCTAGGGGGAACATCCCAAACCCTACTAGCTAATACGTTAATGAGAGAGTAGATTAGCAGACTAGGAAATGGTGCCTGTGCTGACTTGACCTTTTAAATCCAATCTAAAAAAAAAGGAAAATAAAATCAACAAACAAAAATGTGTTGAATGTAATCCACAGTTTGTACTACAGATCCATGCGGAGTACAAACTACTGACTGTGCTGTCTGAGACATACCCCAATGGAGCAAATGATATGAAAAAATTCAAGGCGGATAAGTGTTCATCATACAGTCTCTCATTTTATGAGAAAGACCCCTGCACAGCACTGTATTCAATAAAACCTAACTTATTCTCAAGCGGACTTAAAAAAATCTAATTCCCACCGTAATATTCATTTGGGTGAAATAGCCTAAAACTCGCTCTTCCTTGAGGATGCACAAAGCTTAGTTTTTCTCTGTGTGAATGTTTCTAGTATTATGTTTTCACAGCAATCAGAAATCTAGCTGCTAAACAGTGTAATTTTTTTATCTGAATGATTTTTTAAGAAAATAACTTGGGCTAGGAATGATAACAGATGAATGCTGACTATGTCATTTTTCAAATACCTGATTAGTTCTTGTTCTTGGTTTGTTTGATTTTTTTAAGGCTATGTTGATAAGGCTTTCTCCCAGCAGCTACTAAATAACCAAATAATAGTTTATGCTTGTGTATAATCCTTTAACCCTTTTAAAAATGACTATATCGGGGCGCCTGGGTGGCTCAGTCGTTAAGCGTCTGCCTTTGGCTCAGGTCATGATCCCAGGGTCCTGGGATCGAGTCCCACATCGGGCTCCCTGCTCCGCGGGAGGCCTGCTTCTCCCTCTCCCACCCCTCCTGCTTATATTCCCTCTCTCACTGTGTCTCTCTCTGTCAAATAAATAAAATCTTTAAAAAAAAAAAAACCGACTATATCTGTATAACCATTAAGACTAAAACCTTTCAGTGCAGATAGTACACAGATGCAGAAACTAACCACAGGCTAATTGACTCGCTTAAGGTCACGAATCAAGGCAGCAGTTGAACTTGTCCTGAGAAGCCCTGAGTCACCAGACTCTGGAATCCCAGGCTCTTTTTCACATTTCAGGATGTTGATACTTTTATAAAATGTTTTTATTCCACAGACCATAACGCAGTCGAGATTTTTAGGAAAAAAAATTAATCCTATGTTAGTTTTTAAATTGCTGTAATAGCTTTTTATTGCTATGCAACAAATTACTACAAAGTGAAATTTTCTGATCCTTGGGGCAGTTATTCTCTTGGCAGAAAAGCATATAATTTAGGTACATTAGGAGAGACCATGATGTAGGAAAAGTAAGCAGCCCTCCGAATTACACCAAATGGTTCTGAGTCTGCCTGGATCCTCCAGATACATCTAACAATAAAAATCAGTTGCTATTTGTTACAAACATACAAGTTACCACTGAAACTTTCAACCCCTAAATTTAAAATTGATTTTGATTATTCCCTTTGTTAGGGATTTTCACATGAAGTATTCATGGAAACAAATTTAGCTGCTCTCAAAACCTTTAGTATTGTCTTAAAATCAATAGTGCATGATTCTTGAGAAAGCACCTCATAACAGTTTTTCTTGTGTGTTAAATCAACAAAATTTCTTAGAAATATATATTAGGAGCTTACATGTTTTCTCATGGGTCAGATTTTCCTGAGAAATCTGTCAAAGAAGTTAACTGAGTTTGAAATACGATTTTTTGTGTGTCTGTTTGCATTTAAAATCTATTGTATTAAGTTAGAGGTACCCCAGATTTCAAAAAGCAATACTAACTATAGAAATGATCCCTGAAAGCAATACAAAAGTCCTTCTGGACCAAATGGATGCTGGACCAAATAGAATTTTGTTCCGTTGGATGTAAGCTGCCTTTCTATAATCCAATAAATTTGTCTTGCTAAACTCCTGGGTCTCCAGTACTATGAAACATTTCCCACTCTTTCTTCCAATCTTCAGATTCATCCATTCGGGGAAAAAGATTTGCTCAGCTATGTTCTGTGAGAACTGTGTTGCCACCATCAAAAAGATAGTGTGTGTTAAATGCTACTCCTAGTGAGCTGTGAAATTTATATTCTTATTGTCCTTGGTTGCAATTTCAAAACATTCACAGGCAGTAAGTTTTAAAGCAAAGTATTATTCATGTCCAATATTTTAAAGTGATTCTCCAGTTAAAAAAAAAAAAAGCCAAGTAAAAGCTAATCTATAATTCTACTTTTAAATGCAAGAGAAGAAAAGCTAAGCATCTTGACAACTAAAAATAAACACATTATCTAATTCTGTTATCTGTCACTTATTTAGAGCAATTTTATCTCCATAGTCAATACACAAAATTATCACTTATCTAAACTCTATAAAAACAGTCATAGCTGAAATCAGGGCAAATGAAAATGTGACATTACATGATCTTTTCTTTATACCCATTCAACTCATAAATAATAACACTAATACAAAGGATTATTACCTTCTCATCTATGTCTTCTAAAGCTTTTCTGCATTCTTCCACCTGGGAGTCAATCTCTGCAGGGACTAGGGTGTACATTTCAGAATACTTGATTCGCAGTTTTTCCATAATATTCTCAAAAGTTAGCTTCCCTTTCTTAAAAATGCTTTGAAGCTCCTAAAATCATCAAGAGAGTTTCAAATAGGCACAGAAAGGGGAAAAAGTTTAACTCTAAAAGTGAAAGCAGCTTTCCAGCACATCCTTATGATTTAAATGAGCACACTTTGCATGACAAAGCCTCACTACTGATACAAGCCGATTAAGGCCCGAGAGATACTCAGTTTGGTCAGATGATGCTTCCTAGTGTGTAAGAATTAAATTTGATACCTCTTCATAGTGTCAAACCATTGTCCTCAAAAGACATTACAACATCTCCTGCTTCTAAAGTACCTCTAGGATTTAACTATCTCCGTTGCAGTCTTGATCTAAAAAGCTCCAAGGAGCAAAAAAGTTTCAAAGAAGTTTTGTTGTTGTTGTTGTTATTAACTTGTTGCCATTTCTGCTTCTTCCTACATTATCATCACAATGATCAAGGCCACTAAAAGCCCTAGGCTTGAAGCACAAGTGTCTGCTTTCATGTAATTAGACAGCCCAGCAGAGCCGACTTCTTTCAAAAGGGAGGGTTCCAGTTCCCTGCAAAGAATGTGGGTTTTAGGAGATAAAAGAAACCTGAACAAATAGTCTATTGGCTGTGGCCTAGAAACAAAATCTGATCTACGTTCTCCTGCACTAATTATAAAGGAGAAACTCATTTGTTTGGGAAAGTTTCCCAAAGATCAAGTGGAAAAATACTTCTTGACTTTACTGTGGTTTTTTGGGGTTTGTTTTGTTTTTACAGTAGCTGTTCAGTAGCATTATTCGTGTTAATGGGTTGAGTCACCGCACTGAAGAATGATTACAATTTGAATGACTCCATGATGTGTCACTGTTTTCTTTTTCTTAACCCTCAGCGAAAACAAATCTAGAGATGGAAAGTTAGAGAACAATGCCATTCAGACAAAGGTGGAGTTTGAAGTATAGTGCCATCCTGTTTTATCTAGACCTAGTCAGAGTATAGGTCTTCATTCAGAGCTACACACAGATAACTTCCCCATGGTGAGGGAGAGTAAGTTCCCTCTATCAACACTGAGCTCTGATTAACAACAGCGCGTGACTCTGGAGTAAACTTCCAATTGCCGGTTTTGCTTGTTACCATTGGGCCGGAATCATTCTTAAAAAATGAGGTCCCAAATAACACAGGAGGATGCGCACAGCCCTTGTGATAGTGCGATTTAAGAGATATATTTGGTTGTCATCCCTGGTTCCTGAACAGCTTCTAAGACCCTTGGAATTTCCTGGATAGGAGTAAGAGGAGTGTCTTTTGTTATAACAAGCCCTTTTCAACCATACCTGAGTTTATGCTAATGAATGACTCTTGGGGCGCCTCTAGAGAGATTCAGGATGGGGCCTGGTTGCCAGAGGAACCAATCATGTGATTAGAGGGTTGGAATTTTCAGCCCCAATTCCCAACCTCTAGGGTGGGGCGAAGCGCTGAAGTTGAGTTAATTATCAACGGCCAATGATTTAACCAATCATGCCTCCATAATGGAACTACCATAAAAACCCCTGATCAGTGAGGTATGGAGAATCTGGAGTTGGTGCTGGGAGAGTGGTACACCCAGAGAGGGCCTGGACTACCCACTTACCTTGCTCCATGCATCTCTTTTATTGGCTGATTCCCAGTTGTATCCTTTACCAGTAATAGTAAAGTGCTTTCCTGATTTCTATAAGCCGTTCTAGTAAATTATTAAACCTGAGGAGGGGGTCATGGGAACCCCTGATCGATAGCGAGTCAGTCAGAATTACAGGAGGCCCAGGACTTGTGACTAGCTTCTGAAATGGGGGTGGTCTTGCGGAAGTGAGCCCTTAATCTGTGTGGTCTGTGCTAACTCCTGCTAGTTAGTGTTACTGTTGAACTGAACTGTAGGACACCTAGTTGGCTTCAAGAGACTTGGGAGAAAACCCCCACACATTTGGTGTCAGAAGTGTTGGGAGTAAAAACAGTTGCACCCCTATCAGAGATAAATCATACATCCTACTAAAGTCAGTAGTCTTAACACCCTACTCAATAATGCTCTGGGGCCCCTGTTCACCAAACACACCTGAAAAGCCACTGAAAAAGGACTGCTGGGTCCAGCCTGGCCTACCTCCCTGCTCTCAACTTTATTCTCTGCACTCTAGCCACAGTGATCTCTTATGGCTTGGCCCATACCATGCCACAGGGCCTTTGCATGTGCTTTCCTCTCTCCTGGACCACTCCCTCCACTCTAGTCACAAAGTTACCTCTGCCCCAAGGACTTTGGATTCAAGATTGCAGACCTGTGTCGGCCACATTCACTGGTTCCTCACTTCATTCCTCACTTACCTCAAACTGTTCTGCCTTTTCTGGGTGGTCTTGTAATTCCATATTTTGAAAAGAAGTTGCAGTCTGTTGAAATAAATTCTTCAAAGTAATTATTTCTTTTGTGAAAGAATGTCTTTCTTGGATTTCATTCTCCAACAATTCCTTATTTTCTTGAGCTTTCTGAAAAAGCCTAACATACAACATCAAAATAAAATTGTGTCTCTATCCTGCTCTCTTGTGAGATAGTTTTATTTCAACAATTAACACAATGTCTGCATAGTTCACAAAAGAAGATTTTTTTTCCTGAGCAAAAAGTACCAGTTTTCAATGATTTATTTACTACATACACAAACATATACCAAATTCTATCACTCAATCAAAAATCTCTCTAAACTTCCATCTCAAAATATCCTCTTTTCACACTTTACATTCCAATTGCTCTCTCCATCCTACTTTCTCCATGTGATCCTCAAGTTCAACTGAATATGACCTAGAGGTGAGAATGGAGTCACGGGTGGGCTTTTGGGGATAGATGACCCCATTCGCCTTTTTATCTCAGCCGACCCCATTTGCTGCGGATGTAGCCACCTTATTAGTGGAGAAGTTTAAGAGGGTACAATCTTTCCTGAGAGTTATTTGGTAAGTATATCTAGCCGTAAATACATTATATCCCTTGACCCAATCATTCTACTTCTTGGCGTCTTTCTCGAAGAATTAATCACAGACGCAGACAGAGATTCTAGCATAAGAATATTCACTACAGTGTTTTTACAAAAGTAAAAAAAAAAATTATGTATAATTTAAAAGTTCTATATTAGGGCTTTGGTTAAATAAATTATGGCATATTCACATGTGAAATATTACATGGTTATGTTTTAAGGAACATTTAATGGCATAGGTAACATGATATGCTGATAAATCATTTAGCAGACAACAAAACAGTATAGTATTATGATCATAATTTGTTTAAAAATACAATCATAGGAAAAAAGATGAGTGATTGGCAGTGATTATTGTTGAATGGTAAAATTAAAGGGGGGTTTATATTTATCTTTATAATTTTCCACATTCCCTAAACTTCCTATAGTGAATATATATTACTAGAATAGAAAAACAGCAAACATTAAGAAAAAAATTCAAAGGATATTCATCCTCAATGATACCAGGATGGAGAACATATGCTTGTTTTTATTGTTATTAATCTTTTCCATCCCCCCCACCCCACCCCACCCCCCCGCTTTTCTTGAGTATAGTTGACACACAACGCTACATTTGTTTCTGGTGCACAATGTAGTGATTGGACAGGTTTATACATTATTCTAAACTCACCACAAGCATAGCCACCATCTGTCCCATTACATCGCTATTACAATTGACTGTATTCCTTATGATCTGCTTTTTATTCCGACTTAGTCCATAACTAAAGGCCTATATCTCCCGCTCCCCTTCACCCATTTTGCCCATCCACCTCCCTCCCTCCCCTCCAGTTCTGCTTTTTGTTTGTTTATTCTTTTTTTTTTTTTTGAGATCCAGTTTATGAGTGAAGTCATATGGTATTTGTCTTTCTCAGATTGACTTATTTCACTTAGTATAATACCCTCTAGGTCCATTCATGTGGTCTCAAGTGGCATGATCTCATCCTTTTCTATAGCTGTGTAATATTTCATTGGGTACATATACCATATTTTCCTCATCCTTTTGTCTATTGATGGACACTTTGGTTGCTTCCATGTCTTGGCTATTGTAAATAATGCTGCAATAAACATAGGGGTGCATGTATCTTTTGAGGTAACGTTTTCATTTTCCCTGGGCAAATACCCAATAGTGGGATTCTTGGAGCATATGGTATTTCTATTTTTAATCTTGTGAGGAACCTCCATACTGTCTTCCACAGGGTATGTACCATTCCAACCCTTTTTATACTTTTCTGCGTTAACCCAAATCTATCATATCATTTGTCATTATGGTATATTTTTATATTTTCAAAATCCAGTATTTTCTAAATTTTAAGCCTGAATTGTCAGGCACGTTTCCTTAATAGTTTTTCATAAGTCTTACTTGTTGCATCGTTCCTGCATCGATATAATCTCTTGAAATGCTGGAATCGTCTTTATAGCCTCTAAGCTTTGGGGAGCATTCTGGATACTTCTCATGCGCTGAAGAAGTAAGGTCAGTAACAGCTGCTGCTTCTCCACATTTTCTTGGTAATGGCATAAAGAGTCTTGCAGCTCACAAAGCTCTTCTGTAGCGGCCGCCTCTTTTGTTTTTGAAATTTCAGGGAGATCCTCTTGAAGATTATCTAAAATAATTGCTTCCCGTTCAATCTAATTCAACAAACAAAAAAAAAGAGAACTGAAATAACTAAAATGTACTCGGACCATTTAAGGAGCTGAAACATACCTTGGCCATCATAATTTTTGTATACTGGCTGTTCAAAGGGTTCCTAATGCCATATCCTCGCTCAAAGTGGTATCTGTCTTCCTCTAACTGGGAATATTATTCCTGCACTATTGGAATCCCAGAGTTCCCAGCCATTGATCATGCAGATATGAGATTAAAATGAAGTATTGCTGTCGTGAGCTGAAGGAAACACTGTTGAATATTTTCATAAATAATTTCTCTCTCCTTCAGATTTCAGTTGCAGAAAGCAGTTATTTCTCTTGAGATATCTATAAGCCAGTTAGAATGAGCTCCACCAAACTGCAACTACTATATAAACGGCTGGGCAACTGCTGGGTAATTTTTCTACAGGGGTCTTTTCTTTCACATCCTATTCCTCTATGCTCAAACAAGTAAGTCTGGTACTTCCTTGTTACCCTAACACCTACACCAAGGGGAAAGCAGTCCTAACTAATCACGTATTTGTCAACATGGCAATGTGCAGAACCCAGAAATACATAACATCGCGTATCAGCAAAATGGAGTTCTATCATCCTTGACCCCAGAACGAAGACACAGAAAATCAGATCCCTCTAATGCACCTCCTCAAACACCGTGGCCCTCACCTTAGCTGCACCATACATTTACCACATTCTGCCCTAACCCTGTCAACTCTCCTGCTCTAATGTTCAAACTGAGTCAGGCATCTGGCAATCTTGACATTACAGAATATCACACCAGGCAACTACATTTATTCAACGCTAATTGAAATGATGAATGAAAACCTGGATGCCAAAGGGTAAAAAATAAAGCCTATGAAAATTTAGGAATTCCAGCATAAATTAAGTTTCCAGGAGCTCAGTGGTCTAGGGCATGCCAGAATTCCGTAACATAAAGATCAAGTCGTTCAAGCCTGTACCTCTACCTTTAAGAAAGAGGCCCAGCACTGGATGTGTCCACTGGGATTTTGGAGGCAGTGTATGCTCTCCTTGAGAATATCGCTCAGACCCATTTATCGAATGCTGCCAATGTGAGGGAGGTCTGCAGCAGGTCACGCAATGGTATAAGCTGCCCTCCCACTTGGGCCCTATGAGCCAACGGAGTCCCCGGTCACTAGAATACATGGATATATGTACAGATGGCCCCTCTCGAAAAGACCTAGTTACAGAATGTATGCTTTCAACCACCTCAACCCTAAATTCAGTTGGATCAGAGCGCTAGTTCTTAGGCAGGCAGCTACATTTCCACCAGGGAATGAGATAAGAGGGTTCCACCGGGTTGTTTTGCAACCTCCCTGCCAGAGAACCAGCAAGCAAAGAAAGGAACTGCTGTATTGTCAGAGATAATTGTACACCTAGGGTTTCTAATAGACATCAGAGTTGAAAGAAGTATGTCTGTAACCCAGAACTTAAGGGAGCATCTCTTGGTGCTTCCATGCCAGTGATAACCATAAAGGAGCCACCACAGCAACCACGACGCAAGAAGAGTAAAGCAACGAAAGGTTCTGATCTTTCTCATTCCAGTTCTCCTCATCCTCCACCCCTGTTCCCTGAGATCACTTTCCAAAATAAACCACCTGCCTACGAGCCCCATTTCAGCCTCTGCTGTCTGATGTAAGTTGGTAAGTGATTAAGGAGGGGCACACAAGGAGGGAGGGGGGGAATAATTTTTATTAGGACAATTTTACTCAAAAGCCAGATAATACTTCAACTTGTGACAGATAATCAAACCCAGTCCAGTATTACTCAGGAATTAAGAGAAATGAACTACTGATACAAACAGCAATATGTATGCATCTCATGCATAATGCTTAGTGAAAAGATGCCAAACTCAAAAGGCACAAACTACTCCAGTCCATTTATATGACATTCTGGAAATGGCAAGCCAGATTAATGGTCGTCAGGGGCTGGAGGTGATAGAAGGGGCTGATTACAGAGGGGCACAAGAGAACTTTTTGGGGTGATGAAAATGTTCTAAATCTTCATTTAGATTCATTGGTGATCATGTGACTGTGTTCATCAAAACTCAACAAACTTTATGCTAAAAAGGATGAAGACAGCTCCCAAATCAGTAAAATAGTTGCTACAAAAATTATGCATTCACTCTTCCATCTAGAAGAAGCTCTGAAGCCCTTGAATGATTTCCCTTGGACACAGAATTCTAATAATATGGTTATAAAACTTTTAGGTTCACAGTCAATTATAGAGTCTAGAAAGGGAGAAGGAGCCATAGTTGCACCATAAGTAAACAGAGTGAAGGAGACTGAAAAACCCATAACCAGCAGAATCAGGAACTAATAAAAGTCTTTTGGACTTTGGTACATGGGGAAGAAGCCCGCCTTATACCTCCAATTATCTTTGAAAGCATGACTTTATTCCAGCCCATATGATCACTGAAACAAAAATGATGACTCTGAATAACCAGAGATGAATAATTAAATCAGGCAGATTCTGTTTAAGAAAACAGGAAGGTAAAATTTTGTGGGGGGGGGGCAGAAAAAGGCAAATCAAAATTTCAATTGATATTTTAAGTTACAAATTTAAACACAACATTTAAGTTTCTGAAAATCTACTTATACAAAACCTTTATCCCACAAAGATACTGGATTATTATATTATTATCCACATCTTAAAAAAAGAAATTCATTTTGTCACAAAGCACCAACCATGCTAACAGGATCTTGCATGTACAGGTGTTTAGATGGTATCATTTTTAGTAAATGGATACAAGCTATTTTAAAATCCTACATCAATTCGGTGTGTGTAAATATCATTTAAGTTGATAGTTTCATCATTAAAAACACCAGAGCGTAAGTTTGACTCTTCTACCACTCGGGCATTTGGGCAAGTTACTCAATCTCACTGTGTCTCACTTTCCTCATCTACAAAATGAGGATAAAATAAAAATATCCAGCTCATAGGACTCTTGTGAGAATAAATGATAATACATATAAAGTGCTTAGAATTCTGCCCAACACACGCTCCATTCCCGCCCACTAAGTGTTACAGTTGTTATTGTTATTACACAAGCACATATTTTGTTTGTGCTACTCTTTGAAAAACACAGTCACCAGATATTGTCAAATGCTTCTATGAATAATTACAAAGTTCTAAATGAATGGGGTCTGAATTAATCAGGTATAATTGCAAATAGAAAGACAATGTAGTAAAATAGAGAGAACAAAAGCTTAGAATTAGCCTAGACCTGGGTTTCAAGAAGAGCTGTTTCTCAAGAAATATTCACTAACTGCCCACTAAGCACAAGGCCCCAGTCAGATTCTAAAGTTACAGCAGTGAGCAAAACAGATGTGGCCCCAGTCCACAGTCCCAGCTCAATCACTAGCTGGGAGGTCTTGTGCCAACAGAAATCTCTCAGTGCTTCAGTATCCCCATCAATAAAATGGGAATAATATTTAACTCCTGACAGCAATGCAAGGACTTGGTGGCACCATGTGTGAACTGCCCTCTTAGGACAGCACACCGCCTACTGCAGGAACCCAATAAACTGTTACAACACGAATGGGAAAGAAGGGGGCCAACAGCAGTAACTTACAAAGTTTCTTCAAGTTTTAACATTCAAGAGTCTATTTACTAATCAAACCCTACTAGCACAACCAAAATAATATTCATTTTCAAGAATATCAAGTTGCTTTTCTTAAGTGAAGTATTTTCATTTTATGTACAAATATTTTATTTTATGTATTTTATGTAGCATTAAGGTAGGTATCTTGGGTATCTGCAGTAAGGGAGGTATCTTAGATGACCCATTCAAGGAACTTCACTTAATCCAACTTAATGAAACCTGTATCCTCCCAGTACTGATGGAAACACTGGAGGCACATACTGAGGCCATCGTTTCCAGATCAGACCATGCTGGTTTGAGCGGACAGGGCAAGAATGAGAACCCCGGCCAAGTTTTCTCCAATGGCTCCAGTAGAGATGTTGGTGACCCATCTCGCTCTCTTGGATGCAACGGGGCAAAAAGCAAGAATACCAAGTTTCAAGCAGAAAAATATGCTAGCACTAAACATTTACATCCCAAAGTGTGACCTACCCCCAATCAAGTATTGCTTCATTGTATTTCTCTCTTAAGTAAATTTAGCAGGAATTTTGGCATGAACTTAGCAGGAATTTTGGCATGAACAAGAGAGAAGGGTTTTCATTTAATGTTCTGATTTGTACTTCATTTATACCTGATCCTTTGGAAAGATACCCTAAGATAACTATACTATTTTAAATTTTCTTTCTAAATATATGTGATGGCTTAAATCCAGAATCATGCTTAAATTAACATCTGTGATTGATATATATTATGGAGCTTTTCTTTAAGAGTTTTCAGAAAGAGCAACATACATATTTTTAAGTCCATAGTTAACAATTAATTGGAGTTAATTTCCATAGTTAACCATTGTAGTTAACTTCAAAATTGGCTGGTTATTATGAATATTACTTAATTCTAGCCTTTAGTGTTATGTAGAGACAGTCATTTTAAGAGGGATTAACTTAGATACACAATAAAGGTTTTAAAGCCCAAATGAGCAAGTACTTATTTATAAGTACTACCTGATACCAAAAAAACAGCACTCATATTAAGGAAGAATTTGAATCATTTCTTGGAGATTATTTTACTAGGACCTGACCTCTATAACATTTATGTGTTATGTACATATGATATAAACAAACGGTACCAGTTGAGGACTTGTTTTATATAAGAACAAAATGAAAGTAACAAAACAATTTAAATGACATTTGCTAGGAAACTGGATTGATTGTTGAAAACGAAGCACTTACTTCTTCACTGACAAATTTCCACTCCCACTTCAGTTCTTCACACCATATCTCCCACTCTCTAGCAGCCTCCAGCAAACTCAGCCATTTGTCCCACAGAGCTGCCGTGGTTCTGAGCAAACACATGTCATCAGTGTCTGTGCATGCGGGTCTCAAGTGTCTGAGGACCTGACGTAGTTTCATGAACTCTTCTTTGGTTGATAGGAGATTTGACCCCAAAACCTTAGGAAAGAAAAGGAATAGGAGGAATACAATGTCTATTAATTTTTCGGAGACTTATAAACTTCTTAAGATCTTGAACAATTGATGATTTTCAACCATCCATAAGTATTACATGGTCTATTTTTTAGTCCTTTTGGAAGTCAATTTGAGACAGATTAGAATTACCTATGTATTATTGTGTTGCCCATGAATTTGGAACTATGGTGACAAAAATGACCCATAAACCAATTCTTCCAAGTAAGAAAGTGTTTTGAAAGGTAAACATCCTAAAAGTTCATTGTTATTTTAATATAAGTCTCATTATTTCACTAGGTTGTTAATTTGCACTATACTTATCAACACCAATGCATTACTTAGGGTTTTTGTTTTTGTTTGTTTGGGGACAGATGTTAAGCATTGATAATTTAGAATGTTTTCATTAAAATCCTAATAACATAATACCCTAGATTCTAACAGATGAAAATAAGCAAATACAAAAATTAAATAGTAAGAATAAGAAGTAGCCAGAGTTTAGACTTATGATAGTTGCATTAAATTCTCTGTCATTGATCCAGCAACATCCAACAAAATAACATGAAAGGTAAAGCTTTAGAAAGAGTGATCACTGGGGCGCCTGAGTGGCTCAGTCGGTTGAGCATCTCACTCTTGATTTCGGCTCAAGTCTTGATATCAGGATTTTAAGAGCAACCCCTGCCGCAGGCTCCCCACTTAGTGGGAGTCTGCTTGAGAGTCTCTCCCTCTCCCTCTGCCTCCCCTCCCACTCACTCACACATGCTTTCACACACTCTCTCTCAAATCAATCAATCAATCAATCTTAAAAAAAAAAAAAAGAAAAAAAGAAAAAAAGAGCGATCACTAAGAAGAGTTTGCTACACCAGTAGGTTTGCTACTGTCTCGTGAACCCGACTGATGAACTCTCTTGGAATCACTGTTTCATGTTTCCCCTTGGTGTTTGGTTTGGGGTGTTTTCTTGAGTGTACCACTCAGGCTGAAGATTTCTGTGGATCACAAGAGACTCACATTCCCTGCTGTAGCCACCTGCTCTTTCTGTCAATTTTCTGCATACAGTCTTACTAGAGATGTGCAAATACCTTGCTCTGTTCCAGGCGCTCTAAAGCTTCTTTGTAAGATGCTGGTAAGGGAAACACGGACCGCCCAAGAACTGCCTCCATTTGGCTTAGGTTAGTGCAAATTTTCTCTTTAATTTTTCTGTAGCATTTGTAATTCTCAAGACACCTATGAAGCACAGTTAGGGGAAAAAAGTGTTATTAAATTTTATTTAATACAATAAATTCTGGACTTCCCAGAATGAATTCTGAACACTCAACAGTATGTCATTCTCTTTGTGCTATTCAGTGTTTTTGACCAAATTTTTATTGACTGTCTCCTCCTCCCAGGGACCTGTATGAGACTTTTAATGCAAACTTAACAGGCAGATAAGACTGTTCTCAAAACACCTAAACTGTAGGGGCGCCTGTGTGGCTTAGTTGGTTAAGCATCTGCCATTGGCTCAGGTCAAGATCCCAGGGTCTTGAGATTGAGCCCTGTGTGGGCCCCTGCTCAGTGGGGAGTCTGCTTCTCCTTCTCCCTCTGTCCTTCTCCCTGCTTGTGCTCTCTCTCTCTCAGATAAAATTTAAAAATCTTTTAAAAAATGCCTAAACTGTAAAATTGCGTTAACACTGCTAATGAAGTATAAATTCTTCATTGAAATTTTGAAGTATAATTCTTATAGAAAACCACTTAGTCTTAAAAATGCTCATATCATTTGAACCATTAATTCAACTTCCACAATTTATCTTAAGGAATTAATCCTCAAAGTAGGAATTTATCCTAAACCTGATAAAGCCTTTTACATAGTAAAATCTTTTTACTTATTAAACTAGTAATTAAAATGGCAAAAATTTGAATATACTTTACATGTAACAAAAGATATGGTTAAGTATATTACAACAGTCCATTTTTTTTTTTTAAGATTTTTTTTATTTATTTATTTGACAGAGAGAGACACAGTGAGAGAGGGAATACAAGCAGGGGGAGTGGGAGAGGGAGAAGCAGGCTTCCCGCTGAGCAGGGAGCCTGATGCGGGGCTCGATCCCAGGACCTGGAATCATGACCTAAGCCGAAGGCAGACGCTTAACGACTGAGCCACCCAGGCGCCCCTACAACAGTCCATTTTGTAAAATATTTTATGGCAAATGCGCTTACTTTTATGAAGTTTTGTTACAATAAGGAAAAGAGCACATGTTATAAAGTAAAGGAAAAGCAGCAGCCTATTTTCATAGAGCATAATGTGCTATATTAAAAAACACTATGAATAAAATTATATGTATAAAATTGATACAGTCTAAATCCCTAAACAATTAAAAATTGAGTATCAAGTATATTTTTAAAAATTATTCAAATAAAACAATAAACTGGAAAGGAATTAAGGAGTATTCAGAGACCCCAAACTATATGAAAGTTGAAATAGAGAGAAATAAGCTGAGCCCTAAGGACAGTTTTTCACTTTGAGGGCATTTGCTGAGTTTCAGTTTTATTAGCCCTTGCCTGGAATGCTGGGGGCCAAAGGATAAAGCCTCAAACCAGGATAGGTATTTAATAGGAAACCCTCTCTGTAAAGATATATGTAACATATATAACAAAAGACGAGCTTCCAAAATATAGCATAAATCTCTACAAGTCAAAAAAGAAAAGATGAGCAATCCAATAAAAATTGGGCAATGGTTTGAGCAGGCAGTTTTTCAGAAGATGAAATATGAAAGACCAAGAAATACTCAAAAAAGAGGCTCATATATGTTAATAATAATGTAGTAATAATAATAGAGATGCAATACTAAGATGTAATAATAATAGAGATGCTCATACATGTTAATAATAAAGTAATAATAATAGAGATGCAGATTAGAACCACAATGAAATATCACTTCTCATCCATCAGACTGGCAAAAATTAAAACTCCCTTGGGGCGCCTGGGTGGCTCAGGTGGTTAAGCATCTGACTTCAGCTCAGGTCATGATCTCGGGGTCTTGGGATGGAGCCTCGTGTCAGGCTCCATGCTCAGCAGGGGATCTGCTTGTCACTTGTGCTCTCTCTCAAATAAATAAAATCTTTAAAAAAGAAAATTAAATCTCCCAACATCGGGTATTGGTGAGGATATGAAACAGTTGGAACATAGAATATTCTTGGAACACTAGTCTGAGTAGAAATAAGTAAAATCATTTGGAATTTAAAATGTAAGCTGTGCATACCTTTTGACCCAATAATCACAATCCTTGGTATATATTCCAGGGAAGCTCTTGGATTTAAAAATGTTCCTGTTGGCACTGTTTGTAAATGCAGACTAGAAAAACCCAAATGTCTATCAATAGCTGGGTGACCAAATTTTGCTATAGACAAGTACATGAATAAACTTCAGCATCATAATGATGAAATTGAAAAAATGAAGTGACAGAAGAATACACATACATGAAAATGGGGCACAAACACATAGTAAAAATTTTAAAAAGAAGAAAATGGTAAATAAAAAATTGGACATAATTGTTAATTCTGAGAAGAGGAAAGGACCACACACAAGAATTCAAAAGTCATGATGTTTACCTTTGAACTTTTGGGTACAAAGCTGTTTGTTTTATCATTATTCTTTATATCATATGCAGACTTTTATAAACATTCTGTTGTATGTACTCAATATTAAATAAGAATAAAAGTAAAATAAATAAAACATTTGCTATGGTTTTCTGCAGATGATTTTTACATTTTTCCATATTTTCCAAATTATTTCTAATGTGTACATGTTAATTTTAAAGAAAAATAAATCTTAATTTTGTTCTTAAAGCATTACCTTTAGAAAGAAGTACCTACCTTTCTAGTTCACTTTCTTTTACTTTGGCTGCCCCCCTCACGGCTGAATCCTTAGAAACTAATTCCTGTATAGTACACTGGAGTTGTTGTTTGGCTTCAGGGCTGCATATAGTCCCCAGTTTCTCAGTGAGGTCCTGGATGTCTTCTATCGTGGATTGCAATTCCTCTTGTTTCCAGCCAGGCATCTCCAGTGGTTCTTCTGGGTTATCAAGGTCTACTTTATGGGATGCAACAATGGCTTCACGGGTAGTAAAGATCCCCATTGCCCTTATGACTGCCTCATTATAGCGTGTCATACTTTCATAAGCATCATTCAAAACATCCTGGTGAATAGGAGATTAAATGTTGTGACAAAGCTGTCAAACTTTGGGGACTTTTATCATTCTTGAATTTTTGTAGTGCATTCATAATATGTCTGGGTCTTATAAGGGCTAGCAACTCCTACTTTTAGTTTGACAGTATTACACTAGTATTTAAAGGCAAATAAATTGTTGTTTGCATAAAGAAAAATTGTTTCCAGATTTGCTAAGAAATCTACTCTAAATTCAAAAATACATCTCATGAATCATGTCTGATGATATATATTCCTGTTCTAGAACTCTTATATTACACTATGAATTAAATAAAACAACGGAATATATTTAATGTATATAACTTTAACGAATATTTGTTGGGGGGGGAATTAAAAGAAAACACACACACAAAAAACAGATTTCTTGTGTTTTTGTTTTTATTTTTTTAAAACTTTATTCATTTATTTTAAGTAATCTCTATACCCAACATGGGACTCAAACTCATGACCCTGAGATCAAGAACTGAGCTAAGATCAACAGTCAAACACTTAACCGACGAGGCCACCCAGGTACCCCACATCTTGTGTTTTTAAAGAAATGGCTCTGCCACTAACTTTAGTTTTGAGCACATTACCTAATGTCTCCAGACCTTAGTCTTCTTACTGAAATAACAAATAGTCGAAATAAATAACTTCAAAGGTCCCTTCCAGTCCAGCTCTAATCTTATTATTTTGGAGATTTTTGTCATTGTTTCTGGAAACTATACTAAAATCAAATAGAGAAGTACTGAATTTACTCAACATTTGTTAAGTACCAATATAAAGAACTGGTTAAGTACCAATTTTAAGAATATTAGGATTCATAATATGACTTTACATTTATAGCACTTAAACCTATTAAAATATTTCAAAAATATTATCTAATAATTCTTGGAATTAAAGAAGGGAGTTAATTTCCCCCATTCTATAAATTTAATGCAACAATTCTAAAAACACAGTGAAAGGCATTATATTAGGTACAAGTGTTCCAATAATGCCTAAGCTGTCTATCCTATTATTGTGGAAAAGGAGGGAGTATGTTGGAGTCATTCTATAACAGAGGTCAACAAACTTTTCCTGTAAAGGGGCAGACTAAGTATTTTAGGCTTTGCATTCCATCTGGGCTATCACAACCACTCAACCCTGCTGGTGTAGCAGGAAAGCAGCTGTAGACATTCTCTAAAGAAGCATGGCCATCATCCAATAAAACTTTATTTACAAAGTCAGGCACTGTGGGCAGATTTGGCCCATGAGCCTTCATTTAATGACCCCTGCTCTAAAATCAGACAGATCTTGACGCAAATCCTGGTTCTGTTACTGCTGTAAGAGCTAAGAAAATGGTTGATGTTCCTGAACTTAAATTTCCTTATTTTAAAATGGGGCTTATATATAGCACCCACCTCACAGAGTTGCTGTGAGGATTAAAAACAAAGTATTCAGCACAGCACCTAGACACTGAAAGTCCTAAAGAGATGTGGAGTTATTATTGTATGTTCTTTTCACTACACCCTATTTCTTCTATTATGCCTCACTATTTCTAAAAAAACAAACAAAAACCAAATTTTGTATGAGCTCAACAGAGGCTACAAGGGGTATAGAACTAAAGGTGTCGGGGCGCCTGCGTGGCTCAGTCGGTTAAGCGGCTGCCTTCGGCTCAGGTCTGGATCCCAGGGTCCTGGGATCGAGCCCTGCATCGGGCTCCCTGCTTGGCGAAGAGCCTGCTTCTCCCTCTACCTCTGTCTGCCGCTCTGCCTACTTGTGCTCTCTCTCTCTGTTAAATAAATAAATAAATCTTTAAAAAAAAAAAAAAAAAAGAACTAAAGCTGTCACACTCCTCTTTCCCATCTATAAGGCACTGACTGTAGTGAGATATAGAATGAGTTGGGATCATAAGTTGGCCCACAGCAAGTTTTTAAAATGGCTATTCTACGGGGAATGTTCATGTAGAACCTATAACTTCTCAAGAAGCACACATACTAAATAGAGTAAAACCTAAGATCATGAAATAAAAGAAATGCATTAACTGCCTAATTAAGAAAAAACTTACCGTGCGCAAATCAATGCTTGTATTAAGCTGCACATAAAGATCTTCAATGTCCCGCAATTTTGTCTCCACATCACAAGCATCAGGAGAATTCTCCTCTCTTTGCTTCTCAATAAGGGTCACTGCTTTCATGCTATCCATTTCCACCTGAACTTGCTCTTGGAATGCTTTGCAATTCTCCTTTTCATTTTGAATATGTTCAATGTCCAAATTTATAAGTAAAGGCTGCTCTACCTGAGACTTTACCTGATTCAAAACATGTAAGGAATTTTCCAGTTTGTCCTGAAAATTCTTTTCATCCATTTCTTTCGGTTGGGATTTTAATACTCCATTTTGGAGGATCTTGTGTAACTTGTCATTTTCTTCCGCATACAGCTTTATTTGGAGTATTTCTTTCTCTTTGAATGAGTCATCGAAGGCCTTACTTTCATTTAATTTCTCTATTATCTCTTGACACAAGCACATAGCTTTCTCAATTCTCCGCTTCAAAATTTGAGCACTGAGCAAACTGCTTTCTGGTGACGTATGGGGCATTCCTAATACTGCTTCAGCCCTTTTCTTAATTTGCAAATCCATAGCCCTCAGTTTACTTAGTGACGCTTGGTATTTGCCATGTTCTGCCACAAATGTGTCCAACTGCTTAATTTTTTCCTCAAGTTCCTTTTCTTTTTCAAATACTAGGGCTTGTAATTGGTCGAGCTGGGAACAATCCCAGTTTAGTCCTATAGAGTCAAACACTTCTTTGAGTTTCAGTACCTGTAGGATACTAGACTGAATACCAGTGATTCGGTCTTTAAGACTGTAGAGTTCCTCTTTAACATCTTCATTCATTTCTTGATTTAGTAGCAGTTTGCTGTGCTGTAAATGGTCAACCTCTTTCTGAAGCACAGATGCTTTTTCACGGAATTCTCTGTAAAAATGTATCTTGTGTTCTACTTCATTACATTTATTTTGAATGAATCTTTGCATTCTGTTGGTTCTAGTCTTAAGATTTTTCAGTTGGTCATCCAGAAATAACCTTTCAAACACACTCAGATCCTTACAGAGGTTTGTTTGTTCCTGAAAGTGGGCTGCGATTACATTCTGCGCTTCTTGCAATTCCTTCTGAGAACTTGTCAATGTGACCTGCTCCTGTTCCAGTTCAGTTTCTGTGGAGGCTGTTCTCATCTGGGGAATTATCAGTGCTTCGTTTTCTTGAAGTGAAAGTTGCACCTTCTCTATGACTGCAATAAATCTGTTTCTTTCTTCCAATTTAAATTCTAATTGCTGTGATCTTTCAGTCGATTTTAAAATTAGCATTTGGTATTGATTCTGGAAGTCCTGTAGGAGGTGATTTAAATCATGGCTCTCCTCTGCTGAAAGGTTAGGAATATCATTTTTGACCTCTTCAACCAATGACTCCACGGCCTGCTGCTTACCCAGGATGCCATCGTGGGTCACCTTGCATTTTCTGATCTGTGAAAGAATGTCATCTGGCAGAAGGGAAATGGTGGGAGTGAGTTCACCTAGCAGATTCTTGACCCACAGGATAATCTCTCTCATCTTGTTCCTTATTTCGCCCTTCTGGATTTGATTTTCCACCTGGACGTTTAATGGCTCCAAGGCTTCTAATTGCTTCTGCAAGTTCTCCATTGCATCTTCCAAAGTATTCTTTTCTTTTTCTCCCCAGATCCTCTTCATCTGAAATTCAGCTTGCCCCTTTAAAACGGAAAATCGATGCTTGATGGTCCGGAGCTCAGTGGCCAAGGCAACTGTGCTTGCACTTCCCTCCTGTTCTTCTGGAGAGTTCAGCCCTAACTGTAGACACTGCTGCTGCTGCTGCTGCAGAACAATATCCAGGTCTTGGATCTTGCTCATGAGAAGTGTAAATGCCTCATGTTCTGCTGCTTGCTGAGAATACTTCTTTTGAGCCAGTCGTTTCACTTGTTCCCAACTATGTGCAAGTTGCTTGATCTGGCTTTCGAGCAACTTCTTATCCATGTCGGTCAGACAGTTTGATAAATTTTCCCATTCGATTTTCATCTTGCTTAAAGAACCTTTCTCTTTTTCGACCGATGCCAGGAATGTTTTAATTTTGTCCAGATAGGTTGCACTATCCAGTGGTCCCCTAGAAAGAGAAAAACAGATGGAGCTTGTTAATATTTATTATATATCAACATGAGGTGAGAGGTCATTAGAAGAAATGAATTCTTCTTTGAATTCACAGAAGAGAAGATTGTCTCTAAGAGCCCTCTGTCCTTAAAAATCAGAATCTTGTTTAGTGTGGCTCTCAATTGGTATATGACAGTGTAGAAAGCTCACCTATAAAATATGTTTCATAAAAATGTGGAACCACAGGGAAGGAGTGAAGAGTGAAAGGGAACAGTGTCTGTAAAAGGACTCTGAACTGTAAAGGATTTGCACGAAGCTGAGTCGAGGACTAAGAAATCACCACAACATCCAACCACGTCGTTATCATTTTACCAACAATTATGACTGAGGGGGTATAATCACCCGGATAATCTTTTGAGTATAAAATTGTTTCCTCAAAGGGAGATCACTGAAAGTAAACCCCATCAAGGCAAAGCTATAAAATCAACCTTTGTAATAGTGGGAAAGTGTTTACACAATAAGGCTATATCTGCAACCATTTGCTATTATTTTCAAAGCCAAAACGAGTATATATATGTAAAAAGAAATCATTAGGATAGATATATATTCAGTATGTTCCAAACTATTTAAACCAATTATGCGGATACTAACCAACTGTATACATAGAATATTTCTTTCCACCCCCACAGTTCAGGATAAACTCTTGACAAAAAGAGTGCTGAATTCCATAGAATCTAAATCTATTTGGCAGAATTTAGTGTGAATTGTTTAATAAATTATTTGTAAAATGAACATAATTTAATTGTAAAATCAATACAAATAATATAAAATTTATTGCATGAAACTGACAATTTTCTTCAATGGCTTCTGTATGGAGTTAATTTCATACTGTAGTATTAAAATCATAATATCCTTTCATAGTATAAATTCTTAAAACTCGGGGCCTGTCTATGGTAGTGCAGCCTATGCCTGAATAAAAAGAATGCAAGTCCTAAATTTTTTTTTTTTTTTTAAAGATTTATTTATTTATTTTAGAGAGAGAGAGCAGGGTTGGGGGGGGTGGGAGAGGTGAAGCAGGGGACAGAGGGAGAGAAATCCTGAAGCAGACGCAGATTCCCTGCTGAGTGCAGAACCTGATGCGGACTGGATCCCAGGACCCTGAGATCATGATCTGAGCTAAAACCAAGAGCCAGGTGCTCAACCAACTGAGCCACCCAGGTGCCCCACACGTCCTAAATTCTTATACTTACACTTTTAGACTTTCCTTCTCTGTCAACAAGGCTTTCACTGAGGATTCAACTGAAGCAAGGTGTTCCTGAAAATCGTTAAGGAGATAATATTGGCTTTCTTTATTTTTCTTCAAAGTAATAAGTGCCTGAAGCAGACTGTCCAAGTGGTGCACAGAATGTCCTGTATTGTGAAGAACCAAGGCACTTGTTTCTGCTTTATTGAGATACTCCGTCTGTTCTAGTGGTTCAATGGCTGTTTTCTTTGCTTCCAACTGGGCATATAATTCCTAAAAACAAGTCAAGGAAATCAGTAAATATATACTCACTCATTTACTCATTAATTTTTTTCTTTCCAATAACACGTTCTATCCCAAAAATAGGCTTTAAATATTTCATTTGCACACAGAGAAACTAAGGTGCTGACATTTTAAAGCTTTTTTTCCACTAGAATCATGTTAAAATCTAGACTGAAACTCACAATGGGTCTCGCATTTAATAGCAATTAGATCTCCCTATTGTGTTAAAAGGTTCTGCAATGTCTAAAGGAAGATTTATCTTATTTTTTTAGGTTGTCCTAGATTTATATACGCTCCATTTATATATATCCTTTATATATATATCTTATTTTTATTATTCACATATATCACCCCTCTTTTCTGTTTTAAAATATATGTTTGCAGTTATGTAAACTCAGCTAGAATTGTAGGGGTCATTTTTTTAAAAACATGGCCATGTATTGGACTTTTAGATTATATAGCTATATAAATACATAAATATACAAACATAGCTATGTAAGCACAGCTGTAAAAACAAAGGAGTACCCCATAATGTTGATAATTAGGAAAAGTAAATTTGTCAGAATCTGAAGAATACATCTGACTAAGAAGAGGAATGATAAGTCAGAATTCCCAAATTTTGTTACTGAATAAGTAAGTTTTTAGGAACTTCATGAAAAAGACTAATGTTCATTAAACTCTTCCACTTTTTAAATGGAAAGATTTATACAACTCCCTGATTAGTACATAATTATATAGTTACCAAGCTGATCATCAGGCAAAGGTTAAATAAGACTTTTCATTCTGTGCAAGCAAGTTTCTGGTAATTAAAATATATTGTATTGCACTGGATAAATGATGCAATCATGTTGTCAGTGTTTTTCTTGTTTCCATACCTCTATCTCTTTTAATTGTTCATTTCTTAACATAACATCTAATTCTAAAGGTTGATTTTGCAGCTCATTGACTCTATGCTCATCTTCAGTGTTTTTCATGCTTTCTTGAACATCCAGAGAAAGTTGTTTTGACAAAACCACTTCCACAGCTGAATTCTGAAAACATAAAAAGATTAATTGCTGAATAGTCTACCTTACAAATAAATAATTTTTCTTTCTCTTGGTGAAAACATTCCAGTTCCTTCTATTTACTTAAAGACTTTCCAAAAGTATCTTTGGGCACTATCAAAGATGATTTTTCCATACGATATTTAATTGCTTTTATTGGTATCCCACCAAAAAAAACCCTTTTTTGGCAAGATAGTATAGGATCTCTGATTATATTGTGAGGCATAATCTAGTCTTAAGAAAGAAAACAGATATGGAAAAAACAAAAGTTCCGAAGTTTATGCTTAGTATTCACTGTGATGAAGAGGGCAGAGCAAATAACAGGCATTCAACGTTACCTATTGGTAGTTTAAAATAGTTAAGTGGACAGATGGCAGAAACACCAGGATTTCATGGTATTAAGAATGAATTATGCCTTACACCAATTCATAGGAAGAACTCCAAGCTGGGTAAGGAAGGTTATATATGTAGTAATATGATCTTTTCTGAAAGCTCCAAGAACTTGACTTTCTCATAGGGTACATAGAGATGCATCTGCATTCACTGATTCATTCTTTGGACAAATATTTGTTGAGCACGAACATGTACCAGGTGCCATGTCCATAATTTTAAAAGATTCCCATTATTTTGCTAAAGTATTAGTTTTTATTTTCCGGTTACTTTATAAATGAAATACCATTTGATTTTGTCATATACTTTCATGTCAGTAAGGTCTGTATGAAGTCTGTGAATAAGATGTGTCCACCTCCCCCAATAAGGTAGGAACTGTTGTTGTAAAAATACTACCTGGATACCAATGCAGAATGTTAACAATAAGGGAAACTGGGTAAGAGATACATGAAAACTTCCTGTGCTATCTCTGCAACTTTTCCATCAATGTAAAACTACCCTAAAATTAAAAGATTAAATAAAACAGATGTACGGACGTGTATATGTCTGGAGCTTCACCAAAATTAACTGGTAAGAAAATTCAGCTGAGCAGTGTTATGGGTTTTGACACACACAGTTGGCACTTAGCCCAAGTCACTTCTTTAAAAGGCTACACGATTAAAATGATCTTATACATTTCCTCCATTCCCAACAATTTATTCATGCAAAACTATAGTTTAAAATCTACAGGGAAGACAGCATCTCAGGAGGAAGGATCCAGGAAGGCTGTGAGAGGAAAAGAGAGAGGGGCCACACCAGCCTCCATCGGCCTATGGGTGTTCCTTGCGAGGAGTCACAATCACAGGGGGTGGATGTCAGCCTCCCACTAGGTGGTTATTGTTCCTTACAATACCCCCCAAATCCACCTGCAGAATAAGAGTGCCTGAGGTAAAGGCTGAGATATTAGACCCTAGGAAGACTTTACTTACTATCAATCATCTACTAAGAATTCAGAGCCCTAGGTCTATCTTACCCCATAAACCAGTGACTTGAGGACTAGCAACAATTTGCCACTTGTAATCTGCCTTTCGTAGTCAGAGAGCATTCTGAAAAACCTGAAATCACCCCAAAACACCACTTGTTTACCAACTCCAAAAGCCATGTTTCTACCTTGGCAGAAAATCCAACAGAGTCCCTCAAACGAACATTTCAAATTTAAAAGGTAACATTCTCTTGCTCATGCCAGAGAGGTTGGAACACAGACTCAAGGTCCTGATTGGCTCCTGGAAAGATTCTTTTGTAGCCAGTCATCCTTTGCCCATCACCCTTGACTGTATTTTATTTTGATTTTGCAGTCTCACTTGAACGATTTTATTTTAAATATATGATATTTCAAACATAGTTAGAAGAACAAAATATAACCTACAGTTATTAATGATATTAATTAAAGTATTAATGAAATATTATAAATAATTAGCATTTATTTATAACATTATACTTATAATAATAGTATTGTAGTATATATTAATTTATTTATATTAATATATACTATAAATGAAATAATAAAATAATATTAATGATGCAGATATAAGTGATGTAATTTTCCATATCATAAATATAATTTAAAATTCAACATTCATCCCTCTTTCATCTCTTCCTCCTCAGAAAAAACCACTATTCTAAAATACATGCATACATTTAAAAAAATATATTTATTCACTTAAATAATCTCTACTCCCAACATGGGGCTCAAACTCATGTCCCCAAGATCAAGAGGCACACGCTCTTCTGACTGAGTCAGCCAGGCGCCCCACACATACATTTTTATACTTTTACTACATATATTAGTATTCATATAGTATTGTTTTATGTATTTTAATTCTTATAAAACTGGAATCCTGTATTATCATTTTATAATTTGTTGGGTTTTTTTTTTTCCACTCAGCAGTAGGTTTTGGGGTTTATTCATGGTGACAGATATAAATATGGTACGGTCATTTTAGCTTTGTATACTGTTCTCCTGTCTGTATGAACATGACTTATTTATCTGTCAGGCTACTGTGAACATAATATTGTTTCCAGTTTTTCTTATTAGAGATATTGGTCCAACACCCTTGTATAGGCCCTTTTGCACATTTGTGTGAGTTTCTTTGGGATATTTTCTAGAACTAAAATTATTCCTTTTGAAGGGGCGCCTGGGTGGCTCAGTTGGTTAAGCGACTGCCTTCGGCTCAGGTCATGATCCTGGAGTCCCGGGATCGAGTCCCGCATCGGGCTCCCTGCTCAGCGAGGAGCCTGCTTCTCCCTCTGACCCTCCCCCCTCTCATGTACTCTCTCTCATTCTCGCTCTCTCAAATAAATAAATAAATCTTTAAAAAAAATAAAATAAAATTATTCCTTTTGATTATCAATAGAGAGTTGTCGATTTGTTCTCCAAACTGAATTACAGTTTTTACTCCCACCAGCATGGTAAAAGAATTCATATTTTCCCTAATCCTCTCTGATACTTGGTGCTAAAGGACTTTAATTTCTGCCAATATAATCGATGTGAAATTGATATCATTATTGTTTTAATGGATTTCTCTGGCTGCTACAAAGACTGAGCTACTCTCCTAGAAGAAAACATGAGCAGTAAGCTCTTTGACATAGGTCTTAGCAATATTTTTTTGGACCAGTCTCCTCAGGCAAAGGCAACAAAAACTAAAACAAATGGGACTACATCAAACTAAAAAGCTTTTGCACAGCAAATGAAACCATCAACAAGGCAAAAAGGCAACCAACTGAGTGGGAAAAGATATTTGCAAGTCATATACCTGATAACAGGTTAACAGCCAAAATATACAAGGAACTTACACAATTTATTATTAAAAAAAAAAACTGATTAAAAAACGGGCAGAGGACTTGAATACACATTTTTTTCCAAAGAAGACACAGATGGCCAACAGGCACATGAAAGATATTCACCGTCACTAATCATCAGGGAAATGCAAATCAAAATCACAATGATATTACTTAGCCATCAAAAAAAATGAAATCTTTGCAACGACGTGGATGAACGAGAAGGTATTACGCTAAGCGAATTAAGTCAATCAGAAAAAGACAATTATCATATGATTTCACTCATATGTGGAATTTTTTTTTTTTTTTTTTTTAAAGATTTTATTTATTTAATTGCGAGAGAGAGAATGGGAGACAGAGAGCACCAGAGGGAGGAGGGTCAGAGGGAGAAGCAGACTCCCCGCTGAGCAGGGAGCCCGATGCGGGACTCGATCCTGGGACTCCAGGATCATGACCTGAGCCGAAGGCAGTCGCTTAACCGACTGAGCCACCCAGGCGCCCTCATATGTGGAATTTAAGAAGCAAAACAGAGGATTATAGGGGAAGGGAGGGAAAAATAAAATAAGATGAAATCAGAGAGGGAGACAAACCATAAGAGACCCTTAACTCTAGGGAACAAACTGAGGGTTGCTGGAGGGGAAATGGGTGGGGGGAAGAGGTAACTGGGTGATGGGCATTAATGAGGGCACATGATGTGATGAGCACTGGGTGTTATATACAACTGATGAATCACTGAATTCTACCCCTGAAACTAATAATACGCTATATGTTAATTAATTGAATTTAAATAAAACTAAATTTTAAAAAACACAATGAGATATCACCTTACACCTGTCAGATTGACTATTATTAAAAAGGCAAAAATTAACAAGTGTTGGTGAAAATGTGGAGAAAAGGGAACCCTCATATACTATTGATAGGAATGTAAATTGGTTCAGCCACTATGGAAAACATGAAGTTTCCTCAAAAAAATAAAAGTAAAAATACCATACAATCCATCAATTCCACTTCTGGGTCTTTATCCAAAGAAAACAAAGACACCAATTTGAAGAGATATATGTCTCCCTATGCTCATTACAGCATTATTTACAACAGCCAAGATATGGAATCCACCTAAGTGTCCCTCAATAGATATATGGATAAAGAAAGTGTAGTATATCTATGCAATGGAATATTGCTCAGTCATAAAAAAGAATAAAATCTCGCCATTTGCGACAACACGGATGGACTTTGAGGGTATTATACAAAGTGAAATAAGTCAGACAGATAAAGACAAAGACTGTATGATTTCATTTATATGTGAAATCTAAAAAAACAAAACAGAGGAGTACCTGGGTGGCTCTGTTGGTAGAGCATGCAACTTTTGATTTGGGGTTAAGTGTTCAAGCCCCACACTGGGCACAGAGCTTACTTAATTAAAAAAAAAATAAAATAAAAGGGAAAAATAAAAAAACCCAGGGACACCTGGGTTAAGTGTCAGTTAAGTGTCTGCCTTTGGCTTGGGTCATGATCTCAGGGTACTGGATCAAGCCCCGTGAAGGGTTCCCTGCTCAGCAGGGAGTCTGCTTCTCCCTTTCCCTCTGCTCCCCCCCCCCCCCCCCCCCCCCCCCCGCTCATGCTCTTTCTCTCACTCTGTCTCTCTCAAGTGGACAGATAAAATCTTAAAAAGAAACAACAACAAACAACAACAACAAAGAGAAAGAGACTCATAGATACTGTTGGTTACTGGAGTCAGGAGGGCTTGGGGGTTAGGTGAAAGAGGTAAAGGAGATTAGAGGTACTAATTTCTAGTTATAAAATAAGTAAGTCGGGCGACTGGGTGGCTCAGTCATTAAGCGTCTTCCTTCGGCTCAGGTCATGATCCCAGGGTCCTGGGATCGAGTCCCGCATTGGGCTCCTTACTCAGTGAGGAGTCTGCTTCTCCCTCTGCCCCTCCCCCTTCTACATCGACATTTAAAACAATGGGCTTTACAAGATGTCCATCAACAGATGAATGGATAAAGAAGATGTGGTATATATATATACAATGGAATATTATGCAGCCATCAAAAGGAATGAGATCTTGCCATTTGCAACGACGTGGATGGAACTGGAGGGTATTATGCTGAGCGAAATAAGTCAAACAGAGAAAGACATGTATCATATGACCTCACTGATATGAGGAATTCTTAATCTCAGGAAACAAACTGAGGGTTGCTGGAGTGGGGGGTGGGGTGGGAGGGATGGGGTGACTGGGTGATGGACACTGGGGAGGGTATGTGTTCTGGTAAGCGCTGTGAATTGTGCAAGACTGTTGAATCTCAGATCTGTACCTCTGAAACAAATAATGCAATATATGTTAAGAAAGAAAAAAAGAAGAAGAAGAATGTAGCAGGAGGGGAAGAATGAAGGGGGGAAATCGGAGGGGGAGAAGAACCATGAGAGACGATGGACTCTGAAAAACAAACTGAGGGTTCTAGAGGGGAGGGGGGTGGGAGGATGGGTTAGCCTGGTGATGGGTATTGAGGAGGGCACGTTCTGCATGGAGCACTGGGTGTTATGCACAAACAATGAATCATGGAACACTATATCTAAAACTAATGATGTAATGTATGGGGATTAACATAACAATAAAAAAATTTAAAAAATTAAAAAAAAATAAAACAATGGGCTTTACATAATGGAGCACTGTATCTGGCTTAGCAAACAAATAAGCATAGCCAACAGAAGGAAGCTTGGCACCAGCTTCGCTATCCCCTTTCCCCCATTCAGGAACAGTGGCCCCATGGCTGTAATAATTCTAGGACAGGGAGAAGCCTAAATCTATCACCTGTAACCTGCCAACAGTAAGACAGTATCATACAAGCCTAGCAGATATATTTCTTTCTTCTCTAAAGCATCCCAGTATGAAGCAGTGAAAAACAATTCAAAGATAAACATATATCATCAAACCGAAAGGCAGATCAACACAGTCTCAGCGGCTGCCTCTTTGTGTTAGCGTAACGTCTACAATGTTAACATGACCTGTAAGGCACTTGTGACTCAGCCAGCCTCGCCCACCTCTCAGGCCTCCACTCTGTCACTCTTCTCTGTCCTCCACCCCCTCTTTCACCCTTTCTAACTCCTCATGCTCTCTCCCACCACAAGAAGAAATTCTGCTTCCTCTGTCAAAAATCCTCCCAACATCCAGCCCTGAGCTCTGTTAACTCCAACCCACCCTTCAGGTCTCCATTCAAATGTTGTTTCCTTAGAGAAGCTCTCTCTGACTACAGTTCAGGTCAGACTCCTTTATTACAGACTATCATGGAAATGCTTTCCTTCATGTAGTTCCTGTAATCAGGCTCTCATTAGTTCATTAGTTGATTAATGTATGCCTCCTCCTCTAGACTAGCTCAATGAGAATAGAGACCGTGTCTATCTTTGCTCACCATTGAACCCTCATTGTCAGCTTTGCGCAGTGGCAATATCGTAGCCGATGAGGTTTATCCGAGGCGCGATTATTGCTAATTGAACCCTCATTGTCTGCTCAATAAAATTTTACCGAATGGATGTGCAGATGAATTCATATTAGACAAAAAATAAAAGAATTTTATTTAGTTTTTGCTTGTTAAGATGAATCATCTGTGGGTTATAAAGTAGAGTAGAAAGAAACTGGGAATCTGCCAATCTAACTCTTATTGGCCAGACATGGGCTAGGAATGCTAGCACCAGGCTTTGGCTGGGTTTTCTGACAGTAGAGAAGGTTCAAAATAGGTCCAAGAACTCAATAAGGGGTCCACTGAGGTCAGACAGTACATTAGCATATTAGGCCTCAATTAACAACCCACATAACACATTCAAGAAAATGATGGGGGTAAGCCACCAAGCATCCGGCTGGGTAGCGTATGCGGGTTCTAGTCCCAGTGCTACTGGAGTATAAACTTGGCCAATTAACATCTCTGACTTCAGTTCCCTCACCTGAAACACAAAGGTTAGCCTAGAAAGTTTCTAAGGTCCCTCAGCCTATAAGATTTCAGGACTTGGGAACATGTTCTCAAATGTATGCCGCTCACAGATGTCAACACCAGGTACACTATGTAAGTCATTTGTCTTGTAAAGGAATAAATCTTGGATTATGAAAAATACCTCTAGAGTAAGAAGCAAGATTTGTATACAGGTCAAAAAGAGCAAAGTAGTACACTTCCAAGACAGAGTTGGCAGGTGGCCCAACTATGTGTTCTATTAACAAAAATTTTTTTACTGAATTATCAGGATAAACACCACCAAAAATAGACATCATTTACCCCAGGACTGAAAGCTCTTTATCCAGTAAGTGGTTTTCCTTCTCATTCTAGTACTGACTCCACTGTGTTTCTGGTCACTCACCCACAGCTGGACACTTTACATGTTATGCCTGTATCTGTGACCATCTATTTTCCAGAATTTCTTTATGAATGCCTTCTTAAATATTGAAATGATAAATGCTCAGAAATTTTTGAAAAGAACAAAAAACAGCTCAGACCTACTAACAATTATACCTAATGACAAGGAATTCAAAGAAGTAATTATAGACAAAAAGTTTTTTTAGGAGCAATTACATCATGTAGGGTTGACATTGGGGAAGGAGGGGGCAAGAAAGAGTCTTTAATACCAGTTAATTTGTAATGTTGCTTTATGAGTTTTTAGAATAACAACAAACTACGAATGTATTACTTTCCTTTTTTTCCTCTTTATCATTTCCCTTTACGGACACCTCAAATCTGAAAAGCTTAGTCAGTCTTCACTTTTTACTATATCCTAATTTGTTACATCACTTCACCCATATAGGAAGGGGAGGTGGAAGGCAGTTCTGCCTTTTCATATTTAAAAACTCTTAGAAATTCACTTCTATAAAAATATCTAGTATGATATTGGATCATAAGCACCTATATCCTTCAGTCTACATGCTGTAATTTCTTTTGCCTCCAGGTTTGCCTTAATATTTTGTTATTAAAGAAAAAGTCAGCCAAAGGTCCAGATCTAAGTTATTGCCTAAATTTAATCTAAAATGAAATTCTTGGCAATGGATTGAAATATATACATGCTATAATGGCAGTTTTTGAAAAGTGCAATCATACTTTCAACAAAACTCTAAGATCAAATAAAATTTACTAAAGAAAAAAGTAGAAGAAAATAAAAACTTCCTAAAAATTCTTCTGGAGGTGATTTTAAATAATCTGATAAAAGCCCCCCTAGAGTCGAAAAAGGCATGTGAAATGCCCATTAATTAGATATTTAATTAGTGTTAGATTTTTAAAAATTTTTTAAAGATTTTATTTATTTATTTGAGAGAGAAAGCAAGCGAGCAAGGGAGTGCACAAGCAGGGGGGAGGGGCAGGGAGAAGCAGACTCCCCGCTGAGCAGGGAGCCTGACTTGGGACTCCATCCCAGGACCCTGGGATCATGACTTAAGCCAAAGGCAGACGCTTAACCGACTGAGCCATCCAGGCGCCCATAATGTTAGATTTTAAACCATGATAATAGATGCCCATATTCTAGCAGAATGACAAGCACAAAAGAGACCTCAATAAATATATATATGTATTTTAAATATTTTATTTATTTATTTGACAGATAGAGAGACAGCGAGAAAGGGAATACAAGCAGGGGGAGTGGGAGAGGGAGAAGCAGGCTTCCCGCTGAGCAGGGAGCCGGATATGGGGCTCGATCCCAGGACCCTGGGATCATGACCTGAGCCAGAGGCAGACGCTTAATGACTGAGCCACCCAGGCACCCCCTCAATAAATATTCTTAATGAACTAAGTGCTTATTTTCACTGTCACTCTTCAGATTGTAACCAGATGTATAGTTCAGTAAATTGTGCTTTAATGTTACTTAGAATCTCCTGCTGAAGTCTTTACACTTGTGTCTTAATCGTGTCTAGTCTATGCATGTTTGGATCACTTTTACTAGCTGTTCAACGTTCAAATTGTTCTTGGTCTTACATAGTATATTATTATATAGAAAAAAGTAAATACAGCTAGTACTTAGAGTAGAGAAAATAAAAGCACAGATGCAGAAAGAAAAAAAAAAAGATCATGTCACAAAAGAGTAAAAAGTCACAATAAAATATTGCTAGAGATTTAAAACCACCTGCCTCTACCCCAGACCTGTAAAAATTATTTGAAGACTTAAGGACCTCTATCATTTTTTTAGCTTTAAAAGCAGCTTATCTCCTCCTTCACAAACACATGAGTCTTCTGACCATTACACAAGGCATCACTAATTAAATAAAAATTATATCACAATATATTTGTCTTACATGATTCAACGGAAAAAATTATTTTAATGAAGTATCATAAATTATAAATAAATCATCATTCAAGATCAAGTAAAAGCTTAATAAATTATAAAAACTCTTATTATTGGGTTATGATCTTTATTTAGTTTTCAATATACTCTACTGAATTTTGGGGGCTCAGAGCCAAAATGGGTCTGGGAAGCTAATTTTAAAAGTTATTAAGCAACTCCCTTTAGCAACGTCATGTATTAGGATAGAAAGCACTCAGGTATTTTTTTCTTTTTTTACTTACCTACTGCTGTTTAATACTGTTAAGTTTCTTTTATACAGACAGCTCAGGAGTCACATGCATGGGCCCTTCATTCTTTAAGACATTTTCCTTAGCGATATCTAACACTGCTTGTGGGATTTATAAGTCTTCTCATGGCCAGACAGATGCTCCATTGGCGCTTAACCTGGTTTTACACATTTCTAGAGAACGCTATCTGGTTCCTATAATCTTCTATGCATTTCTGTTTTGTTTTTTAAGATTTTACTTATTTATTTGAGAGAGAGAGAGGGAGAGAAAAAAAGAGAGCACGAGCAGGGGGACGGGCAGAGAGAAAGGGAGAAGCAGACTCCCTGCTGAGCGGGGGAGCCCAACACTGGGATCGATCCCAGGACCCAGAGGCCATGACCTGAGCCAAAGTTAGATGCTTAACTGATTGAGTCACCCAGGCACCCCCATGCATTTCTGTTTTAAGAAGACAACAGAAATGCATGTTCTTTTCATTGCTGTTGATCAAGTACTCCATAAAAAGCTGATGAGAACTCACACCTGAATGGCCTAGCCTTTGCTATTGTCCCACTGGACCCTGGAATGTGAGAGGCTGCCTAAGAAAAAGACCCTTTCAAATGCGGTTTACTGGATGGTTCTTTGTGCCTTTTCCATTTCCATCTCTAACCTGTGAGAAAGAACTTTAAGAGCCATAAGAAAATGTACCCATTTGGTTGGTCAGAATGAAAACAAAACAACATTCTTCTTTCTTCGCCCCAGGGAAAATTAGGAGCCTGAATGCTGATGTTCTCACACCAAATGATCTGACAACATTTAAAAATGCATTTGCAGTATAGGGTTAACATGAGAAGAAAAAGAAAGGAACCTATCCTTTCAAACAGTCTCTGATTTCATTATAAAATCGACCAAAAAAAAAAAAAAAATAGGACTCTTGGGATTTTTTTTCTCAGAAAATGGGTAGAACACACTTTCTTTTCTTTTGCCTTTTCTAATTTGCCTTTGTGCTCTTGACCCAAGAAACTGTATCTGATTACATATCAGAGAGAATAATCAACCTAAACTGATGACTGACATTTTAACAGACTAAACCGTCATATTTCACCACTTATATCTTGGACAGTTTTAGTTTTCTAAGGGCTCTTTTTACAAGTGGGCATCATAAATAGCCAGCACACTGAGGGTTTAATTATGAAATCAGAAGGCTTGATTCACCACCCTCTTTTCAGAGCCCGACACCTCTTCATTCTCAGACGCGATGTCTTAGAGATGCAATCACAAGCACTTACCTTGTTTATTTCCCGGTCTTCCCCAAACTTTTCCAGTGCAGCTGAGTCCTGAGTGGACTCCTGCACATCAGAAGTGACCTCCTTCTCTCTGCCTGGCAGAGTAAACTTTTCTTTCTGTTCTGTTGAGCGTTTTGATTTGAGAATGCTATTGAGATAATTTTCTGTCTCCTGCTTAGCAGATTCAAGTCTGTTTTCCAAATCCTTTTGTTTACACTTAAGTGATTTTATATCATCTTTAATAATCTTCTGTCCCACTGAAGATGTATTTTGCTTGATGGATTTTGCTAAAGCTAAAATCTTCTCTAATGTGCCATCTTGTAAATGGAGTCTATTCTCTAGTTCCTGTAAGTGGAGAAAAGATTGTCACAAAAAGTACCTCCGTTCAATGGTCACAATAGTTAATTGACTTTTGTAAATCACAGAGTATTCTGCTCCACTAGTGGAAAGTATAAAAAATTTACCAATTCATATCACAAAGAAGAAACTTTGGGCAAAATTTAAACTAATGTGCCATCCCAGATCAAAATCTCCAACAAATTTTATAAGACACTAGAAATTTATAAGAAGCAGCAAAGAAAATTCTCACAACACAGTTCCTGGGACGTAGGAGGCGATCAACACATACTTGTTAAGTATATATTTTGTTCAAGATACAGCCTTTTTACACAATCAAAATACTAAATAGTAAGTGCCTACTTTGTGCAAAGCATTGAAAATAAAAGAATCATTTAGAATATACCCACATGAATCTAGTATTAATATTTACAATTCAGAGTAAAGCTTAAATCAATCTACCTAATGCAATATCTGAAATATAGCAAGAATTCAATCAATATTTACATAATGCATGAACAAATCAGGCTGATTTGAGAACTCAAGATTCAAAAGGAATTTGAGGTACTAGAGTAGCTACTGATGTTACTGTTGAAACAGAATAAGCCTTAAAGTTAGTAGGTAAACTATATAGTATTTATCAGTCATTATCCTAATAGACTACACAGTATTCATTTATTCATTCAACTAGCAGCAAATATTATGATAGGTTTTTTTTTTTAATTTTTAAAAATTTTCTAAGTAATCTCTATACCCAACGTGGGGCTCAAACTCACAACCCTGAGATCAAGAGTCACATGCTCCACCAAGTGAGCCAGCCAGGCGCCCCTACTACAACAGGTTTCAAAGTTACATAGATGAGGAAAACACAGTCGAGTCAGGTTCCTATAGTCTAGTGAGAGAGACACAGAAGTAAACAGACGATTGTAATAGAATGTGAAAAGATCTATGCTAACAAATCTGCACAGGTCACTGACACATATTAAGCTGGAAAAGGGAGTTCCAGACTGCATTTCAGAATGACCCGGGTGCAGCCACGGGGACGTTGTCACGGAGAGGGTGGCAAGTACAGGCAGACAGCCCATTCGGAAGTCAATGCAGGGGTGTGTGAGGGGAGCGCCTGCTCTGAAGAGGCAATAATGGAGGGTCTTGGGGAAGGAACAAATTGTAGAGATATTCCAGACATGAAAGAGACAGTACTTAGTGTCTGACTAGATTGAGGAGTCTGGGAAAGGATGGATATAACAGGTTTCTGACTTGAAGCCCGGAGAGATGGTAGAAATATCCAGAGCCAGAGAACACAGAAGAAAAAGCAGGCCTACTGGTGTGGAGCTGGGAGATGGAGAAAAGGAAGTTGATGAGTTATTTTCTGGACACGCTGAACGACAAATAAGCATACGACATCCAAGTAGAGATGTCTAGTGGGGTCAGAAGACCTGAGCCGTAGCCCCTATCCTGTCATTTCACCCGGGTGATCTTGTAAGTCCCTTTTCTCTCCAGAACCCAGCTTATCACATATAAAATGAGGGATCTGAACTTGATGGCCTCTGAGATTCCTTCTACCTATAACAGAGGTTCTATGTTAATTTTTCTGGAGAAGCCTGAGCTGGGTTCCTACCTAACACTTTTCTTAGTCATCCATGGCACCCAAACAGTGCCTTGGACATGATGAGCCCTCAACATCTGTCAAATGATTGCTGTTAAAAAGGGAGGTAGCCTATCACAATGTCAGGCCATGGAGGAGAAGGCTTGCTTGATTCCCAGGTCCCTAAAAGAAAGAGATGAGGGGGCATCTGGCCGACTCTGTCGGAAGAGCATGCATGTGGGTGTTCGAGCCCCGCATGGGGTGTAGAGATTACTTAAATAAATTTAAAAACTTAAAAAAAAAAGAAAGAGATGAAGAATTCCCACACTCAGGCCAGCAGTGCTGTTCTGAGTCTTACCCCATGAAATCTCCAATTAAGGAGCTGCTAAAGAAGTAGCTGAGAAAATGCTTTACTTTGTTCTCTTCTAGAAGACACCTCCCAGGCCTGCTTACTGTTGGCTAAGCAAAGAGTGAGAATCCAAGGGATGTGTTTTGAGGATATGGATCAAGAGCTGTGATCCTCACTGCAAGAGGCTAGGTGCTATTGGAGTGAGGGAGAGGATTTTGGAAGCCCTACATCTGGAGAGAGCTCTAATTTAGACCATGAGTACGAAAAGCAATAAGGTAAAAATTATACAATTCCCGTCCACCCCGATAAAGAATGCAAAACTGAAGCATTTCCCCCTGGTCCTGTGGTATCAGGTACATTCTTTGACTTCCCAGTATCTCCTGGAATCACTTCAATCTTTGAATCAAAGATCTCCAGGAAGTACAGACTGGTCATGGGTAGAACGGTCTCTGAGGGTCCGGAGTGCACGGAAATGTTCAAATTATAAATGGATGTGGTCACTAAAAAAGAACATTCCCATTTTCCATGACTAGTCAGAACCTTAATTATCTTAGTCACCTGAAGAGTAACTGGATTTCTGATCAAAGACACTGATTTGTTCATTGTAATTAATATTGATTCTGTTTTTTTTTTTTTTTTAAGATTTTATTTATTTCTTTGACAGAGAGAGACACAGCGAGAGAGGGAACACAAGCAGGGGGAGTGGGAGAGGGAGAAGCAGGCTTCCCGCTTAGCAGGGAGCCGGATATGGGGCTCGATCCCAGGACCCTGGGATCATGACCTGAGCCAAAGGCAGACGCTTAACGACTGAGCCACCCAGGCGCCCCAATATTGATTCTGTTTTAATGTCCATGATGTCTGGACACTGTTTAATACCTGCAGTTTCTGCAGTTTTTCCTCAACTGCTATTTGATCCACAGGCTTATCAGAAAAACTGGCAAATTCCTTGGAGATATCGTCCAATGCGGCATTCAGGTCTGTGACACAAAGCTGGTATGAGTGGTGTTCTTGAACATGACCTTCCAATTTTTGCACGGAATCCTAAAAATAAAACCATTGACAATTCACCAACTATGTCTCTGAATTTTCTCACTCAGAAAATAATTAAATTGTTCATAACACTTGTTTCATGAGGTTTCATCTTGAAATAGGAATAGGGCCATAAATTGTCCAGAGTTCTTAAGTGAAGTTTTCAGTAGTTGAGATATTTCAACGTAAAATCTCCTCCTCCCCCCTGAAAATGGCTTATTGAAATCACATTTGTTTCCCTCCATGCTTCTGTGCCTTCATTTCATTCCTGAGGACAATTTATTTCTCAAGAGGTTTACAAAACATAAATGTTTCAAATTATATAATCAAATCACAAACATCTATAATAAAGCAGCTCCCTTAATTATCCTTCTTAGTAAAACCAAATATCCACAGTTGGAAATGAGACTATAAGAGATCAGCCTAACTTCAGATTCCTTTCCTAAGAATTAAATTCCAACACTGTGTGTTAGGAAAAAGTAATCCTAACTAAAGAGCGAACCCACCTTCAAGTTCTCTTCCTGAAATAAGAAAATAAGGCGGCCACACCTGATCAGAAAAGTAGTAATTATTAAACTCAACAACTTAGAGTCAAGTGGGTATCTCTTTATCTCTGCACATCTCCTGCAGTCTGTATAAGCAGGATTTCTTATCCACATGATCCTTACATTGAATCTAACTTCCAGGATGCAAATTATAGACAATTCTCTTATGAGAATACACTCCCTCATGGCAAGCTGACATTTATCTCTTAACTCTTTTACTGCAGATCATTCAAGAGAGAGAAACTGATGAGGTTTATACAGAATAATGAATGTACAGCTGATCCTTGAACAGCAGGGGTTTGAACTATCTGGATCCAATTTTATAGTGCAGTACTGTAAATGCATTTCCTCTTATGATTTTTTTAAAGATTTTATTTATTTATCAGAGAGAGAGAGAAGCAGGCTCCCCGCTGAGCAAGGAGCACGATGTGGGACTCAATCGCAGGACCCTGGGATCATGACCCGAGCCGAAGGCAGACGCTTAACCGACTGAGCCACCCAGGAGTCCCTCCTCTTATGATTTTCTTAACATTTTCTTTCCTCTAGCTTATTTTATTGTAAGAATACAATGTATAATACATATAACATAAAAATATGTGTTAATTGACTGTTTATATTATCTGTAAGGCTTCCTGGTCACCAGTAGGCTAATAGCAGTTAAATTTTCCCAAAGTCAAAAGTTATATGCAAATTTTCAGCTGGGGGGGAGCTCAGCACCCCTACCCCACACTTTGTTTAAGGGTCAACTGTAAACCATTACAATGGATAGATGATGGACAAATGGATGGATAGGTAGATGCATGGATCACTTTGACACCATCACCTTCAGAGAGATACATTAAAAAATCCTAGGGGAGCATGGGTGGCTCAGTCGGTTAACCAAGTGTCCAACTCTTGGTTTCGGCTCAGGTCATGATCTCAGGGTCATGAGATGGAGCCCAGCATCGGGGTCCCCGCTCATTGTGGAGTCTGCTTGAGATTCTATCCCTCTGCCCCTCCCCCGGCCCCCTGTGAAGGTTTGTGCTCTCTCTCTCTCTCTCTCTCAAATAAATAAATAAATCTTTTTAAAAAAATTGTAACCCTTCCAACCCCTGAAAAGGAGAACTTGGATGAGAAAAAAATAACATCATCATCAAACAATAGGCACTGGATTCCTCTAGCAAAACTGATGCATCGAGGAGTTAGTATTTGTATCTAAAAATGACAAATTAAATGTTAAAAGTTTTTGATTTACCAAAAGAACAAAAAATGGTTCCATATACAAATATGACATAGTTATGACAATCATTTGAAATTTTATTTTGACCATTTCACCTGTAGCTGTTGGAGAAGACTTTCGTGTAGATGCTTTATTTCCAGCCAAGGCTTTTCACTGAAGTTGGGATTTTTAGTGCACTCTAAGAGGTAACTTCCTTGAGATTTTAACTCTTTTAGCAAGGATGTCAAATCTTGTGCTTTCTGGAGGAATTTCTTATAAATTTTTAACTGAGCTTTCTTCTCCTGCAAACCATGTTGCAGAGCAAAGCCCACTTCCTGTTTCTTTTTTAGTTCTGTGAGCATTAATCTCAGATCCTCCTTACTTTGCAAATACTTCTCTCCTTCTAGTAGAAGCTTTTCTTGATGGCTAAGTTGAACAAGTATTTTAGAAAGGAAATGACTCTTAGCAAATTGGAATGCTTTTTGCATATTATAGTACAATATACATTATAATAAAAAGCATTAAAATAACACTAACATAAATTATTCCCAAAGACTCTTTTGGCATTAATGACATTCTAAATAGCACTAAGTTTAGCTCAGAAATCAAGACAGAAATTATTTGTAGTTTTACTTAAAAAAAAATATTTTTCTTACATAATTTGACCTGAGAATAAACACTTAATAATTTAGATTCCAAACCATTACAGTTTTTATTATGCTTAAATACAATTATCTTATATTCTTCTTTCTCATATAGGTAAAATAAATAATCATTCAGTATATTGGCCAACTAACTAGTTTATACTTTCTATAACTTAAATTTAGTTTTGATCTGTCTTCCTAGAAAAAATACAAAATTCATATTTCCACTAAATAGTAAATGTATCATTTAAGATGTGATATTAATTAAAAATTTTCACCAGACTTATGTCCACTGAATTCAGGCAACATTTACAACGTTTACACATTTAAGAATCTCTTAGAATATATATTTAAAAGCATAATTATTTTACAGTAATACCATGAAGACACTGAAATTGTCTGGGGGTAGGGGGTTTTGGTAAGAAGCAGAGTGGTGAAGGTGGAATGACAGACAATGCTAATTTGTTACCAAGAACTCCATGGGTTGATGAACCAGCTAAAGTGAACACTACCACAGTTATGACAGTGTATTTTCTATCTGATCCAGAGAACTATTCATCTTCATTTCTGCCTCTGATATCGTGGATGCCCCTGACATTACTGACTTTCTCTCCAAGAGATATTATATCCAAATCCAGGAGGCAGACAAAACATACTTGTTATGGCTTCACGGTGTGATGAAAGGCCATGAATAAGTGAAGGCATTGCCCTTTACCTTAGATATGTGTTGGCTAAATGGACTGTGTTGTCCCACTGGTTCTTGATATCAGTAAGGGTCTTCGGAGCCAACAGAGCCTTGCTGCCCTCAGCCTGACTCATGATGGTCTGTATTTTAGCGTCCCCTTCAGGCTTTAGTAAAATGATTTCCTGAATTAAATAAAAAAGATCTTAGAATCTCATTTGCATTACTTAGGGAAAGTACATATGATATCTTTTGATTTATATTTAGATTCTAACTGCAGAGATTTCAAAATTATCTTTTCATTTTTATATATGCCCCAAAGACAATGGTATCTCCTTCACATGATACAGAACTGGTTCTCAACAAATATTTTTCAGGTTGATCTCATTGTATTCCTGCTCTCCTCCTGATTTTCAACTGCCTTCAAATAAGACAGATGCCCAAAAGACCCTGGAAAATCCTTCTTCCTAACCACTCCATTATTTATTGATAGAGAGTTAGGGTAACAACCGAACACAATATTTTTATACACTCAAGATGAGACTTAGGGCTTCCCAGAGGAAAATGCATTGCCCTTTGTCAACTCTTGTCCCTCAGCTACAACATAATTCCCATTCCCTGTTCTTCTCTTTCCCTCCTTTGCTCTAAACAATCAAGTTCCTCCCTAATTGGAAACGCTACTCCAGATTCATCTCCCCTGGAAAACCTTTCACATATAATCCCAATTACTTCAGTAAACCTCACCAACACTTACAGCTCACTATGCATAACCATTTCTTCCTGTAACAATGCTTTGATTAATGTAATTTCAATCCTTCCAGGTTCCTTTTAAGCACATGAGCGTCTGTCCCCTGCATTTTTAACTAACAATGTCTATCCCCTTAGATTAAAAGGGGGCCGGGAGGAGCTTGAGACTTCCTTGCCCTCTGCCACCCCCTCAGCACCTAATAACCTTTATGAACCACACAACACACTTGACATCTAATAACCTTTATGAACCACACATATTCGCTGTGAAGAAGAGTTCCTCTCCAGCCCTGCCCTTGACTATGCTGATGCCGCTCTGTACTGATATATATTCTTTTTACATCCTAGCAAACTCCCACTGCCACAGCTCCGTAGGCCCTGCTCTTACAAAGAGAGGATATACCTTCTCTCTTCTGTCTGCTTGAAAATAATTTTAGATCCATCACAGCCATTCTGTCTTTTAAGCTCAGTTATCTGAATGCCTTCAGCCATTCCACAGTAATCCTATTTTCCATTAAGAAACAAATCTTTGCAGTTTTCCTCTAAATCTTTTAAAAATTAGAGTTCACTCTGACCTTTGGAATTTAGTTTTCATAGTTATACCTTTATTTTTTGGATTCTTTCCTCAAGTGGCATTTTGCCTTCAGATGAATTCAAAACCATAAGGGACTCTTTAATCCCTGCTATCCAGTGAATTATATCATGCGCAAGATCATTAAAGCACTGGTCTTCTGTAGGAGGTAACTTATCCTCTTCATCAATTTCACATAATTGTCTCAAAAATGTTTGGTATCTATCAATCAAATGTGTCGATTCCATTATTATTTCTTCTTCTTCAGTAAGCCCATATTCCTTCAAAGACCTGTTCAACTGGGCCAGAGATTCAAACTGTTCCCTGTAAATTGCAAACATCACTGAAAGTTTATAGCAGTCACAACACCATGTAAGAAACCATGTCAGCAGAAAATATATTCATACAAGATCAGCTCTACCTCTTTCTAGCTACAGCTTCGCAAAATAGCTCAATTTTCTCTCCTGACTTTTCCATTTCTTTCCATTTCTCTTCTTGACTAGTCAACCACTCGCTCAGATTTCTGTGGTCATCCTGGAGTCTAAAAGAACATTACATATGTTAAAATATAAAGCAAGCAAAAAGTGTGTCTATGAAGAGAGGGTTGGCATGACTTTTGTAAGCTAACCAGGTTTTTACTACCTTTTTTTGTTATTCTTTAGGGAAAATATAATTTGTAACATTAAAATCTGAACAGTAATAGCCTGCATTAGAGTGGGATTCTATAAAGCAATGAGCTACACAAATGTATCATAAAGAGCAGGAAACAAACAGAAAACATTTTTGGATTCTCCCCTGAACTATTACTATATTAGATAATTTGAAGAGTTCTCTTAACTTCTATCTTCCTAGAGACAAACTTAGATTTGAAAATATGTATTTTATTTGTGAAATTTGTGTGTATTGTATATCCCAACGTTAGCTGTACTGAGGCACAAAACATGTAAAGGTACCACTAGAAAACATGTTACTTAGATATTGCCTTTATTTCCTACCTCAGTAGCTGCTGCAAGTGGTCACCAAGCTCCTTTGCTCGTGCCTGGCAAATGGACTCCATTTTTTCTAATTCAATTTCTTGATTTATAATCCAACTATTAAGCTCCTTAACATGTGCTTTGGGCAGATGCTTCTTCACATGATTCAGTACAGTTCCCACCTGCTGTATTTTACTGCCTCTTCCTTCAAGAGTCAAGAAATCCTTAAGAAAGACAGAAAGTCAGTGATGTTCTACTGGCAAAGTCGAAGTGTGGTCTCTACAACCCCCATGACACTTTCCAAGCCAGTACATAGACATGCCATCTTTTTCACATCTAATATAAAAAAAGAGCTATGGAGATACGGCTAACTTCAATGGCAAATGATCGGAAGATGATTTATATTAGTTGTAGAATGTGTGTGTACATCTGACTTACTGGAAATGGCATCAAGCAAAATAATGCAGGGCCACCATGAACGTCAGTAGGAATAAGACTGGGAAAGTTGCATTTTTCTTTCCTCAACTTCTAAACACTTGCTCCCTTCTGGTAATCAACATGTAAACCTAAACAGACAATTCTCTATTTAACTTTGTCCAAATCAGAATTTTATTTCAATGTTTGTGGGTCAAGGTTTGAGCATCAATTGCTAAGACCCATGCAATGGGTAAAGTTAAAGGCAAAAAATAAAAAAAGTTGGGGCTTAAACTAAAAAAGAGAAGAAAGGCAATTCTATCAATAAACAACAGTAGCATCAAAGCAAGGAATCAAACAAAGAACATTTAGTGCCACTCATAAGCTTGAAAGTATGACTTATCATCAACCCTAAAGTACTAGATAATCTAACCTAAAGTGACCAAGATTTGAGGATGCCATATGCATTTTAAATGCCCCCATGCACATTACCTTTTATTTCAGGCTTCCCTCCACCACAGTTCAACCAGCTTGTATTAAAGTTCAACTGAGATTTTTTAAAGAAATATTATTCAGAAAAAAATAATAAAAAGTTAAGAGATCTCTCAAGAAAGTAAAGGGATTTCAAAATCCACACTAGGTAAAGCCTTATTTCTTATCAAATATAATTTTAGTTTGACTGGATTTACCAGTAAACACTAAGTTAAAAGGATCTTACAATAGGTGTGAAAATAGAACTTGTTTAAGTGACTCGCACCCTTGCCCAATAAATATGGAGTTTCAAAATATTTGGGGGAAAGTTGGTTATTTGGAAACATTATCTCCGAAGAGAAATTAGTAAGTCAAAGTAATTAATTAACAAATTAATTATTTTGAGAGAGAGAGCTTGAGTGGGGAGAAGGGGAGAGGGAGAGACAGAATCCCAAGCAGGCTCCACACTCATCACGGAGCCCAAGGCGGGGCTTGATCCCACAACCCTGAGATCATGACCCGATCCGAAATCAAGTATCAGAAGGCTTAACTAACTGAACCACCCAGGCACCCCCAAAGTAATGATTTTATCTACTTAAATACAGTTCTATATCTCTAGTATTTTTGTTTTCATAAATTTTGATTAAACTTTATATACATATATATACATATCTTACAGAAAGTTTTTGTAGCTTTTGTTCCACACTCTTTTTTGTTTCTGATGATTCAAAACACTCTTTAAGATTCATTTTAATGTTGCCAAACCAGTCATTAAAGTTCTTGCACTGATCTGCAGGAAAAAACAAAGGAAGCTGTATTCATTCAAGGGAGACTTCAGACACCTTGTTCCAGTAAGAGACTTTGAAATTTGCTTTGCATGACATGGCTACAGGTCATTGTATAAAGTGGTAATAAGTTGAAACCCAACTCTGAGGCTAACAGATTCTAGAGAGTAATTGTGGCATATTTTCTTTTTCTTTCTTTTTTTTTTTTAAGTAGGCTCCACGCCCAGCATGGAGCCCAATGCGGGGCTTGAACTCATGACCCTGAGATCAAGACCTGAGCTGAGATCAAGAGTCGGATGTTTAACCAACTGAGCCCACAGGCGCCCCAAATTGTGGCATATTTTCTATGCCAAACCTCCTTTCCAAGCACACAGGACCCCCAAAGACACTTGCAGGGGCAGCCTGCTCACAGACATGTCCCCGGATTCACTCACTGCAGTGAGCAGGTCAGATGTGAAAATGCTGGTGACCTTCTTTCATGAAATAAAGATTTGGGACTTGAAAGAAATAGATGTTATTTACAATAAGCATAGATCAGTGGGTGCTTCCCCCCAAAAGAGTTATCTGAATAAATCCTAACTAAATCCCTTTCCTTAACTAGAATCTCTGCAACCATTTGTAAGTAAAGCTTAGATAAGCCTTCATGTTCACAAGACTTATTCAGACTTCAAGATTCCCAGAAACAGTTAAGAGAAACATTGCACTCACCATTCAATAACTTAGAAAAGTGATCTTGCAAAACACTTTTTTTGGTATTAAATAAATCACTGACACTTTCATATTGCTTTTTTAATTCAGAGAGCTCAGGAGTCAGACAACCTATTTGATTCTCAAGTAACATCATACTGTGCTTTTGCTGTAGGATTTGCTGCTGTATCTCCTAAGTACAGAAACAAACAAACAACAATTAAGTCTCAAAATGAGCTCAACTTACACAAAGCATAATAGATCTCCATTGTTTTTGTAAAAATCTAAATGATTTTCTGTTGGGTGGACTCGCTTTACCTTAGCCAGTAAATATATAACACAATGCAATTTTAATACCAAATAATTACTGCCCCCAAAGCAATTCAAAGGTGGAACTGCTAACTATATGACAAATTGTCTGAGTTTTTGCCCCGACTTTCATTTTTTAGTAACTATTTTTATTAACCTCAAGAGGTCAAAGCTATCAGAAATAAGGGTGAAAATAAATCTGAACCACAGAAGAGAAACAGCTGGGACATACCTCTAGTTTAGTAAAGATCTCTAGGCTGTCGGAAGGAGACAGGGCTTTTAAGAGGGACTCGGTCATTCCAATCTGGGTCTTGGCTTGGTCAAGATCTTCCCTTAGCTCAGCCGTGCTGCCACTGAGAGCAGAGAGGTTGGGTTCTCCCATTAAATGCGTTTTTACATTTTCTATCTTGTTTAAAATGGAGGACTCCATGACCTGAAATCATGAAACATATGACTTTATTTAACTATTTAACTATTTTAAGACAACTGCATTGCTAGAGAATGAATTGAGACTGCTTCATTTCAATGCGAAATTAATTCTTCATTGTTCTACATCACTGATACAATTCCAATTGTTTAAAAAAGAGTAATATGAAAAACTGAGATTGACATTCGGACTTTTTTTTCCAAAAGACGAATTTGAATCCTTCCTCCCGAAACAAGTTTTATCTACCATATCAATTGCGGTGCCATCTCATGACATTCATTTGAAAATATATTAAAATATATAGAAAAAAATTAAACCTGCATTTATTGAGTGTTTATTATATGCACAGCCTTGTGGTAAGCACTTTATGTACAAAATACAGGCTTTAGAATGTTAAGTAACTTGCCCAAGATCACAAAGCTAGAAGGTAGCAGAGCCAGGACCCCACCCAGAAAGTCTGACTCCGGACATCATATTCAGCCACTGTGCACTCTGATCTAAATAAAATTGTACGAAATCTCTTCACACAATAGAAAACCACACTTGGGGCAATCTCCCTGCTTCTGCATCTAGCAATTAATAAACACAGAATCACTTGAGCCATATTCTCCTTCCTATGGCCAAAAGACACTCAAGAGGAAACCCTTGTTACTTTACACCTCTATACAGGAGTCCTGGAAATAAGTGAAATGAGAATAAAATAATACAAAAATAGTATTTATTCTAAACAAATATAATGAACTATGCCAACTATTAAAAATTTAGTTGGATTTAATGTAGGAACTGAATAAAGGTGAACTAAATAATGATCCTAACTTTATTTTAGTTTTAAGATTTAGAATTCTGGTTTATGAACATTATTTTTTTTAAGATTTGTTTGTTTATTTGAGAGAGAGAGGGAGAGAGCGCAGGGGGGAGGGGCAGACGGAGAGGGAGAGAGAAACCCAAGCCGACTCTGCACTGAGTGCAAGTCCAATGTGGGGCTCAATCCCATGACCCTGAGATCAGGGCCTTAGCTGAAACCAAGAGTGGGATGCTTAATCGGCTGCACCACCCAGGCACCTCTGAACATTACTTTAGAGTGCTTTAATTGCAACTGTCAAATAAAAATTCTCTTACCTGCAGTTCAAGAGGTATTTCACTGCTTTGAAGGAGACACTGGATTTTAGCCACTCTTTTAGAAAACTCTGAAGATTTTTGTTCATGGGCTTGTAACTCTTCCTATAACAAATAATGTTAATGGAAAATATCTTTTTACTTTATACTTTATTTTCTGGCACCCATGATTACTATTATTATATACAGAAACTGAGAGGGCCTTTGAATTTCCCCCAAATCACTTGTTTTTTTCAAGGAGTCCTAGGAGTTATAAACCCAAGTGACTTTATGAGTCAGGCAAATGTTACAACTGAGTGAAGCCTTCTAACTAGAAGACGACAGACGGGGTCAGGCTTGTGCTACACAGAATACAGCGCCTGCATTGCATTTCATTGATCTGTGCAAACTGTGCCATCTGCGCATGCGCGCGCACACACTCTGTTGGCAGAATCTGGCCGACAGGCTGGCAGTTTACAATCTTTAACTTCAAATTTTTTTTTTTCCTTAAAGATTTCATTTATTGGACAGGGAGAGACACGACGAGAGAGGGAACACAAGCAGGGGGAGTGGGAGAGGGAGAAGCAGGCCTCCCTCGAGCAGGGAGCCCGATGTGGGGCTCGATCCCACGACCCCAGGACCCCAGGACCGTGACCCGAGCCGAAGGCAGACGCTTAACGACTGAGCCACCCAGGCGCCCCTAACTTCAAATTTTTAAACAACCTGCATATCAAGGCATTTTTAAGGGACTTACTCATTTACACTTAGAAAATCATAATTTCTATCACCATATACAAAGGAAACTCATAAATCTCTACACATTTTTGAAAACCTTTTTCAAATGTATAAAAATGGATATGTGAATTTAAAAGTGGATAAAATAACAAACATTAGAGAACAAATGAAGCATTAGACCTGGCATACTACAAAGCCTTCATGCACACAGACATATTTTTCTATTACACCGAACCAGATATAATTGGTAATATTTGACTGTTTTCTGACCAACAAAGATTGAGATTTCATGCGATCCAAGTGAATAAAACATAAATAAGCTATTAGAAAGAACTCTTCCTAGGGTTAAAAGAGATAACTTAAAATCTTTCCAAATGGCAAAACCAGAGATTACGGTTTTAAAAACTAGCCTTTTTTGAAGCTCTAATAAGACTTTCATACTTGGCCTGGTATTTTTTTCTAATCTTTTGTAAGGAGAGACTGCTTAATTCAAATTATGAAGGTTGCCCATAATCATGATGTAGATCAGGGGCTAATAGTCTAAGGGCTGGCAGTCTATTTTTATAAACAAAGTTTTATTGGAACCCAGTTACTTCCAAGCATTTATGTATTGTCTATGAAAGCTTTCAAGCTACAACATCAGCATTAAGCAGTTGTGACAGTGACCAAATGATCTACAAGCTTAAAATATTTACCATTTGACCTCTTAAGAAAATGTCTGCCAACCCCTGGGACCAATATTGACCACCTGGGAACAATTATGCATTTTGATGGGGCTTCTTCTAGGAGTTATTAACATTTTTTATACCATAAATGCCTCTGATAGTCTGGTGAATCCTGTGGACCCTTTGCATAACAGTATTTTAAAAACAAAATGTGAGATAAATTATGTAGGATTATAAAGGAAAACAATTATATTGAGTTACAGTTATCAAAATATTAAAAATAATTATTGCTATAGTAATATATATGTTTCTATATTAATACCTTAAATAATAAGAACTAGAAGTGACACTACTAAATACCATAATTTCAAAGTAGTGATAAAAGGTAACAGTTACATCTGGATAATGATTCAAAAATATCTGTGATTTTCTTGATAACAAAGTCACACAGAACGTTCATCCAACTATGTTTGTTGACTATATTCATAATTGGAACCAATACTACATTTTGGTTAGACATTCATAAAAATAAAGATGCAATTTTTCCCATATGAGGTCATTTTATCCATGAACCACTTGGGTGTCTGTCAACCCCAGATTAATAATACCGGCTAACACCGTCCTAGATATCACAAAGGAAACAACAGAAAGGTCCCACTCAAGGGATAATGAAAGAAATAAGACATTTCTTTGTGATTTCTCTACTCTGCTTCAAGAAAGCAAGCTCCGTATCAAACATCAGCTGTGTACAAAAAGCATACATTTTATCTCAGTTACAAATTACCTTCAGTTTTTCTCTTTCTTCTTCAGCCAGTTGATGTAATTCCATTTTTCGAAGGACCTTTTCAGTCCACTCATCAATGACATTTTTTAAGTTAAAAAGTTTGTCCCATAAAGCTAGAGCTCGACCAAGATTTTCATAGTAGTCTTCTGTCTTCTCATTTATCTACCATAATTAAAAAATAGAACACATTTAGTGGTAAAAAGTATAAAAACCATTGTTTCAGACAGACTCTATTTTAAAATAAAAGTTTAGTTTACCTTTGCTTTTTAAATAATTTGCTTTACTTATCAACAAAAAATGTGCTTTTTTTTTTTTAAAGATTTTATTTATTTATTTGAGAGAGAGAATGAGATAGAGAGAGCATGAGAGGTGGGAGGGTCAGAGGGAGAAGCAGACTCCCTGCTGAACAGGGAGCCCGATGCGGGACTCGATCCCGGAACTCCAGGATCATGACCTGAGCCGAAGGCAGTCGCTTAACCAACTGAGCCACCCAGGCCCCCAACAAAAAATGTGCTTTAACATATCATGTAGTTCTTCCTTCCACAAAAAAACTTTGCTGCCACTTTTAGGCAACTCAAAGCAATAGTCTTCCTAATTTCTAAACCATAAATTAAAGGTGCTTTTAAAACACAGAAGAAAATATTACACGGACAAGTTCTTACTCTGTATCATAAAAATACAATTATTACTCAACCAAAACTGTAATATATAAATATATAGTTGAACATGAATATCTCGAATGGTTTCTATATTAATTAATTTTAGATAAGTTGAGTATAAGCTTTTATATCTCAAAGATGATAGACCCATTTGTTAGTAGTGTCCAACTCTGGGGGTGAAATTAATTCCTAAGTCATAAATTTTATATTATTTGAACATTTTATAATAAACACTTTTGAATTTTATAATTAGATAAAAATATTAAAGATACAACAGAAAAGATCAATTGGCTACAAAATAAAAAAATTTTTTTTTTTTTAAAGATTTTATTTATTTATTTGACAGAGATAGAGACAGCTAGAAAGGGAACACAAGCAGGGGGAGTGGGAGAGGGAGAAGGAGGCTTCCCGCCAAGCAGGGAGCCCGATGCGGGGCTCGATCCCAGGACCCTGGGATCATGACCTGAGCCGAAGGCAGACGCTTAACGACTGAGCCACCCAGGCGCCCCTACAAAATAAAATTTTTAGTGAATTAAATTGTCACTCACATCAAGCCATCTATCCACAATAATATTAGCTTCTTTTTCAAAAGGAGGCTCTTCAAAAATTCTCATTTTATTTAGATGAAATTGTAGATTTCTGCAGATCTGGTTAATCTTGTCTACAACTTCTAAATGTTCACTAAATTCTTCTTTGACAATTTCAATCTGTAAAAAAGATAGGTAACATGTTTTTGATATATTTACATAGAAAAACTGGTAAGAACCAAAATTCTATTATTGGCTATTCATAACAGAGTATTTCCTTTGTACATTATACTTTTGTAAAGCAAGCTGTTATTTTCACACTTCCTCAATAAAAAGTTTTTAGAATCCTAACCATCTCATTTAACAATAATGCTACACCCAAATTTCTTCCCACTCCGCATGATGAAATAATTATAACCATCTAAAACCATGTTTCTTGTCCATGTGAAATAACAGTCTACCCAAAAAAAGCACCTTCATTCAATAGTATAAAAAATGGCAGATCCTAGATTCCTCTAACAGGAATCATCTTTGGAGTGTTGAAGAACCTACATGCTCACCTGAATAAAACAGACAGAACTCTAATACATCTTTAATATGGCTTCAATTTTAATCTTCCATGATTCTAACTCCACATTACTTCTAACATGGAAGGTGAAACACTACTTTATCAAAAGGCCAATGATCTTAAACTACAAAATAAAATTTGAGAGCTGACTAATGTAATCTTCATGTTTCACTCAGCTTACCAGTCTTACCTGAGCATTTTAAACAATTGTATAAAATTTGAAAATAGATTTCTCATAAGCAAATATCTAAATAAATATATACACCCGAGGAAATGTCTGGAAATACAGAGTAGATATAATTTTCCCCATTCTTCCCATTAAGTACAACTAAAAACCCTGGATATCATATACCTTCTTGAACAACTGGGGGCATCATCTCTTGAGCACCAACTTTGTGGTAAGTTCCCTGCATTTTCTTTTTTCCCTCAGATATCCCAGAGCGTGTGCTGAAGAAGCGCGGGGAAAAAAAAAAAAAAGTCCTAAGGGAAGCTTGCTCTCTTCAGCCAGAGAACCAAAAATGGGACAATCTAGCACGACAGAAAACTTTTAGAAAATAATCACTCCCTAGGGCCAAATAACATAGAAAAAGATATGAAGAGAGTTCACCAAAGATGACATACATTGTGTGTTGTGGCAAACAACCACAAGGAAAGATTAATACCATTAGCAAGTGAGGAAAATGCAAATTAAACCATAATGTGATACCACTACATACCTATGAGAATGGCTTAAAAAAATGGAGACAATATCTAATGCTGGCAATGCTGCAGAGAAACTGGGTCACTCCACATTACTGATGGGAATGGCTAGGCAGTTTCTTTAAAAACTAAATACACAATTAACATACAAGCCAGCAACTGTACTCCTGGGCAGTTAACCCTGAGAAATAAAAACTTCTATTCACATAAAGACCCCTACACGGAGGTTTATAGCAGCTTTACTCATAATAGCCAAAAATTATAAACAACCTAGACGTCCTTCAGTGGTGAATAATTAAACAAACTGTGGTTACAACCATACCAGGGGATACTACACAGCAAGAAAAAGGAACAAACTATCAACACATGCAAGAACCTGAATGAATCTCCAGAGAATTATGCTGAGTGAAAACAGCCAATCCCCAAAGGTTACATACTGTATGTACACACCGGAGGGAAACAGGAGGGTTCTAAAATGACAATACGAGGGGTCCTTGTGGGGATGGAAATGTTCTTTATCTGGACTGTATCAACGTCAGTAGCCTGAGTGCAACATTGTACTATGTACTTTTATAAGATTTAACACTGGGGAAACTTACAGTAAAGGGTACACAGGATCTCTCTATAGAATTTCTTAACAGCTGCATGTGAATCTACAATTATCTCAAGATCAAAGTTTAACTGAAACAATAATTGAATAAAAATTTTAAAATGAGAAAAAATTACTGGGGAGGTTTCTGTCTCCTGACTAATGACTGACTGATATATCTGTAAAGATGAAATGCAAACGCCGATGTCTTCTCTCCTGGCACAGGACTCTTCGCATTGGGCATAATAAATTTTGTTCAATCAAATGGAAAAAAAAAAAATTAAAAGAACTTTGTTGTTACACTGACACAAGCCACCACTGAGAGAAGAAAAAAGAAAGAGCAAGAGAAGGTCACCATTGACAGGAACTGTGGGTTTTGTTCCACAATAAATGGAAAGGGTAGAATAAAGGAAAAATAGACTCACTCTGCCTTTTCCCAAACTTGAATAGTCCCCTGACATTCTAGCCTTTAGTCTTACTTTTGCACTTCTGTCTTTCATTAAAGAGAGTGGAAATCTGGTCCCATATTCTAGATAAACATCCAGGTTTCTATGGTTTGGAAGACAAAAGTTCTCAGTGGTATATCATGTTTCAGCCACTGGTGTAAAGTCTCACGCTACAAATGCATACTACAGAAATGGATTGTTTCTGAAGACAGTATCTAATTCATCACAAAATTAACTGAAAGTTATGTTAACCATCAGTATTAAAATGTGCTTTTTTTCAGACAGTTAAAAAAGCATCTGAGAAAAGAAATATTAGTGTACTAGAACTTGTATAGCTTCCATACAAAATAATATATTATTTCAGCAAATATATAAAATGCTCATATGCTAGATACCATATTAGATATAAGATTCTCAACATAATAAGAAACGCCTGGGCCCTTATACATTTTTCTCTTTTAAAAAAAGATTTTATTTATTTGTCAGAGAGAGAGAGTGAGCACAAGCAGGGGGAGCGGCAGGCAGAGGGAGAAGCAGGCTCCCCACTAAGCAAGGAGCCTGATGCGGGACTCGATCCCAGGACCCAGGGATCATGACCTGAGCTGAAGGGAGATGCTTAACTGACTGAGTGACCCTGGTATCCCCCTCTTACACATTTGTTAAAGGCAATTAATTATTTTGTTAATTTTTAAAATATCTTGGTGAGCAAACCTTTACAGCTGAGAAAGGGGAACAAAGCAAAGTTAACCAATTTTTACTTCTGCCAAATACATATTTCAAATGTTTACAGAGAATGCAATGTTATGATGACTGAAACATGATTTTGTAGTCACATAGACCTGGGATTAAATCACAATTATGCCATTTATTAGCCATATAATCCTGGGGAAGTTACTTAACCTCTATATAGTCACTTTTTACCTTTTTTACAAATTCCAGGACATAAATAAATTGGACATTACTGGTAAGCAAGATCAGCATGCCTGAAAAATTCAATACATGGATATGGTTCTTTTTTTTTTTTTTCCTCTGTGTTGCTTCCTTATTGTTCAACAGTAAGATCCTTGAGACTAGCATTATGAACCTGTCTTCACATCAGGTGAAGAACCCAGGTCACTGTATTAATATCTGAGCTACTCTGTGATAAGATTCCAAGATTTGGATTTAGAACTGGAGGAGATAAAGGTCTTGTAAGTATTTAGGCTGGCCCACATGCTTGAACTATTTTTTTTTTCCCAGAGAACTTGCTGGGGTATTGGGCACTTGTGCAGATTATAAAAGAGCAATACCACTGGTCTTATTTTCTGAGTCTATATCTCCTTTGACAGTCCCACAGCAAATCAGGAAAACTGACAGGGCAGGGGTGCGGAATTTCTTTGTTCTTTATTCATGACACCATTTTAATAACATTAAAATTCCTACAGTTACTTCTAAAATTGTCTAAAGAAAAAAAAGAAAACAAACACCTCTAAACCTTGGTTTTCCCACTAGTATAACAGGGCTAATACTACTTACCTTGTAGGGTTATAGGCTTATGTGGGAATGAAATGATACAATAATGTGTGAAGAATGTGGCACATAATGGCCAAGCCATCCATGGTAGAAGCTATATCATTATCATCATCATCACCATTTTTAGTAGTAGTAGTAGTGTTACTTAAAACCTCAAGGCCACATGATCATCTTATTTGCAAATAAAACCAATTTTTCCAGCTTCAGGATTTTCCAGCTTCTGGGACAAATCATTTATTGGAGTGGAGGGGCATAGTTTGGCCCGTGAAAAAAGGAGATTAGTAAATTTTTAAAGTGTTGCCATTAATGTCTTTGGTATTAAGAATTTTCCATACTTAATATATCCTTAGGCTAGATTCCTAGAAATGAAATATTTGGTCAAATGGTAGACAGATCTTCAAGGATCTTGAATAATATTGTCGAAGTATTTTCCAAAAGGGTAGTATCAATCTACTCTTTAACCAGCAACATAAGAGTACACATCTCGCTGACTATCAAAAGGCAAACAAAGGTATTTTTGAGTAGTTCTGGTTTCCTTTGATTACTCACGAGGGTGAACTACGTCTCTCCCACCCACTCATGCTCTCCCCCCCAAAATAAATAAATAAAATCTTAAAAAAATAATAAATCTCATAGGAAACCAGTTAGACAGTCACATATTGTACAACTGGTGTCCAAACAGGGTTCTTTGTAATTGGTCAGTTCCAAGAGACTGAGTCTGAGAAAGTAGGTCTCAGACAGAGGCTGCACCTCATCTATAGCTCTGGCCATGTGTCCGCACCCTGAATGTCACTTCAGCTTCAGGAGTAAGAGTTCTAGATAAAGACTAAGTTGTAAGAATCTGGTTGATTCTCTCTCTCTCTCAGCAAATGGGAAGTTCAATGAAATGAAATTGCTTTCTAACAGGTGTATCAAGTAGATTATATTTCACACATGCTTTTGACCCTTTAACAGCACCTTAGCATAGGACTCATAAAACCAGTAGCAAAAGCAACTTCCTGGTGTATAGTAAGAGTGTAGTAGTAGTATTCCTCAACTACTCCATTCTTCTGCCACTTTGGTTGATAACCACCTAAAATCGTAGAAAATAATGACACCTAGTGTTCAGAATTGTTACTCTTCTTAGAATACGTTGTGATTGGTAAGGCTATGAATACAGATGTAGTATCATGGATGTAAACTCACACATCTTTACAGAAAACGAATAAATAAAAATGTAATTATTCCTTTGCCTGCTAATAATGGAGGGGTTTTCCTACTACCTTCATTCTCTCGAGCCTAAAATGAAGTCTCAGGTTCGTTTTTGGTAGAAGGTCAGTGCAAAGACTGTCAAAACTATAGAGAGGTAGCAGCAGGGGTGAACCCAGACTCCAACAGAACCACACCACCAGTATCCAAAACCAAACACAAGCAACCCAGCATCAACGTGGGGACTGAATTATTCCAAGCCCTAGTAATAAATTCAATAAGGTCTTAGATATCTGATAAAACAGGGTCACTGTTCTTTTAAGCCAAGTTTCAAAAATGACTCTATTTATAATATCCTCTTTATTATCAAGGCCATTGTGTAGAGTTTCCTTTGGAATCTGGACTCACCTCTGCTATCCTTTTCTTCAGGTTCTCTTTTCCCATATAGGAAGCCTGAAGGGAGATGACATTCTCTTCTTTTTGAATCAAAGCAGTCAAGACACTTTTAAAATTCTGATATTGTCTTAAGAGCTCCAAAACTCTTTCACATTGGTCAAGGCTATGGAAAAAAAAAAAAAAAGTAAAACAGGTAAATCTCTAAAAATAATAAAACCATTCTCTCTCTTTGTAAGTATCCTATAATAATGACTAACACTTTAGAGAAGGATTTTTCCTCTTGACATAGTTTAGCATGTTGTTTTACCAATGTAACCTAAGAATGACGGCACATACAGTTATCTGGCAAACGGATGGTATAAATAATCACTGGATTATGATTTTCACCAGATCAATTAAAAAAAAAAAAACCACCAGATGTAAGCTCTAGAAAGAAACACAGGATTCATAATCTTAAGAAATCAGCATCTCAATTTCATCATTAACCAAAAAACATCTTGGAAAACAGTACCTCCCTAGCACTACTTTTGGAGATTGTTTCGATACTAATTCAGCAAGTCACAGTTGGTTTATGTCTATTTAACTCATTCTAGATTTAGCCCTCTTTAAAAAGTAAAGTAAGGGGCGCTTGGGTGGCTCAGTCGTTGAGCATCTGCCTTCGGCTCAGGTCATGATCCCAGGTCCTGGGATCAAGCCCCACATCGGGCTCCCTGCTCTGCGGGAAGCCTGCTTCTCCCTCTCCCACTCCCCCTGCTTGTGTTCTCTCTCTCGCTGTGTCTCTCTCTGTCAAATAAATAAATAAAATCTTTTAAAAAAAAAAAAAGTAAAGTAATACAGATAATTTGGCAGTAAGGATACCTACTTATGGCTGGGCACTAATCAGTCATATGAACTTAGATAAGTTACTTTAGCCTCTTTAGACCTCAGTTCTTTCCTCTCTAAAATCTAAGGGTAGACTAGATCGAATACCACAGACAGGCTTGATCTTGACTACTGTACACTCAAGCTTCCAGTAAAACACAGGAGGTGCACCCAGACAGAGTTCTGTGTAAAAGGACCACTGAGGTGAGCAGAGTTAAGGGAAACTTCCAGGGAGCTGAAGTACTAACCAGAGCAAAAACAGATATACCACTCAGCCTCAGGGGAAAGGGAGAAAGTCCCCTGAGCCAGACAGGAGGGTGCCAGTAGGAGATGCTAGAACCACCTGCTGGAAAGGGAAGGGGTTAAGACCATCCTGACCTCTCTCTCTGCTTGTCCTCAAATCTCCTACTAGTACCTCCCACTTCCTATTCCAACTGGACCCATTGGCCTGGCTGGTACAGTCTGTTAGGGATCAGCCTTCCTGACCACTTCTCTGTTGAGGCAGAGAGTAAGGGAAAGAAGGCATGGATGGAGAATATTCAGCAGAACTGCCAACTAGGACTGGTAGGTAATGGCTATCACATAGTTAAGAAAACTTCTGAGCCTGCCCAGGCTCTGCAGAAAAAATGGTGGTAACTGACAAGCAATGTTTGCCATTCAAATAGGGTGATGTGGTAGAATAATGCCCCCAACCCCAAAGATGTCCACATCCTATCCCTGGATTCTGTGAATATGTTCCCTTACATGGCAAAAAGTACTCTGCTGGTATGATTACGTTAAGGGTTTTAAAATAGGGACATTACCATGAATTATCTGTGTGGGTGCAGTATCATCACAAGGGTCCTTATAAGAGGGAGACAGGAGGGTCAGAGTGACAACAGAAGCAGAGATGAGAGGAGAGAAAGCCAGATTAAGATTTGAAGATGCCACACGGCTGGCTTTAAAGATGGAGGAAGGGGACACACATCAAGGGAAGTGGTAGGAGGCCTCTAGAAGACAAGGAAATGGATTCTGTCCTAGAGCCTCTGAGAAAGGAAGGCAGCTTCATTTCAGAATTTCCAACCTCCAGACTGTAAGATAAATTTGTATTGTTTTTCAGCCACCAAACTTCCAGTAATTAGTTACAGAACAGCAACAGAAACTAACACAGGTGGGGTAATAATAATCATAAACACACTGTGTATTTGTTATCCCTCTTAAATAACCTCTTAAATTCATTGGGCTATAATCTAGGATTCCAGATCTTGCCCAGACATTGGCCCCATGAGCTTCCAGTATGAAACTCTCACGTTTGCCCCTCTTTAGATCCATGTAAATGTGTTTTCAACATATCTCAAAAAGTTAACTGTGCTACAAACAACTTCTCAGATTTGGGAGGGATTTTTCTCCTTACCATTCAGTGACTGAAGCTTTTGTACTCTCCCACAAAAGTGCTGTATTTTGGAACTGTTGATTCAGTGATTTTTCTCTGCCATCTTTGAATTGTGGAAGAGAATTAACCATCTCTTGCAAGCATTTCTTCTCTTCTTCATATTCATCTAGATCCTTATCCAGTCTCATTAGTGATTTTTTCCTTGATTATGAAAGAGAAAAGTTTGATAGCCAGTTATTAGCCAATCTGATTCAACACAAGTATGGGTAATTTGGGGGAGCACGCTAACTTTAATTTGCCCTCAAATTATTATATCAAAATTACACAGTCCTATTACAGAGTTCATGAGGCTCTTTGCATCTCCAGAATACTAATTTGGTATATTAGACATAATAAATATACAAAACCACAAGCAGTAGAATTTTTCTGTGGTGAACACACTTGTTAAGGGAGTAGATATGTATGTGAGAGAAAAGAGAAAGAGTATGTGTGTGTGTGAACGGGAAAGAGAGCATAGAATAGAGAGAAAAGAGATGGATGATCATGCCCTGCAAGCTCCTAAGGAAGAGTGGAGGAGGCCAAGGAGAAAGGAACAAGCAAGGAAATCTTGAATTTCTACATTCTATACAAAAACCTCTTCCCCATCAAAAAAAAAAGAGTCACGGGGCGCCTGGGTGGCTCAGTCGTTAAGCGTCTGCCTTCAGCTCAGGTCATGATCCCAGAGTCCTGGGATGGAGCCCTGCATCGGGCTCCCTGCTCAGCGGGAAGCCTGCTTCTCCCTCTCCCACCCCCCCGCTTGTGTTCCCTCTCTCGCTGTCTCTGTCAAATAAATAAAATTAAAAACAAAACAAAACAAACATTTGACCTAAGAGCTTTAACCTGCAAACTAATCCTGGAAGGATTAACTCCATTCACCTAGGTCTAAATTGCTTTTATCACATACTCACTGCCTCTCCCTCCCTCTTCCACTTCTCTCTGGAATCCACTCCCATAAGGCTTTCACTCCCTACCGCTCCTCCAAAACCACTCATCAAGATCTCCAGTAACCTCCACGTTGCTAAACCCATGTTCCATTCTCAATCTTTGCTCCCTTCACTGGTCAGCGGCAGGGTCAGAGTGACAACAGAAGCAGAGATGAGAGGAGAGAAAGCCAGATTAAGATTTGAAAGGCCTCCTCACTTGACCCCAGGACTCTTGATTTTCCTCCTCCTATACTGGCCACTCCTTCTCGGTACCTTTGCCTGGTTCCTCCTCATCTCCCTAATTAACATGGAGTGCCTGGAGCATGCAGCTCAGCCTTCTTCTGTGGCCTATCTGAACTCACTCCACTGGCAATGTCATCCATCTCATGACTTTAAATAGCATTCTAGACGCTGATGACTCTCGAATGCATACCTCTAGCTCAGCCCTCTCTCCTGACTCCATCTACTGTTAAGAGTTTTGTTGATATCCTTACTTGAATGTCAAATAAGTATTTTGAACCTGTCATTTCTAAAACCGAGCACACTTGATCTTTCATTCAATACCTGACAAACTTCACTCTTTCTCATCTCAGTTGATGGTAACTCCGTTCTTCTAGTTGCTCAGGTCAAAGCCTAGAATCATTCTTGACTCCAATCTTTCTTTTATAACCTAGGTACAGTGTGTCAACAAATCTTGTGGACTCTGTCTTCAAAATATATTCAGAATTTTAGCCCTTTCTGCCACCTCACCACTGGTCCATACCACCATCATGCCTTACCACAGATGAAGCTAGACTTTCTGTATCTTCCCTTGACTCCTACACTCTGTTCTCAACACGTCAGCTAGAGAGAGCCTGTTACATTGAAAACTAAATCGTTTCCATCTGCCCAGAACCCTCCAATGACTTCCCATTGTACTCAAAGAAAAAGCCAAAGTTATCACATGGCCCACAGGTCCCTACCTGAGCTAAGCCCCATCCCACCTGTTCCCTTTCTGATTCCCCTTTCATACCTCTTCCCCTCGCCTCTGCCCTTCTCACCTCCTTGCCTCTCCTCAGACATGCGGCCCATTCCCACCTCTGGCCTTTGTACCTTCCGCTCCCTCAGCCCGGAAAGCTCTTCCTCCTGGTAGTCACCGGGCTAGCTCTCTCATCCCATCTGACTCAAAGATTTACTTTCTCAGTAAAACTGTCCTTGATGACCCTTTTGGAATTACAACCCCCTCCTCCTTCCTTGCTTAATTTTTCTTCATAGCTTCTATCACCATCAAACATTGAATATCTTACTCCTCTCACTAGAAAAAAGCTCTATCATGGCCAAGAGTTTTTGTCTATTTTGTTAACTGCTATATCCCTAATACCTAAAATAGTACCTAGCACACAACACGTATTTGTTGTATTAAAAATTAAAGCAATTTATTGTTTATCAATGTATAGATTTTCATGTGTAAATTAACATTAATTTATTCATTACTTATTATTTATAAATATATAATAAAAATTTATTAACAATAAATAATGAAATTAGTAATTAGTTCGACACCTCACTAAGAAGTGGGCACTGTGGGAATGAAAGTCTCATTGAGATGAGAGCACAGGGCAATTTCAGAGGGAAGAGCTTGGTCAGCTGAAGAGCCTCAAGAGAGCATTTAGCCTGAGGGACTCGGTGGGCAGAGGAGACGGAACGTGGGAATGATTTAGACAGGGGAGGGGAGGCCCCAAAAGTAACTTGCTAACATTGTCACTTGCAGGACCTGGAGGCTGGCTCTGAACGCCAGCATTAAAATAACAGCACTCATACAGAAGGCTGCCCGCCTCAGTTTACTGCAATTCTGCTCATTCTCCAAAATCAGCACTAACCTTAGCTAACCTCTCAAATTCAATCCTATGCCTTCCCACTCAGTCCCCCTCCCAATCCTGCTGGGAGGAGAGGAGAAAACCAAATACTTCAGGAAGAAGTAGGGACAGGGCATGGCATGCGTATCTTCTACCACTTCTTTCGTTATTATCCAATGTGTGGAGTATTTTAGGTCTTCCCCCGTCACGATAACCCCGTAATAAGTAACAAAGTCACTAAAAGGGACTTTGAAGGAACTCAAGTACTTTACACACATCTTATTTCACTCTTCCTGTGTCCATGAAACACACACTTTAATGAGAAAAAAATTATAGAGCATTTTGTGAAGGCACACTAACAACAAAAATGAAGCTTGTTTTTAAAGTCTACAGAAAAGAATGCTGAATGCTGAGCAGAGCAGGATGGAACAGAAGTAGAAAGGCATAGGAAGTATTCTCTCACCTAATAGATACTGAAAACACGGAAAAGCATTATCCTGCATCGGGACATGGGCGGAAATGAGACTCACCGTAGTTTCACAGCTGGAACAGTGGGATCCTTAAGACTGATTTTACTGATCTGATTGTACACATCTTGAATGTTTTTCAGGAGTTCATTATTTTTGAAAATACAAGTCTCTAGTAATTTGTTTTCTTCCATGAACTCTTCCTGCACGCCATAGCCACGTGTCTCAAGTAACTTTCTGGACAAAGCAACAAGGAGTTTGTCGCAGGTGTCGTCACCCTGGCCATCATCTTTGAAGCTTATGCCGAGCATCTTCAAACGTTTATCCAGATGTCTGGCCTGGTCCTTCATCAGGCTAATTTCTCTTTCTTTATTTTCTAGCATCACAGTGTTTTCTCGTACTACCTGTGTATCTGAGGCTGAAAGGTCTGTAACAAGCTCAAAAGAGAGTTCAGCTGTTCTCAGAGAAGCCAGAAACTCCTCCAGAGCTTTGAGGGCATCTTTACTCCTCTGGACCTTGTGGTTCACTTCTTCAAGTTGTGTTCTGTGTTGTAGCATGATATTCTGTGTTGCATGTAGATCAAGTGGGTGTAATTCCTTTAATGCAAAGTCACCTGACTGTTCCAGGTTGTTACATATTTCAATCTGTTTGGCTACGGAATCTTGGATATTCTAAAATAAAGGAAGAAATGCTGAAAAAAAAAAACTGAAGCAGAAGAAAAGAAAGGCTGCACATCAGAAATGAACCTACACTTACGATGACTAGGTGGCATCTAGAAAATTGCTTCTCAGGTTTGCCAAGGCTGACAGTTTCAACAGAAGGAAACATGTTAATTACAAATCATTAGATGGCCCAGCTGTTTCATTATCTGATAACCTTCCTGATGTTTCAATCCCCCAAGGAAAACAAGTATATAAATCTACTGCTTCAGTGAAAATAGAGATTAAACTGTTGTGACATCTGTTTATAATCTGAAAAATAAAACTTAAATTTTTTTTTTTATTTAAAATGAGACCTGGGGGTGGGGGCATGGGGTAACTGGGTAATGGGCATTAAGGAGGGCACGTGATGTAATGAGCACTGGGTGTTATATGCAACTGATGAATTACTAAATTCTATCTGAGACTAATAATATAGTATACGTTAAGTACATTAAATTTAAATTTTTTTTTTAAATGAGACTTGGAATAAGTAAACTGTAGAATCTGCATGTGAGTCTAGGACAATATTTAGGATTTTAGCCATTGGAGAAGATATTCATAAGCAAACCTTCGTTTTGAATTCAAAGAAAATACCTCATTATTTACCCCACAGTACCTCCTTTCAAATTTGCAAGGAATTGAGAGTTGAGAAATAAATAAGTCTAAATTATTGAAGACTTTTCTGCCATTGCTTATAGTCGAACTATACACTATTGATATATAATTAAAAATCTCTGAAGAACTGAATTCTTCTGTGAGTACCCTGGGAGAAGTTATATTTACCCTCAGGTTTTGATAAATGCCATCAGCATCAATGACATGAAATTCGTGAATGGCTACTTCATGGAGGAGCAGGTCCGAGCCACAGAGTAGAAGTGATTCCTTCTCCACAGGGGATACAATCTTCAGCGCCATCTCCAAAGATTCCATTCTGGGTGAAAAATAAACCAGATATAATGGAAAAAGACAACATAAAGATATTCTACAAAACATATTAATGCCATGATTTAACTAAGAACAGAAAATAATTACCCAATAAGAATACATACAATGATATGTACAGATCATCACATTAAAACCCAGACCCAGCAAAATAAAAACAAAAAAAAAAAAACCCTCAAAAACCAAACCCAGCAATCCAAAATGCCAAAGAATAAGTTGTTTGCTATATCCAATATTCTTAATAGCTTAATACATACCACGCTGAGTGGAAAATTGTTGTAAAATATACTAAGCCTTACCCTACCTTTTTTTATAAACTTTTTTTAAAGATTTATTTATTTATTTTAGAGAGAGAAAGAGAGAAAGAGAGAAAGTGAGTTGGGGGGAGGGACAGAGGAAGACAATCCTTCAAGCAGACTCCCCACTGAGTGTGGAGCTCAACAAGGGGCTTGGTCCCACGATCCATGAGATCATGACCTGAGCCGAAACCAAGAGTCAGATGCTCAACCAAGTGAACCACCCAAGTGCCCCTCCCTACCTTTTGAAATACAAAATATTGAATGTAATTTAAGTTTGCCTTTAATGACAAAGAAATGTCATTATAAATTAGTTTATCAGTGAAAACATAATAGAATTCAAAGAAATAGGCTCTACTAATAATAAATTGAAATGTGTGACCTTGGACAAATAACATATAGACTCTGAGCCCCCGTTTCCTCCTATGTAAAATGGGTCTGTGTCCTGGGGAAACACATCCTATGTATAGGGGATAATAACAGCACTCTCACTTTAGAAATGGGGAAAATCAAGGCCCAAAGAAGTTAAGTGACATGGCCAAATTCATGCCCAAGGGCAGGGAGGTTGGGAGAGGGAATGACAGAGTGAGGGGGAAGCAGAGCATGGCCTTTGGAACTCAACACTTAAGTTCCACCTAAGTCTCTGGCCAGTACAGTGGCTTGGTTATGTTGTTTAAATTCCCTGAGTAGCAGTTTCCTCGTCAGTCAAATGTCAATCATGGTAGCCTCTCTCACCCGGGTTGTGACAACTAAATACAATAGCATACTTAGTATCGTACTAGCCTAGCTTAAAACAGCATTAAAAATTCAGTAAATTCGGTAAATTCATGGTTAATAGATCTCAGAATTATACCTGGTATTAAGAGTCATCTGAAAGTCTCTTTCTTTTTCCTTTAATCTGTCTCTCGTGTTACTTATAAAAGGCTTGTTTGCGTCACTGTCAAGTTCTTCTAACTTCAGTGAGGTGATTTCAAACTCTTTCCAGCAAGCATCAGTTTCATTTTTTAAGACCTAGGTGAAACATATAAAGTAATCTATCAACTAGTGGGTTAACAGGCACAATTATTCTGTTCTTACAAAAATGAGGCATTTGCCAACTATTAACACGGAGTTTTATACGAAAACACATTGAAATTATTTTTATATCTAACTAATTAAATTTAATTTTAAATAAATTTTAAAAATATTTTCTAACCATCTACAAGTGAAGTATCCTTCAGGGAACAATGATCTTAACTGTGTTCTCAGAAGTCCCATTCAATGAAGTCAAGGGAGTCCTTCCAACAAAGGAATCCAAACTCCCTTCCCATAAGTAGGTGTACAGAATATAATTCAGAAAGGTACATGTAATGTAAGAACAGATATCCTAGTTCCTCTAGATAATAAATCTTTGTTTCTCCCTAAACTAAAAATAAAACTAGAGTGAACCAAAACTGTTTCTATCAAATAAGAAGTGAATGAAATTAAGTTATGATTTATAATTAAACACCTAAAAATTCAATACTATTCTAGCTCCCTATCTTGTTGGTGGTGGTTTTTTTTTTTTTTAAGGCGCTGCTACAGAATTTACTGAGTGAGGATCATTATAATTTGTTCTTCACGTTCCCCATGGATTATTATAGCTTTTATAACTAACTCATTATTCCGTTACTGGAGTAAGGTCTCAAGATAGTTTCTTAATTGTGATGAAAATGTGCTAAATCCATCACTTGAACAACAGAGAGTTTAACATATTAATTCTGCTTACTCAGATGGAAAATAGAGAGGAGCCAGATGGTAGAGTGTGACTCAGGAACTGGCATCATAAAGGGAAGATAACTATAAAATATGGGAGGGGACTGTAGGCTCTCCCACGGCCCTTTCCTCCACCTGCGGGGTCTTCTGTGAGGGATCATTCTAATGCACGTCCAAGCACAGAGCAGCGCGCTCTGCACTGCAGACAGTCTTCAAAATAAGGAAGAGCTTAAAAATAAATAAATAAATAAAATAAGGAAGATCTTCATTTGTAGGGCTTACGATTGGTGTGCCCAACACTAGACAGTTTTTTCTGTAGCTCCTGAGCCAAATGGCTCTCTGCGAGATTATCCATCACTCAGAGTGAAATATCCCTCCACTGCCTGCCCCTTCCTTACTGCCCCAACATTAGATAGACAATGTGACAATTTGGTCAAGATGATGATGACTGAAACAGATATTCAGAGCCACTGGTTTTTCATGTATTGTTCATTTGAGAGCAACACAGTTGGACTACTGGTTGAAACTGCCTTCAAACACATTGTTTTGAACAATTCCTTTGAAGCCCTCATTCCCATCCTAAACATAATCCAAAACTCTGCAGGCCACAGTATCTTGAGTACCAAATTAGAGCATGAGCAATAAATTAGAAACAGTCTTTCCTGGACTTGAAACTGACTGCATATCACACTCTGAAATAGAATGATGTTAGAAATGCAATCCAACAAAGAGAATTCTTTGGAAACATCTAGCATATGTGACCTCAACAAAAATAGTGAATTCTATACTCATGGTGGTATTATTTTCTAATAAAAGATAAAACTTCTCTAATAATATTTTCCGTAATTACCTGTAGATCTGTCAGTTTATCCTGCAGACAAGCACTACTCCTTTCCTCGTCACTGGAGAAATCAGAAATAATTCTGAATTTGTTGTTTTCCAAGTACAGCTCAAGATTTTCTCTGTGCATATCATACCTGGAAAAAAATTAAATGCAATGTTACTTAATTTTAACAATAAGACAAAACACTTTTTTAATTACTGTCAATTATACATGAGGAAATCTCAGGGAATTTCTGCTTAAGTTACTGGACCATGTGCAAAAAATTATGACTAATGGATTATAAACATGTATTAAAATATAACATGTTTGCACTAATGAAAGATTTTTGGTGGATTTTCCAGTTATGTAAAGGGGTTACCTCTCTTGTAAACTACTGAGGGCTGCATTGTGATCCTTTTCATACTTCTCCATAGAGCTTTCTTCCTGTTGAGGCTTTAACTTGAATTTCAGGCTAAAATTCTTAATCGATCCCATTGCCTATGTAAATATGCAAAATAGCAAACATAATATCTTCAATATACTTAACTGGGATATACATATACAAATGGAATATACAACTGGAATATATATATACACAAGCATAATATATTTCAATATACTTAAGTATCTGGAAAAGATAAGCACTTTATAATACAAACGTATGTCCCTAATTCTTTATACCCCAAACCAGGAGATAATACAACATATTTGAAGCTTCTCAGCTCCGAGAAAGATCTTCCCGGAGGACAGAGGATATTTATGACACTGAGTCTCACCTTCTAATTGGTATGTCAGCACAGAAATGGTGTATTCTCCCAACCCCTAAATATGGTCTCCGCCTGTGGCCACAGAGCCGTAGTCGAAAGCGGACAGAAGCCTAGCACGCAGAAGCAGACCTCTGAAGTCAAATACACCTCGTCCTTCCCCACAGCTTCTAACTGGCAGTCTGGGCTGTGACATCTAGCCCATGCCCACTTACTGAAAATTCAAGAATTCAGAAAATTCAATCCCCAAGGAAAGTAAAGGACATTATACTGAGAAAAAGACAAACGGTAAATGAACTAGTTCAGCTCAGTGAAGCTGAGGCATCTGTCCAGATTAAACTCCACCTCTTGTACCCTCAATAGGAATATCCACAGACAACGTGTATTCATAATGGCTGCAAATGGTCTCCTTCTGAAAGACCTGTTTGCATCCTCAGAGGAAGATAAAGTGACGCTCACTACAGCTTTGGTTTGCTGTGTTGTAATTCTTGGAAAAGGAATCTTCCTTGCATTATTTAAACGGGAATTCTCAGCTGATGAAAATAATTAGATAATTAAAACCAACAATTACTGAGAAGTGGATTACTGTACACTTGGCCTTTTTCATTGGGTTTGCTTCTAAAATACATTATCTACATTTAACACCTTTTCAGTTGATGGCTGATCATGTGATTTTGCAGATGGCACCTCACTGTGGGCATTCCTTCCTCCGTTCTCAGATGTGTTCATGGTCTCCCTAGGGAGGAATCAAAATTGCATATTAAAATAGAGGAAGAAAAATCACGCCTAAAAGAGAAGAAAACACTCCTTGTCATTTGATTTCACAAGGAGCTTCATCTTGTTTTCCCCTGATGTGTATTTAGTCTTCAGAAGCACTAACTTGCTTTTCGACGTTCCTCCCATCGTGGGTTGCAGTGTCATACGAATCTCGGAAGCACATTTCCGAAGTCTTTCTATCTTTTGTTCATAATCTTTGAGTACTCTCCTCACTTCTTGTTGACTCTTCTGGGAAGTCAGCTCTTCACACAGCTCCCGCAAGACATCCATGTGGTGATCTAGCTGGTACAGACTGCCTTCCTCAGAAAAGCAGGCCTGATTGAGGAAATAAAGCAGGAAATGTGCTTCAAATGAGTTTACATGATTAGTCCATAAGGATTAGAAACTAACAGATGTGTGTGACTTCAACGCCACATTCTTTTATAGGCCATCCACTGTGTGCCTGGTGTGGTCATGGGCACTCGAGAAACAAAGATGAGGAAGTCAGCCTGAAAGGGATTCACCACAGTCCAGTAAGGCAGTGAATGAAACCAGAATATGTTCCCCCAATATTTGCCTCTTTGTTTTTAAGTGATCTCTCTGCCCAACATGGGGCACAAACTCATGACCTCAAGATCAAGAGTCGTACGCTCTACAAATTGAGCCAGCCAGACGGGCCCCAAAATATGCCTTTTTGATGTGAAAATTATTTTGAGCTAAAGGCAATTAAGAAGCAGTAAACACAGGAAAGCTCCCCGCTTTCTGCCTAACGGCCGGCAATAAAAGTTTCTTTTTATTAGAGACAGACTCTCTCATCAGCCCAAAGACAGTACCAGAGGAATCTGCAAACAAACCCTGTTAAACTAACCTTTATCTTTGTCTTGTCAATTCTTTGCAAATGTGTGGTCTCTTTGTCTAAAAGGTATAAAAAATTCCTTTTCTGGTTACTTCTTTGGGTCTTCATTCTCTTGTGAAGGCTCCCATGTGCATGTAACAATTCAATAAAATCTGTATGCTTTTCTCCTGTTCATCTGTCTTTGGCAGTTCCGTTCTCAGGGACCCCCACGGGACGAAGAAACCCTTTTCCTCCCCTACAGTCGTCACCCACACAATGTGCACCTAGCGTGACAAGTGTTATGAGAGCGACTGTCTGCCGTAAGGAGTCAGAGAAAATCTACCTCACACGCGGGAACCATCTGCGGGAGATGCGGAAAGAACAAGGACGAGTCCTCCAAGTAAAAGCAGAGAGAGGTCCTCCTACCAGAAGGAAGAGCCAAGAGGAAAAAGGCTCCAGCTGTTCTCAACGAACAGCAGTCTCTCCGGTGATGGGTCTGGAAGATGATGTGGCCATCATCACACGGGGAGAATAACCCGGGTGGAGGGCAATGGCAACACTGGTGGATAGGAAGGAAAAGAAGCATGTGTTCTGAAGAGTAACCGAGGGGGCCTGGCACCCTACTCCATCACGGCTGGGTGGGAAAGAAAGGGGACGGGGAGGAGGGGAGTTTGCAGGCGACACTGCCCTTCGTGACCAAGACACACAAGAGGAAGCAAAGTGTGAGAGGAGATGTTATTGGCTGGTTCTGGACATCCTGAACGACAGGTCTCTGAAGAACACTGGTGATATCTACTACTCAGAACCTGGAGCGCAGAGGAAAGGACTCGGCTGCAGATAGGGATTTAGGCACTATCATTACAGACAGGGTTTTATCATTAAAACCGCAGAAGGGGGCACCTGGGTGGCTTAGTCGGTTAAGCATCTGCCTTTGGCTCAGGTCAGGATCTCGGGGTCCTGGGATGGAGTCCCCTGATTGGGCTCCCTGTTCGGCGGGGAGTCTGCTGCTCCCTCTCCCTCTGCCCCTCCCCACCACTCGTGCGCACACACTCTCTCTCTCAAATAAATAAATAAAATCTTAAAAAACGAAACAAAACACAGAGGGCATAAAATCCCTAGAGCAGGCACGAAACCACCCAAAAATGGAGACTCTCAATAAAACATTAAGATAACACAATGAAAACAGAGAAATTTGTGGGGCACCTGGCTGGCTCAGTTGGTAGAGCATGCGACTCTTGATCTCGGGGTTGTGAGTTTGAGCCCTACACTGGGTGTAGAGACTACTCAAAGAGAGAGAAATTTGTGAAGACACTAAAAAGAAGCTCCCCACCTCCCCCCAAAAATAATAAAATAAGAAAAAGCAAGAGAGATTGATATTGGGAGAGCCACAGCAGTAGAAAACTTAAAGGAAAGAAGAGGGGTCAGTGCTGTCAAATAAATAGAAAAAATCATATAGGATGGGGGCCAGAGAGAGGCCAGGAGACTTGCCCCCAGTTTGCTATCTTTTCCAAAAGCAGCAGTTCTAAGGACACCATGTCCCCTTAAAATCAACTGTGGGTACTTTAGCAACAGGTGACACATTTATAACCAGAGTCTCAAGGACAGGGGCCACTGAGACATAGCAAAAAATATTAACTCGATGCTGAATTCTTCTCACTTCTAAACAGCAAGCAGCACACGTGGTAGTTAGAGCTGGAACCCCATAAGGGATAGTTCCCAGGGGACTGACGGGAGGGCTGAAGTAATTTTCAGAACAGGTTTAATCCGAGGCTAAGGACATACACAACAACATCCTTCAACAATGTAGGATAAACTCCAAAATAATCACGGCACTTAAATGGAAACAGGTGGTTTACCTCATGTTCCTTGATGAGACCCTTGGTCCTCCCTCTGCGAATTAGTTTCTTTTCTTTATTTATTTGTTTTTCGAGTTTTGAAATATTGTCACTGAGTTTCTCTTTTTCAATGTCTATTTTCAGTTGTTGAATATACAAAGACATCTCATGATGAAGAAACTGCAAAAAAAAAAAAAAAAGAAAGAAAGAAAGAAAAGAAACCCACAGAGGCACATAGTAACTATGGGAAAAGTATATATTGAAAAGATTTTCATCAAAAACCAATAAAAATATTTGTAGTAACAAAGGATAGGAAGGGAGTTTAAATGGCATTCTGGTTCGTCCTTGTGTCTTTGGGGAGGACGTTTTAAAATATACCAGACCCAGAAACGTATCTTCTTTTTCTTTCTAACAACTAAAACTGTGTGTTAGCTGTGAAAGACACCGTTAAGAAAACAGAAAGCCAGCTGCAGACTGAGAGAACACATACACAAAACGCACAGCTGAGCCTATGAAGAAATAGCATGGAACTGTACCGTGTCTCCAGGATGGGATTCTGAAGGAGGAAAAAAAGGACAGAAGGGAAACATTGTGGAAATAGGAATAAAGTATAAACTGAAGTACATAATGAATCAATATGAGTGCGTTAACTGTGACAAAGGTAGCATATTAATGTAAGGTGGTAAGAGTAGAGAAACTGGGCATGGCCTATACTGGAACTCTCTGCACTATCTTTGTAACAATTCTGCGAATCTAAAGTTGTTCTAAAATTTGAAAGTTTATTTTAAAATGTGTTTTAAGAGCCCCTTCAACAGTAGACATTCAATTATATTACCTTATTTTTTCTCTCTCTCTAGACACACACAGACACACACACTGAATACTAATCACTCTTCCTTGAACACAATCTCTGTGTTAGATAAATCCTAGCAATAACCCTGCCAAGTAGTTGGGGTTATCCCCATTTTATCAGTGAAGTTCCTAGAAGTTAAACAACTCACCCAGGGTCATAGTTGCTGAATCTAGGTCTGTCTGCCACCAATGCCCATGCCTATTTCACTAGGAAACTCGGTATGTGTGTGTATGGATTGATGCGTTGTCTCAGTCAGGATCCAACTACGGCCCCAGGAAACACTAAGTATTTAACTCAGAGTGAATTAAATGCAGGGAACTGATCAGGCAAGAGATGAAAGAGCAGAGAAACCAGAGAAGGGACCGGAAGGCGATCTGGAGATGAGCCCGGCCGTAAGGCTGCTTCTACCCCTGGGCTGGAGGCTTAGAGGAGCCCAGACAGAAGGGACATCAGAAGCTGGAACCCTGGAACCCGCAACCAGGGGGAGACACAGCCGCCAGAGACACTGCCCAGGAGAGGGACTTGGACACTCCCTTCTCTCCCTCCAATCACCCTCTAATCTCTAAACCGTGTTGTCACTGGCTGAACACAGAAGCCAGTTGGGCCCTGGGAACAGCAGGATCAGCCTTGCTGAGATACGAAGCACACAGGGGGACTGCCCACAGTGAGTGACCACAGACAGGCCCGGAGTCAGCTCTGCAAGCAGAACCCCAGACACGTGCGCATGTTCTCACCTCCCACTTGGCACAGACATCGCTACTCTTTTCTTCCAAAGACAGCTTTACATCCTCGGTTACATTATTTTTCAGTTCTTCAACAGCTTTCAGATACTTGACCAGACTTTTAGAATTAAGAATTATTAGTGCTTCCTAAAAAAGAGAATGCAAGTGAGAACATGAAAGCCTCATTCTACTGCCAATTTTGGTAGGTCTTTAACAGGCACAATTAGGAAGAGGCTTTTTGAAGACTATGAAGATTTACGGGAGACTTTTTGTAAAGTGAGGTTGACATCCTTTTTGCATCTCTTGAATTATTTTGAAAAGAATTGCAAGATATTTATTATTCAAATGTAGTCAGACATTTGAGAAGTCCTAAGGACTTCCTTAGGATATTCAAAATGATTTTTGTTACCCCTCTGATAAATAAGTAAAAGGATTATCGTGCAGGGTAATGAGCCACTGGTACTGTTTCCTGTAACATTCTTAAGTACTAGCGAGTGGAGGACCATACTTCATTAGCAATGCCATCTGAAGAATATGCTAGCATGTATTCGTGTTGCAATAAGACACAATTTATAGTAGGGTTAATAGGCAAGTATTTCATCTTGTGCATAAGCATTTTTATGCGGCAACAACTCAACATTGTCAACTTCCAAGTTTTGCCCAGGGCCAACCCAGTCCCGCCCCACAGAGGGAGCATCAACAGGGCAGAGACGTGTCTGCTCCTTCTCTCACACCTACCTGCTCGTATGGAGTATTTACCTGGCAATTACTGGCAGAAACCTAGTTTAGTTAATTAGCAAATGACAGAACAAAGAAGAATCTGGGGCTTGTGAAAGAGGCAGAAAACCTATAGGAGACGGAGGACAAAAGTAATTCTAGGGAATAAGGCAATTAAGCTGGGTGGGAATTCGTTCATGCCCTCATGACATTTGTTACGGGCCTACTGCAGAAAAGGTACGGTGCTGAGCCCCAGGGCCCTCCTCCACGGCCTCTGTGAGGACTGCTAGATTTACAGCCTAGGGAGACACTAACCCTATATGCTGGCAAGAGGCTCCTACTACTCGTGTGTCCCTGGAGTCCCAGGGGTCTCAGGGCAGGACCTACAGGGCAGGGATCTTGCTTCTGTTGTGAAAATAGATCTATTTTACTAAACGCCAGAGATAAAAGGGGGCGGAGCGGGAGTGGGGGCAGGGAATCCCTGCCTCAGATTCCAAAAGGCAGATGGTCAGGAAGAGGAAAATGGTGTCAGACTGACACCTGTAACTTCCCTCTCTGGTAGAGAAGGGGCCTGGAGCCTCCATGTTTCCTCTGCCTTCTGTCTCTCCTGAGCTGACCATATCAGCATCCTGACGTCCAACCTAGTGATTATTTATGAGAACCACTGAGAACCATTGACTCTTTAAGGTCCCAGTTTAGCACTCTCAGCAACCTGGGAATGAAAGTGGCAAAAAAACCACAGAGGGATCTGGTTAAAGGTGGTGACCAGCAACATGCAAACAGCATAGACCAGGCAGGGACGGTTCTGAGGTCATGGGAGAAGCAGTGTTGAGATGGCTGATAACAGGGCCTGGTCTGGTTCACAATCCAGAAAGCCAAATGAGGACTGAGGCCCAGAAAAGTGAAGGAGGCCACAATGACAGTAAAGAGGCTCCTTCTCCTAAAAAAGATGCCTAACGCATTTTAAATGTTCAGCAAATGTGTGAAATGTTGAATAAATGAATGAATGAACAAAAGGACACATATCACTCAACCTCTCCAGTGTGTCCAGTGGTAGAGACCTTATCCCCCCAAGCACCTCCCACGTGTTAATTAATAATGACTCTCTGGTTTGCACACATCTTCAGTTGCCTATCAAGCCAGGAAAAAGCAACCTGAAACTCTCTCCATACAGAGCAACACCACTGGATCTTTAACCACAGTAAGCATTAGGTCCACATGGAACCTTTATCAAAGCATTTTAATAATAAAAGTGTTATTTTACATTCCGAGAAGTTTACCTATTCCAAGTGCCTTTATTTGCCTTATTTTCAGTTAAAGTCTCACAACAAATTTGGTAGCTGGAATTATTATGCCCTTTTCACTGATTTAAAAAGCAAGAGAAATTAAATTCATGCTCAATATCATAGAATCAGCTGTGCTCCTGACACTCTACCACTGAGTCCACTCAGCAGGTCTATGATAAAATTTAAATTGAAAAAATTCTTCATGTTAATGTCTATTTTTAATTGTTTCTGGGAACAACGTATAAAACTGGGGATTTTTTCCAAGTTACAATAACTTTGTGTGTAATTACAGTGATGAAAATATCTTGATTTCAAATGAGATAGGTAGCCAATAATAAATAGCCTACATTTGATGGTTGAAAGAGTCCCACCTTGTATTTTGAAATTAGTTCACTCCGGCTCTCTCTTTGTCCAAGTAATTGCTCAGCCCTTGTCATGTATGAGTCAAGTTCCTTCTGTGATTCTTCCACCTTCAGCCTGACATCCAGGTTTGGTGAAGCATCAGCTGAGTTTTTTAACACTGCAACTAATTTTACCATATTGATCTGCAAAAACAAAAAATTCTCAATGCCTGGCCCACCTGTTTAGTGGGTTATAAATTAATAAATACATTCTTTGAGTAGTAAGTCTAATTTTCCCACTAGATAGAATATCCCATTTACTATATTGATATTTTCTAATATGTTCTAAATTATTTAAAATATATATATGTAAAATGCAAAAGTAATATTTTAGAAAACATTCCCAACCTCCAGGGCAACCCCTCCCTCTCTTCCCCATCCTGCCACTGACCACTCACTTTTAAAGACTACATTCACTAAATAGGAAATAGTAAACGAGAGACCTGAACTTTCTCTTTGGTTTCTTGAATCTTTGTCTGAAGCCCAACTGTGAGAACATGTTGAAGGGACTCCTGGCTTGAAATATTTTGTATATCCATTTGTAAGGTATCTTCAGTTCTGGACACAAGCTCTTCATACATAGAGCCTTTGGCAATAAGATGCTATTAAAACAAAGTGAGACCACAATAAATATTCTGATCATATGTTAAACATTAGCCTTAATCTCATCATGACATCATAAAAAGTTAACTATTCATCCAAAATGAGGTAAATCTGTACTCTAAAAATGTTATTTTAAAACTTCATTTTGAAACTTTTTATGAGTGCAGATTCTGAGAAACAAAGTCTTCTATAGATTATTCTTTATACAGTAGGCACATCAATAAACTAAAGCCTAGTAGTAATACAATGCCAATAGCCAGAAAATAAGTTGAGAGAATAGTAATAAACCTTAAAATGAAGTTGTTCTAAGTCAAATCAGTTGGAAGGAAATTCAATAAATGTTACTGGAGAAACTGACTATTGGAAAATAAATCTTTTCAAAACCATGCTTTCTACAACATACTAAAAATAAATCTCAGATGGATCAGAAAGTTACATATAAAATAGGAAACTACAAAACAGAAGAAATTATCCATGAAAACTGATACACGCTCTCTGGATGTGAAGTGACCTTTTTAGGGGTAAGAGTAGGAACATAAACATAAAAATTTTCTGTGTAAAATAGGGGCGCCTGGGTGGCTCAGCCGTTAAGCGTCTGCCTTCAGCTCAGGTCATGATCCCAGGGTCCTGGGATCGAGCCCCGCATTGGGCTCCCTGCTCAGTGGGAAGCTTGCTTCTCCCTCTCCCACTCCCCCTGCTTGTGTTCCTGCTCTCGCTATCTCTCTCTCTGTCAAATAAATAAAATCTTTAAAAAAAAATTTTTTTTTAAATTTCTATGTAAAATAAAATAAACAACTTAAAAGTCAACGACTTGGTGAAAATATTTGCCACGCAAATGAAAATGTGTCATGACTCAAAGACTTAGACATTCAGTAAGAGAAGTACTAAGAACCCCCCCAAAATTCAGAAAACACATGAACAGATAATTCACAGAAACAAATGGTTAATACATAAAAGATAGCTCAACCTTACATGTAATTAAATAAGTACAAATTAAAATAATAACAAGGTACTGCTTCTTAGTTATCAAATCAGCAAAAAAAAAAATGAATTACAATTCAAAGGTGGTATGAGTATGATAATATAGAAATTACATTAATATCAACTAAGTAAATGCTGATTTTATTTATCTTAGAGCAGTGGAATCATGATGATTTTTATTTTCTTCTTTATACTTTTGTGCATTATTTAAATGTTCTACACTGAGCACATTCATTTATAATTTCAATTTTTTTCTCTTTTTAATTATAAAAGTAACAAAATCTCACATAAAAAAACTCAGGAATGGGAAGGTATAGAATGTAAAGAAAAAGCTCTTCTTCCCCATTCCTCGCTTAGTTGTCATTTAAGTCAATCATTCACACATTCATTTTAAAAATACTTGGTTTGCATCTACTAGGCAACAGGAAATGTGCTAAGAGTGGGGCATAATTCAGGATCAACACAGAATTAGTTATCTGTATATCCTAACACACATTTTTCTAGGGATATAAAAGCATAAAGTATAAAAAAAGCAACCGTTTTATGCTCAACGTCACTCATCATCAGGGAAATACAAATAAAAACTATGATGAAATACCACCTCACAACTGTCAGAATGGCTAAAATTAACACAAGAGACAACAGGTGTCGGTAAGGATGTGGAGAAAGGGGAACCCTCTTACACTGTTGGTGGGAATGCAAACTGGTGCAGCCACTCTGGAAAACAGTCTGGAAGTTCCTCAAAAAGCCAAAAATAGAACTACCCTATGATCCACCAATTATACTCCTAGGTATTTACCCAAAGGATACAAAAATATACATTCGAAGGGGTACATGCAGCCCAATGTTTACAGCAGCAATGTCCACAATAGCCAAACTGTGGAAAGAATCCAAATGCCCACCGACCGATGAATGGATAAAGAAGATGGGGTATATACACTCCATCTTCTCAGCCATCAAAGAATGAAATCTTGCCATTTGCAACAACATGGATGGAGCTACAGTATATTAGGCTAAGTAAAATAAGTCAATCAGGGAAAGATAAGTACCACATGATTTCATTCATATGTGGAATTTAAGACACAAAATGGATGAACATTTAGGAGGGGGCAAAAAGAGAGAGAAGGGGAAACAAATTATAAGAGACTTAACTATAGAGACAAACAGGGTTGATGGAGGGAGGTGGGTGGGGGATGGGCTAGGTAGGTGATGGGTATTAAGGAGTGCACTTGTTATGATGAGCACTGGGTACTGTATATAAATGATGAACCACTGAACTCTACTTCTGAAATCAATATTGAACTGTATGTCAACTAACTAGAATTTAAATTTTAAAAAAGCAACTGTTTAAAAACCATTTTAAAAAATCACATCACCTGTACTGCTCAGTAATTTGCATTTCTTACTTCACCATATATCTTGCTCTAATAAAGATCTACTTAATTCTTTGTTAACGTAAGTATATTCTAGTATGTTTGTATTTTAATTGTTTGTAAGAGGCTTTAAAATATTGAATTTCTCATTCCTCACTCATTTCTTTCACTAAAATAAATTCCAGATATAGCAAATAAATAAATATAAAAATAAAATAAAAATAAGAATAAATAAAAGCACTGACAGATGGCACAGGTATGCATATATAATACTTTCAAAGCAATAAAAAATACCATTCTTATAAACCATGAAAACACAAAATGCTATATATACACCTTTCAGAAATGTGGATTTAAAAGAATTACATAAATATTCCTTTATTCCAGGAACTTTCCACCTTGTTGTAATTTATGACATGCTCCATAAGTTTTATAGCTGAGCTGGAACTCAGTAAAAACCTCAACTGTAACTTCTTTCCCAGGAGAACTGAATGAATTAAAACACACTCTTGCCTCATTGCTTTTCAATGAGCCGAACTGCCAGAGAATAAAGACAGAAAGGTTTTAACAATATCCGTCACCCTCCCTGCATCAGGGAAGGAAGGGAAAGTGGCTTAATCAGTGAGTGAACTTTCACACTTGATCTTAGCCGAAAGCCCGAGAAGCGATGTGGGTGAGCTTTCAAAGCATAGATCGTATAATCTCTTATACTCACACTGCACTGACCTATCTAACATATCCTTACTCATCTCCTCATTGCCCTTGGAAACAAGAGAATATTTTAATTTCCATTCTGTAGCTAGGAAAATTAGTTCAAGAATTGAAAGTCATAGCTATTATTAGTGGTCTCCTAATCTATCCTCTGTCTTCAAGCAAAATCTCAGCAAATGATCCAGGGATGACAATCCATACAATTTTTAAAAGTCTGAACGAAGAAAATTCAAACAATAGTCCTATTACTATTTACATTTTTTTAAGATTTTATTTATTTATTTAAAAATAGAGAGAGTGAGTGTGGGTGGGGGGGCAGAGGGAGAGGGAGAAAGAATCTCAATGAGATTCTCCACTGAGCGCAGAGCCCAATGAAGGACTCCATCCCACGAGATACAGATCACTACGGGAGCCGAAATCAAGAGTCAGACGCTCAACCAACTGAGTCACCCAGGCACACCACATTACTATTTACTTTAAAATCTTGTATTTATCTTAATACATAAGTCCACAACCATGAAATCTATAATACTTTTACACTCATACCTGCAAGTGTTCTTCCACCGAGGCATCTACACCCTCCTGATCTCTCAGAAACTCCAAAAGAGATTCAGTTTCTGCCTCCCAGATTTCCACTTGTCCAATGAGTTTTTCAACATCTTCAGCCACTTTAAGTTGCCCTATGAATTCATCTTCTTTTTCATGTTCTTCCCCGGCCTACAACATTCAAAATTATCGCTAAGAAGATGGCAACATTTACATTATAAAATAATTTTCAGTTAAAAAAAAAAGTTATCTCTTTTTTTCCTGAAGATGGCTAATTCAACATATTTTAGTAACTTAAAACCTAGTTTTCAGACAATGATAACAGCACTTTATGATCATATTTATCACTTTAAAAAGTAAAAAAAATTGTTCACATATATTTTCTTTTTTTTAAGATCTTATTTACTTATTTGAGAGAGAGAGCAAGAGCGAGAGAGAGATCACAAGCTTGGAGAGGGGCGGAGGGAGAAGCAGACTCCCCACTGAGCAGGGAGCCTGACACGGGCCTCAATCCCAGGACCCTGGGATCATGACCTGAGCCGAAGGCAGATGCTTAGCCAGCTGAGCCACCCAGGCGCTCCATGTTCACATATATTTTCTTAATGAGAATATCATTCCTATCATTTAGTTACTATCATCTCCACTTTACAGATAAAAAGATTAAGGTTTAGAAAATTAGGGTAATGACTCTACAGACCTTTCTAAGATTCATATACAATTTAACTAAATACAACTCTGAGCAATAGCAGTTGTGAAACATCACCAAGAAGAGACTCAGAATCCAGTTTCAACACAATTAAGCCTTTTCCCATTAATCACCTCTCAGTATCCTACAGGTTGTTATGCTGCAGCTTTACACCTTACATGATAGATACATTCTTAAAGTTGTTGCTAATCAGACCGTATCTTAAATGTATTAGAGGAATATAGTATTCTGCATTCTTATATTCTAAAAGCATATTGCACAATTTCAGATCTTTCAAGATTTTCTCTGATCAGGTCTCCTGATGGTGGGAAACATTGGCACTCCATCATAGCCACTGGCCAAAGCCAGTGAAAAGTTACTTTAAGTGACATTGGATCCATTATTATTCGGAAGGAGGCACATTTCCCAAATCACAGGTATTATATCTTACATGTGTATGATTTTTTTTTGTTCCTTTTCCATAGTCTTGTTTATAATCTAAAGTCATTCTCCAAATTATCCAACAAAACAAGAAATAAAAATTATATTGTCCCCCATTGTACAGAAAGGAAGCAAGACACAGGCCAGGGGCTAGACCAAAGCTGGACAATCTCTGAACACAATCAAAAGTCATCTGAAGAAAATATCAACTCCATTTCCACAGCTCAGAAGTCATGGCTGCTTCTGCATGTCTGTGGAAGTCCTCAGCGAGTGAGAGACACAGACTTGAACACTGAAAGCTCCTTCATGAAGGGATCCACTTGGGCGTTCTAGTGGAAAATGACCATACGTTAAATGTTATCCAATAATCACATTTACCATTGTTTCAACAATATGGTTTTATCAAAAGAAAAATAGCCGAGTTGGGGCACCTGGGTGGCTCAGTCAGTTAAGCATCCGACTCTTGATTTCAGCACAGGTCTTGGTCGCAGGGTCATGAGGACAAGCTCTGAGTTGGGCTCCATACTAGGCGTGGAGCCTACTTAAAAAAATTTTTTTTAAATAGCCAAATTATTTCTATATACAAATGAAATACAGAACATATGACTATTTTACCTTTATATTCTGATTATAATTTTCAGGAAGTTCTATTGACATATCTGTCGAAAAATCAACAGTTGGTTTTTCTTCTTTAGATAGCTGAGTATTTTCATAATTGTCAAAATTGGGTTGATCCTGTTTTTTTATAAGTGGCAGATTCATCTCCTATAAAAAGTGTCATGAAATTTAAAGCCCATATTTTTTATGTGAAGATATATTATTACCAACAATAATTGGACATAATATATTCGATATATTCTGGGATTTATCACTTAATAACAATGTTATAAAGTATAAGCATTTCCCAAAAAACACTTCAGTCTCAAATTATTAAGAATAAGAAACAGACTAATTTAATCATTTAAGTTCAAAAATTGTTTATTAAAGGTCTGCTTTTATAAGGCACTATGTATCCTAACTATAAAGCTATATAAAGCTCAGCGTATGTTCTCAAGGAACTTGAAATCGGTAGGCAGAAACGCTTAATGTTGTTCTATAATAGTAAATGAATTTCAACTAGAAAGCTATACATTACATGTCCACACAAAAACTTGTACATAAATGTTCAAAGCAACATTATTCATAATAGTCAAAAAGGTGGGAAGAAGCCAATGTGCATCAACTGATCAATGAATAAATAAGATGTTGGGTATCCATACAATAGACTATTATTTGCCATAAAAAGAAATGGAGTACTGATACATGCTACAACACAGACGGACCCTGAAAACATGCTAAGTTAAAAAAAGTCAAGAAACACAAGACCAGATGTTATATGATCCCATCTGTATGAAATATCCAGAATAGGCAAATCTACGAGACATAAAGTAGATTAGTGGCTGCTGGGGAGGCTGGGAGAAAGTGGGGAGTGACTGCTAATGGGTACAGAGTTTCTTTAGGAGGTGACAAAAATGTTCTAAAATTCATGACCATGATGGCTGCACAACTCTGAATATACTAAACATCGCTGAGTTACACCCTTTAAATGAGTGAACTGTATGGATGGGAGTTACATCTCGATGAAGCTGTTACCAAAAACAAAAATAAAACAAAAAAACTTACAAGCTGAGTTTTTGTAACAAGTTTTCTCCATCTTTTATTCAGCCTTCTCAGTTCTTTAGAAATAGATGATCCAACTTCATCATTACTGACTTGAATTAAGAAATTCCCCACTTCATTTAAAGTTGTATGTTCTACATTCCACTGGGATAGTGTCTCAAAGGGAACCTACACAACATAGAAGCAACATAGTTTAATGACATAACACTTGTCTTTCCATTACCCATAATAGATCTTTACTAAGGTTGATTCTAAGCAAAAGTGACTGTGAGGTTCTTGCAGAGACTCTGAGCCTTCCCTTCCCTGTTGGACTAGCTCTTCATTCCTAATCACTAATTGGCAGGCACCAGCTGTCTGTCATCACTCCTGGTCCTGAACTTTTAGGAAGCATCTGATGTTCTATCTTTCTAAGTGGTTAATGAACTCGGAGCAAAGGTTCTCAAGCATTTATCAGTTCACAGTGCCCTAAATGTCTCAGTAATTTTTTCATAGATTCCCTAGGTCAGAAGATTCATCTTACAGGTCTTATTTTGTACGTAGGCGGGTCCAAACCACTTGGTAGTTATTTGCTGCATGGTATCCAACAGACTGATGTTGCTGTGTCTCCCTCAAAATTTAAATTATCTTGAAAGTCCTCTTTGGCAGTTCAGGGCACCTTAGCACAGAGTTTGGGAATTGCAAGGCTTAATGTGTTATTTTTCTCAGTTATGTGAATTTTCATAAAAGATCTTTTTTTTTTTTTTTTTAAAGATTTTATTTATTTATTCGACAGAGAGAGAGACAGCGAGAGAGGGAACACAAGCAGGGGGAGTGGGAGAGGGAGAAGCAGGCTTCCCGCGGAGCAGGGAGCCCGATGCGGGGCTCGATCCCAGGACCCTGGGATCATGACCTGAGCCGAAGGCAGACGCTTAACGACTGAGCCACCCAGGCGCCCCTTCATAAAAGATCTTTAATGGATAGAGGTAGAGAGTATTATGCTAATCAAATTAAGTCAGTCAGAGAAAGACAAATACCATATAATTTCACTCATATGTGGTATTTAAGAAACAAATGAGCTAAGGGACAGAGAGAGAGAGAGAAACCAAAAAACAGACTCTTAACAAACTGATGGCTACCAGAGGGGAGGTGGGCGGGGGATGGGTGAAATAGGCGATGGAGATTAAGGAGTGTGCTTGTCCTGATGAGCACTGGATGCTGTATGAAAGTATTAAATCACTACATTATACAACTGAAGTTAATATTACACAGTATGTTAACCAACTAGAATTTAAATAAAAACTTAAAAAAAAAAAAGATCTTTAAACACAGAAGTGTTGAAATCCAAAGATTTGGATTTCTAGAATCACTACAGGTGACAGGAAGAATGACTCACTAACCCCTCAAATATTCTTTTTGCATTCCTACACTTACCACAAATTTTACTTTCATATAAACAGCCCATTTTCAGCTGAGTAACTTTAGTTTCTGTTTGGAAAATGTTTAATCTGAGAGGCTGTCTATATCCATTTGCAACAGAGGAAAACGAAAGAAAGAAAAACTACCTCAGAGAATAATCATAAAACAGATTATTACATGACTAGCAAATGAAAACAATATTGAATTACACTGAAATTTCTTCCATACCTTTCCACATAAGTTTAAGGTATTCTGCATTTTCTTCCTATAGAAACGCAGGGAAATTTTAGAGCTGAAAGGTATTCATCCAAATGGAAAAATAAAACTTTTAAAATATCAGTTTATTTTAAATGTATCTATAAGCTATCAAATACTCCAAGGTCTTTATTTTCTTTCCAAAGAACTTAACAATGTATCTTTCAAAAGCTACACTGTGTGTGTGTGTGTGTGTGTGTGTGTGTGTGTAATACCTATAATGAGGAGAAAACTTCCTTTTGGCAATTATATTAGAAAGAAACTAAACTCTTTCCAATACCTTGAAGAATTTTTCCAAGAGTCATACTTACTGTTCTCTGGCCTCTAATTTTTGGATTGAAAATGAGGATCTCCAAACAAAATGAAAAAAAAAAAAGAAAGAAAGAAAGTAAAATTGAGGAGGTACCATTAGACTGAAAATACCTCTTTAATCTGTTCCTTCTTTGTCTCCTCAAAACAAGCCTTGAGTAAGCGAAGGTTTTCCACATAAGTAGCCCAACATGTCAGAACTTTCTGTAGAGTGGATTTCACATTATATATATTTTTTCTATACGTACAAGTATTATATTCCACCGTGGTATATTCTTTACTAATATCCTCATATTCTCCAGCTATAATGTTAACAAAACAAGAAGGTAATCTCAGAAAACAGTTTATTATTAATAAAATCATACTGGTAAGAAAAATATTTGCATATTAATTGACAGTGGTGAAATAAATACGTACTCTGACAATATTAAAAGTGAACACAAGGATTTTCCAAAGAAAACACATATGTAAAACCAATTCCTAAAACATTAAGGTATAAAGTAAGTGAAACAGATAAAATGCTATTTTTAAGTAATGGTCATTCCATCAAAAAGTAACTGTACAGCTTTACCTAAATTCTTATGGATTTCTTCACATCTCTGAAAGGAAGTTTCAAGTTGAGCTAGGAACTCTTTTTCTTCAATAAATTTCTGGTGGGGGGAAGGAAAAAAAATACGGTGACAGTTTTTTACTATTACAAATGTGCCAAGATATCCAGATAGAGACATAAAATTTTTTTTAAAGATTTTATTTATTTATTTGACAGAGAGAGACACAGTGAGAGAGGGAACACAAGCAGGGGGAGTGGGAGAGGGAGAAGCAGGCTTCCCGCCAAACAGGGAGCCCGATGCGCGGCTCAATCCCAGGACCCTGGGATCATGACCTGAGCCGAAGGCAGACGCTTAATGACTGAGCCACCCAGACACCCCAAAATCTATTTCATATATTTGTTAATATTGCATAATTTATATCAGTTTCTCTTATTTTGCACATTTTTACTAATATTGAATAATTTTTATTAGACATACTAGAATATGTTATAAATAGATACCATCCATCACACAAAAACATTTGAGAAACTACCATTAGTCAAATTATGTGTCCTATGCAAGCAAATTCTGTTATGGAAAAATACAGAGTTGATTAAAAACTCCTCTATTTATTGTATACTTATTAAGCACCAATGGTATGATTACTTAAATGGAAAAATGAAAAATCAAAGAAAGCAAAAGAAAGAAAGATATTCAAAACCTAGTCAAATTTAGAATGATGCTTCCTATTCAGGAATGTACAGTGTTTAAATCATTCACTGTAAATAAATCTCTCTTCATCGTGTTTTTCAATTTTTGCACCGAAACTTACAGTCTTGGATTTTTCTTTTTGGTCTCTCATTCCAAAAAGAGGGAAACAGAAAAAATGATAAATCCTAACTGTAGAAATGACATTTCTAGGATGCTTTTAATTTACAAATGAACACGTTTATATTTAAATCATTGCAACATTTTTTTCCTACAAATTGCAAGAGCTAAACCCCCTCTCCATAAAAAGCCTCAAGACAAAATGTACTCTTTCCCACTCTCACAACTTGAAAGGCTAAGATAAAATGTTCTGAGAAAAAATTAATTTTTGAATGAAACCATGAATCTGAGTGGGAAAAAATATTTAAGAAGTGAAAGCTGGAATTCTTAATGGAAGTAACGTTGAAACATTTTCTAACTATTATGTTAATTAGCCTGGCTAACTGACTCTCCCCTGGTGAGGTAAATAATGCTGTTTTCTCTTCCTTCCTCCTCCCACTGTCTGTTATTTGACTACCTGCAATTCTGTTCTCCAGGCAGTTTTAAGCTAATGAAAGTTACCAAGAAAACCCATCTCAAAACCTGAAAAGGTGAAGGGAAATTGTGCCAAGGAAAAAATGCATACCCAGCTCCCAGACATTGAAAATACTTGTCTAAGACACAAAATAAAACAGCTTACATGCCAGTCTTCCAGCAACAATTCCACAGATTCTTTGTTCCCATATTTGATGTTCCAAACATCCAACTTTAATTTCACTTCATCCAGCAAACCAAGAACTGAGCACTTATAGTAATGAAATTCTAGACGTGGAATGAATTTTTTCCCCGAAATGTTGTTGATTCTGGAAAATATTGCAGGTTTTAGAGTTTAACTTAATATTATTGACCGAATGCGAGATAATCTATTTGGCATATCTAAAAATATTGGGTCTTTGGCTTTTTATTTTAAACACATGGAACTCAGATGTATCCTCAAATCTTTTTTTTTAAGTAAGCTACACTATGCCCAATGTAGAGCTTGAACATGACCCTGAAATCAGGAGTCACATGCTCTACCAACTAGGCCAGTCAGATGCCCCAAATCTTCTTTAAAACAAAACAAAACAAAACACACAAAGTAAAACAAACATTGTGGCTAAATATAAAACAACTATTTCTGAGATGAAAACATCTAACAGAACATTTTCTGAAGAAATGATTCCCCTATTGAAAAAAATCCTACACTAAATGTTAATCTCCAAAACATTTTACTAAATTTGTAAACTTTTGTGTAACTGAACGCAACCATAATTTCAACATTTATATATTAAGACAGCTTTCACTATTAAGGCTAACACCCTCTTATTATCATTCTGGTAAGTTACTTATGAATGATGAGAAAAGAGGAGATGATGTGGACAACCATCAATTAAATAATCTCTCTATTTATAGTATTTTGGAGTTTACAAAGTGCTTTCAGATACCTCCTCCCATTTCACCCAGGATCCTTGTGAGACATGAAAAGGGTGATTATTATTATCCTGTATTTACAAATATTTAAATACGCTCAGAAAGACATTAACTTTATCAAAACTCAGATATGGAGCTCATTTCCTGACTCCACGTCCAGAATTTTGCCCACCACCATATCCTACCATCCAATAAGAGAGCAAGTATGGTTAGCATGATATACTATTACTATTATGTAAAATGTGAAGGTACTATTCGTCAAGATTTCAAAAATACTTGTCAGAAATGATCTAAAAATCTCTAATTTTCTGGTCCCCATGGCTTCGTGTTAGTGCTCAAACATGAATGGTACGAGCAGTTGAGAAGTGCTGGTGTTACAAACCGTCCTTTCATTTCCTCCAATTTCCTAGGTGGTACCAGTGGTAAATGTTCTTCATCTCTACTTTCGAATGCCAGAAGAGTATTCAAATGACAATCAAATTTATCCATCAGATTCTGAAAAGAAATTTAGCATGACATGAACCAGACTTCTTGCCAAACATTGTAACTGGGGGTTTGTTAATCTCATTTGCTCTGGGCATGCACTGCATCATTTTCCAAAAAAAATCATAAAGCCCTTACTTTTTTTTTAACTAAAACTTTGCAAATGAGTATTTTCATCGGAAGTGCTTTAAACTGGAACATTTTACAGAGAGGCAGACCCTAGTTTCTTTGGTAAAAGCATTATCAAAATCTTTTGTTTTCGGATTTTCCATTCCCTTGTATGTTCACATGCTATAAATGTCACATATCAAATTCCTTCATGCCACTGTAGTGAGAACCCAATCTCTCATATTTTAAACCAGTCTCCTCCCTCCTTTTTGTCAGGTTTTACAATTGCTTTAGAACTTACTAGACTCTACCTTATTGTTTCCAGCCTGAACTAGCAAAATGCCCATGAAGAAAGTGAAGGTATCTCTGGCTCCCAAAAATCCCCAAGGGAATTGTTCTAAACCAACCTCAAATACCCATTATATTTCCTTCCCTTCTCCCTAGGACAAAGTCTTCCTCAAGAACAGTCCCTAACGAAGCATAGATTTTTTCCATGTTTCTTTTTTATTTTCCAACCTTGATTAAAGTAATTTTTTCTTGTATTAGAGCCATGGCTTCACCATAATCCTGGGAAGTTGGCAAGTCTTCATCTATAAGCTCCTCTATCTCCTGGAGCCCGGCTTCGATTTGATGCAGTGGTGAGGGCAAGGCATGATTCAGCTCTGTTTTCCACACATTAATCTGAAAAAAACAAAAATCTGTGCTTCAGTAGACACTCTTCCAAAGTCTACTTCTTCAGGGGCACCTGGGTGGCTCAGTCGGTTGAGCAACTGACTCTTGGTTTTGGCTCAGGTCGTCTCAGGGTCGTGAGACGCAACGGGTTCCACACTCGGTGCAGAGTCTGCTTGGGATTCTCTCTCCCTCTTCCTCTGCCCCTCCCCCCCCCCACTCGAGCGTGCTCTCTCTCTCTCTCAAATAAATAAATGAACCTCTTGCTTCCTCAGCCTTCCCACCATTCCCCCCACGCACAGGAGTCACACAAACATCAACTACTTATTTCCCCAAACACTTACTGCACTCCCAAGGTGTTCACTCTTGCTGTCCCTTCTACCTGGATTTTTTCCCCACTAAGCACCATCAGAACTCACTCCCACATTGATTGATGGATTGATTCATTCATTCATTCATTCATTCTGCAAACATTTATTAATAACCTGCTGTGCTAATAGCTGATAGAGCTATAAAAAGCTTCTGGAATGGAGAAGGTCACTGGACACACCACAGAGTACAGTGCAGCACTTAGACACAAATTAGATGTGCACACATGGGAACAGTGGGGCTTTTTAAATACATGGGCTCAAAAATTTAAGAAGCAGAATAACATATAACATCAATTTACCCAATTTAAAAATACATGAACACATAAATATAATATGTATTTTGCAAGACAAAACAAAACAAAAAGATACACCTTAAGCACATCACAATAGTGGGCTAAGGAGAAAGGGAAATGGAAGGAGGGCATGGGTATAGAAAGAAACACAAATTAAAGTGAATAAAAGTTAGATTAGGGCCTTGTCCAGACCCATGTGCCGTGAACAGAAGAGTAAGTTTAACACAACCCTGTACATCTGAGGGTCAATCAGATAAATATAAAAAAAAACACCCAGAGGTCTTGCCTGAACCCCTTAGTGGGGGAAGCAAAGTACATGGTTACAGTTAACTGTGGTCAGCAATATAACAGAGCCAGACAGAGAGAGGGCCCAGGGAAGACCCTGGAAGAACACTGATTACACAATGATGCCTGGAATTCTTTTTTTTTTTTAATTTTTAATTATTTTTTGTCTTTCAAATTTTTATTTAAATTCCACTTTGTTAATATTCAGTGTAATATCAGCTTCAGGTGTAGATTTCAGTGATTCATCACTTAACATACAACACCCAGTGCTCATCACAACAAGTGCCCTCCTTAATCCCCATCACCCATCTAACCCATCCCCCCGCCCACCTCCCCTCCAGCAACCCTGTTTGTTCTCTATTGGTAAGAGTCTGTTTCCCGGTTTGTTTCTCTCTCTTCTCCGCACCCCCCCCCCCACCCATGTTCACCTGTTTTGTTTCCTAAATTCCTGAGGCAAGGGAAACAAAAGGAAAAATGAACTAATGGGACTTAAGGTAAAAAGCTTCTGTACAGCAAAGGAAACAATCAACAAAACTAAGAGGTAACCTTCGGAATGTAAGAAGATATTTGCAAATGACATATCTGATATAGGATTAGTATCCAAAATATATAAAGAATTTATCAAACAACACCACAAAAAACCAATAATCCAGTTAAAAAAATGGGCAGAAGACATGAATAGACATTTTTCCGAAGAAGACATCAAGATGGTTAACAGACACATGAAAAGATGCTCAACATCAGGGAAATACAAATCAAGACTACAATGAGATATCACTTCACACCACTCAGAGAGGAAAAAAATAAAATGAAACCAGAGAGGGAGATAAACCATAAGAGACTCTTACTCATAGGAAACAAACTGGGGGTTGCTGGAGTGGAGGGGGGTGGGGGGATGGGGTAATTGGGTGATGGACATTAAAAAGGGCACGTGATGTGATGAGCACTGGGTGTTATATGCAACTGATGAATCACTAACCTCTACTTCTGAAACCAATAATACATTATATGTTAATTGAATTTAAATAAAAATTTTTTAAAAGAGTGTGGTTTTTGATCTGAACTCACACAGCTCTATTATGGTTTTTATGGCATTCTCATTCCAAAGACACCCACCCCCATGAAGATCAAGCACAAATTAAAAGGTGTTTCACTCAAATGACTTCCTCAAATGAAAGTATGAGTTTTAAAAAAAAGAAAAAGAAAGTATGAGTTTTAAATCTGTATTTCTCTTTCCATTATAGTTCTACTAAATGAATTGCCACTATTCTTAAAGTTAAATTGATTTTAAATAGAGGAAAAAAAAGCAAAATTACATTTTTAAAAGAATAGGGTTATCTGATTCATCACTAATTGACTGAAAAACATTTATTGAGTGCCACCATATGCAAGGCAAATATCAAAAAGAAACATATGAGCAAATACCCAAGTATAAAGATATTAAATGAGGAAAAAGCTAGGCTCCTTTAAGGAGGTCAAATGGAACTATTCATAAACTAGAAGCATTAAATATAGTTTTCATATTGTTTTGCTCTTTTTTTTAGGTTTATTGAGGTATAATTGACAAAACTGTAAGATATTTAAAGTGTAGATCACGGTGATTTGATACACATATACTCTGTGGAAGGATTCCCACTATCTAGTTAATTAACACATCCAATCACTTCACATCTTTTTTTTTTTTTTTGGTGAGAACATTTAAATTCAACTCTCTTAGCAAATTTTAATGCTTTAATGCAGTGTTAATCAAGAATAGCCATCATGTGACCTTACTCAACTTACAGCTGGAAGTTTGTACCCTTTTACCAACTTGTATTCCCTAACCCCAGCCCTGACAACCAGTTTTCTACTCGCTATTTCTAGTAGTTTGACTTTTTTTTAAAAGATTCCACATGTAAGGAATATCAGGTAGTATTTTGTTTTGCTTTAGTTGCTTGCAAGTTTATCTTCTCAAACAACATATGGCAAAAGGCAACTCTACAGTTTTAAATCATTAAGTATATGCAATTAAGCCTCCAGCTGGAAAAGAATGAAAAAAATATTTTCATTATTATGAATTTTTTTTTAAACATTTTTTTTTTATTTGACAGAGAGAGAGAGCACAAGCAGAAGGAACAGCAGAAGGAGAGGGAGAAGCAGGCTTCCCGCTTAGCAGGGAACCTGATGCGGGGCTCAATCCCAGGACCCTGGGAACATGACCTGAGCCGAAGGCAGACGCTTAACCAAATGACCACCCAGGCACCCCATTATGAATTTTTAATATGTTCTTTCATTATAACCAAGTTATTTGTGCATTTGCCAAAATAAAAGAAGTCAGAAAGTTGATACATGACTGAGTTAAAGAGAGTCTAAGAACAATAGCTCTAATTCAACTGATGATCTTTTCACAACTGAAAGAAAGCTGCATACATTTTGGATGGAACAGAACGTGTGCTTTCTGCCTGGGAGCTGCACCCTCTGTAAAGGTCAGAAGGGGAAAGATAGAAGATGATATTTACCTTTTATTTCTCTTCTTTCTCACTTACCATAGCAAAAAACTACTTTCTTAGTTTTGGAAATTACTTTTGTATTTGGATGAAAATTTGTATGTGGTCTGCCCTGATCTTGTCAGGTCAAAGTAACAGAATATTGCTATTTTGCATAGCTGGCTTAAAATGAAACCATTTACTGTGATGCTCTGAGGTAACTGTGTGCTCAAACAACTGAACCAGAAACTGCCTGGATGGTATTGACTTTTACACACCTGATGACTTTAAAATTAATGTCTCCTTTGCCCATCAAGACAACAAGCTGTATTATATCCAACTAAGGAATGGATTTTCAAGCTATGATCAATTTGTGGCACTTACCCTTGCAAAATAGTTTTTTTTAATGGTTTTTCTCATTATTGTGGGTACTTTTGCCAAATCATATTCAGTAAAATTAGGCCAGGTCTTTGTGGCCTGGAACATCGTGAACTCTACAGACAGTATCTTCTTCCTCTCCTTCCATTTTGTTGAGCACTTGTAACCAAAAGCTCCTGCCCTTTGCAAGGGTCAGTTTCAAAGCTGTGATAAGAACACGAGCTGGGGATGCAACGAGCCCTGACACTTGATGGGAAGGTTTCTGGAGCTATGCCAGTTCTCCCAAATTAGGTACTCGGAGAGGGTGGCTCTTTTAAGCTACCAGACTACTTAACACCCTTCATAACTGATGTGAAACATGTATTCTGAGAACAGGCTAGCACTCCTGACAGCCAAGAGGCTTGAGCAGGGATCGACAAATTTTTCCAGGGCCAAAGAGTATTTTTGACTTGTAGACCATAAAATCTCTGTTGCAACTCTGTAAATTCACCAAAAATCATTTAACTTATCCATTTAAAATGAATGAATTGTATGGTGTGTAAATTATACATCAATAAAGATGTTTAAAAAAAAAGAATGAAGGCGGGGCGCCTGGGTGGCTCAGTAGGTTAAGCATCCAACTCTTGTTTTTGGCTCAGGTCATGACCTCAGGATCATGAGATCAAGCCCCACATCCAGCTCCACACTCAGCAAGGAGTCTGCTTGAGATTCTTTCTCTCCATCTCCCTCTGCCCCTCTCCCTGCACGTGCTCTCTCTCTCGCTCCCTCTCTCTCTAAAATAAGTAAATAAACCTTAAAAAAAAAAGATTATAGGCAAAATAAAGACATTCAGAAATCAAAGAAAATTAAGAGAATTTTTTCCGCCAGACCTGCATTATAAGTTAAAAAAAAGTTTTTTCAGGCTGACGGGAAATGAGTTCAGATGGAAACTCAAACCTCTAGAAAGGAATGAAGACCACTGGAAATGATAAATATCTAGATAAATATAAGAGACATTTTTTTCTCTTAATTTCTTTAAAATGTATGACTATTTTTAGCAAAAATTTATAACATGGTCTTGGGGACTTTAAAACATATGTTTGTGGCATATATATATATTTATATATAAAGAAACTATAGCATAAAGAATGACAAATAAATGAAACTAATTGCAAGATTTCTACATAAAAATTACGATAACTTAAAAGTTGTGTAAGTAGACTGTAAAAAAATTTTTTTAAAGATTTTATTTATTTATTTAAGAGAGATAGAGGGGGCACAGAGGGAGAGAGAGAAGCAGACTCCCCGCTCTGCAGGGAGCCCGATGTGGGGCTCGATCCCAGGACCCTGAGATCATGACCTGAGCTGAGACCGACTGAGCCATTCAGGCGCCCTGTAGACTGTAATAATTTTTAAATGTATACTGTAATCTCACTAGAAATCCGATAGAAAGCAGTAGAGCAAAAAGCCAATAGATAAATTAAAATGAAATTCTAAAAATATTAACATAATCTAAAGCAAGGCAGGAAAAGAATAGAGATACAAAAAACAGAGGGAGGGGCACCTGGGTGGCTCAGTCGGTTAAGCGTCTGCCTTCGGCTCAGGTCATGATCCCAGGGTCCTGGGATCGAGCCCCGCATCGGGCTCCCTGCTCGGCGGGGAGCCTGCTTCTCCCTCTCTCTCTGCTGCTCCCCCTGCTTGTGCTCTATCCCTCTCTCTCTCTCAAATAAATAATAAAATCTTAAAAAAAAAAAATTAAAAAAAACAAAAAACAGAGGGAATAAACAGAAAAAAAGAGTAAAATGGTATACCCAAATTGAACCATATTAATATTCCATTGAATATTAACTGACTAAGCTCTCCAACTAAAAGGTAGAGATCATCATAATGGATAAGAAAGCAAGATCCAACCATATGCTGCCCATAAGAGATGCACTTTAAATATAAAGACTCAAATGAAAGTAAATGAAGGAAAAAGATGTATCGCACAGTCAGCATAAGACTGGAATGATCATATTGATATCAGATTAAGTAGACATCAAAAAAACCAGTATTACGAGAGATAAACAAGAATATTTCATAGTAATAAGTGTCATTCATCAGTGTCATTATGGTAACAATCATAAGTGTGCACAACTAATAACAAAGTTTTAAAATACATGAAGCAAAATCCGACAGCATCGAAGGAACGATTCTATAGATTTTAATAGCCCTCTCTCGGCAACTGATAAAACTAAGCAAAATGTCAATCAAGACATAGATAATCTGACACTAGCAACCATCTTTATCTTAACTGATATCTGTTGAATGCTATATCAAGGGCACCTGGGTGGCTCAGTAGGTTGGGCATCTATCTGCCTTCAGCTTAGGTCATGATCCTGTGATCCCGGCGACCTGGGATAGAGCCCCACTCAGGCTCCCTGCTCAGCAGGGGAGTCTGCTTCTCCCTCTCCCTCTGCCGCTCTCCCTGCTCATTCTCTTTCATTCTCTCTCAAATAAATAAATAAAAATCTTAAAAAAAGAAAGAAAGAAAGAAAGAATGCTGTATCAAATAACTACAGAATACACATTCTTTTCAAGGGCAAATGGTATGTACATCAACATGCACTACATCCAGGACGCCTAGGTGGCTCAGTTGGTTAAGCGTCTGCCTTTGGCTCAGGTCATGATCCCAGGGTCCTGGGATCGAGCCCCACGCTGGGCTCTTTGCTCAGCAGGGAGCCTCCTTCTCCTTCTCCCTGCTCCTGCTCTCTCTCGCTATCTCTGTCTCTCTCCAATAAATAAATAAAATCTTAAAAAAAAAACATGCACTACATCGTGGGTCATAACACAAATCTCAATAAACTGCAAACAACTGAAATCATATAGATATATTCAGACACACATACACATTCATCTTCACACATTCTCTCTAGGCTTGTCCCTAACTCCCTTCAAGCATCTATTAATAGTGACACATGACCCTGGTCCATCATAGAGATGAGGCTGCAGGTCAGTCAGAATATGGATAATCTACTGTGGCAAACCAATCATTGATGGCAAATATAAAAACTTTGGATAAGCAGTTTCTCTAAGTAGAATGCTGTAAATTCCTATTAAATATCAATCACTACCCAAATGAGGCCATGGAGAAAATAAAAGAACACTCTCCCAAATTTCTAATGTAGCATCTACTCTTTTACAGAATTCCTCATGGAAGTCTAAAGTAATCATCCAACAAACAAAGCTGCCTCGTGAAAATGTTCTTTCAATCAATATAACACAGTAACCTGGTAGGTGAGGCCATCCCAGGCTTCTCTCAACTGTAACTGATCTTCATTCAGTTCATCCAGATTCCTTTTTATTGGCAGGATGTCCAAAAAGGGCTTTTTTTCTTCATTGAATGACTCCAAAAAGGACAGCAGACTCTACAATCAGAAAAATATTTTCAAGACAGAAATTTCAGATCAGTTTCTGAAATGTAATCCGCTATGTTAAGGTCTATAGGTGTAGGTTACATTTAAATTTTTACTTAGATAAAGGTAAAATTCCCTGACTTCCGGATCCTCTCACTGCTCTGGTGTCTTTCATCAGTGCACCCTGATCATCTGAGTGCCATCACAGTAACAACAGGTCACAGCTTGTGTCTCGGGTCAGTACTGTTGGATTTCTACTGGAAGAGAGTGGCCAGGTCACCCAGCTCGACAGGACAACTCATGATGCCACATGGAAAATGTGAGTTTGTTTGTCCTCCCCAAATATGGATTCACGACAAAATAAGAATGAGTATAAGTAAGAACTATATGGTAGCAGTGATCACATGTAAACGTGTCTGTGATTAACTGCACTTGAGCCAGTTCTTCCCAAGTCATTTTATATAGACCTTAGAAAATACTTCATCCCTGCCCTCAAAAATTTAATAAATAAAGCTTTCCTTGGTTCGGATTTGTGTGAAATATTAGTGTTGAAGAGTCATCAATTCCATAAATATTATTTCAAACATTATTCATAAAAATTGACAGCATTTTCAGTTATATTTTATGAGTTGGGGCACCTGGCTGGCTCAGCTGGGACAGCACGCAACTCTTGATCTTGGGGTCATGAGCTCGAGTCCCATGTTTGGAGTAGAGTTTACTTTTAAAAATAAATAAATAAATAATTTTTTTTTAAAAAGATTAAAAAACTTAACTTAAAAGTTAAACTTAAAAGATTAAAAGTAAAACTTAAAAGATTAAGTTTTACGAGCAAACCGGGGGATAATTATTGTAATTCTTTCTGATCATTAATAACTTCATAAAGCCTTTTTAGAAACCTGAATCTGCGGTCCATTACTAAATCAAGGACATATGTGGGAGCAAAGCACTTCCAGTGGACGCTTAGCATCTTGTCAGTAAAAAACATCAGGCCAACGGCACCTGGGTGGCTCAGTCGGTTAAGCATCTGCCTTCAGCTCAGGTCATAATCCCCAGGCTCTGGGATCAAGCCCCAAGTCAGGCTCCACAGTCAGTGGGGAGTCTGCTTGTCCCGCTCCCTCTGCTTCTGCCCCTCCCCCTGCTTGTGCTAGCGCACTCTCTCTCTCTCAAATAAATAAATAAAATCTTTTAAAAAAACCCATATTGGGCCAGAACAGAGATGGAAGAAGCACAAAAGCTGATGCAGTTCAGATGAAAGTAAGATGAGACTGTCCCATCCCCTTTCTTCCCTGACGCCTCTAAACCAAAAAGGATGCTGTTGCCAGCAAGTCGCACAATCCGCCGCATGGTACGGTTGGAAAGGCTGGATTTGTCCAACTCCCTCAGACAGGGAAACAGAGCTTGGAGGTGTTAAGTGCTGTGCAGGCACATGAGAGGGTGTCTGCTTTATTCAGGACGGAGGACTAGTGGGGAGCAGAGTTGCAGAGACAGTGGGTTCTGAGAAACGGGGCTGAAGAACCCTCACCTTGGCTCCTGTTAGTCTCTTTCAAGACGGTACAAGAAGCAACTGCCTAACCTGGAGAAGCCCCAGGACATAAAGAGAGCTAGGGCTTCAAAGCCAGACTTCACTCAAATCCCAGCTCCACCTCTCAGTAGCTGTGTGACCTCAGACAAGTCGCTTCGTGCCTCTAAGTCTTGTCTTCATCTGTAAGGCTAGAACAGCAATACCCCTCTCCAGAAGATGCTGTGGCAGGTAAAATGCCGGCCGGCAAGGCGCCGGTACAAAGCAAATGTTCACACGCGGGGACAATAACACGTGTCAATTTTCCTCGAAGGACACCTTGATTGGGGCCCTATCTTGTTATAATTCGGGGTTGGCTTCATTTCTGATTTCCTGATCTTTTTTTCATCCAATATTCTTTCTGCTCTAGACTGGGGACTGGAAAACTCTGGCTGTAAGTGGCGAGATAGTAAATGTCCTAGGTTTGAGGGCCATATGGTTGGTGGCTATTGCCACTACTTAACTCTGGCCCAAGCAGCCACGAACAATACTTTAGTGGGCATGGCTCTCTTCCAGTAACACCCGATGCACAAAACTGGTGATGGGGCCCACAGACCAGTTTGCCACGCCCCGTTCTAAAAGCTTACTATTCAAAGTACCCGGAGGACCAGGCGTCAGCACCACCCGGCAGCTTGCTGGACATGCAGAGTCTCAGGCCCCACCCAGAACTACTGAATTAGAATCCGCACTTTAACGAGACTGCCCAGGTAATTCACACGCACATCAGAATGTGAGAAGCACTGTCCTAGAACTCGATGCTAAAACCTGGCATTTGTTTAGCGTTTAAATAATTACCCTGAAAGATGTTTTTTCCAAAAGCATCCTACTCTTCCCTAACAGTGAGTTACAAATAAATTGCTGTTTAAAGTCATACTTACTTCATACTTTTTAGAGTAGGTCTCGTTTTCTGAATCCTTTAGGACTTCCTGTAGTTTTTTCTCTTGTAGAGTTAACCAGACCACAGCATCTTTCATCGTTCCCTAAAATTCACACAAACACACACACATTTAAAACTCTACCCTAAATAGACTTGGAGATTTTTTTTTTAACAATAAAATTAACAACTTCAAACATCAGTGAAATAATGCAATCATTACACACCAATGACTCATGGCGCCAAAAAGGAATTTTGCTTGTGCACATAACACCTTAAATTTTAAAATGGATTGAAACTAGCACCTGAACATAATGTGCTAAAGAGACAAGGCAAGCAAGCCCCTATTTTTTTTTTTTTTTGCTTATCCATTTCTATTATTCCTCAATTTTAGAGAACATTATTCTAAATTACCCATTTATATTAGGCATTTCAGAATACTGCTTTCTAATACCTCTAAATATGGGTTAATTCAAGAGCTATTCACACCCAAATACACTGACATCAAAAATATCTTGAGCATTTTAAAGACCCTGAAAATAACGCTACTAAAGATTTTGGTTCGGCTATCCTGTGGATGTGAGCAACAACTATTTTTTCTTAGATTCTTGCTTGCTTACATTTGAAAGCAAAATTTACTGCCAGAGGATAAAGCCAAAGATGTTACATCTTATTTCCATTCTCCTTTAACCTTCATTTACTCTTCTCTTTCTATTAAACAGGAGTGTTTTCTATATATTTTTGCATCTGATTTCATGGACAGTTGAATTTTTCATTTTATTTTTTAATAAGAAAATTAATTAGAAAAGAGTAGCTCCCCAGCAGGTCAGAAATAAGTGAACTGAGGGCGCCTGGGTGGCTCAGTTGGTTAAGCGACTGCCTTCGGCTCAGGTCATGATCCCAGGGTCCTGGGATGGAGTCCCACATCGGGCTCCCGGCTCAGCGGGGAGCCTGCTTCTCCCTCTGACCCTCTCCTCTCTCATGCTGTTCCTCTCTCGCTCGCTCTCTAATAAATAAATAAATAAAATCTTAAAAAAAAAAAAAAAAAAAAAGAAATAAGTGAACTGAATTATACGCTTGCGTCCCAGCTTGAGTCTCTGTTCCAGAGTCAGCAACAAATCTGGCATGGTGCCTCAAACGTAACAGTTGGAAAAACATAGGCCTAAATTTGTCACATAAAATGCGACAATATGACTGCATGTAAACATGTCTGAGGAAATAGTTTAAATACATATTAAAATAATATTCAAAAACACTTTACTAAATTCACAGCACTCATTTATCTCCACAGTAGCAGAATATGTGTTTATTTGTATCTCACTGATTTTTATGAAATTTGCACCCACAATATTTTGTGTACCTGACTGAGAGTCAAAGGAAAAAACTGAATAATCAAATTGCAATCTGATAGTGATTCAAGCATACCACAACAAACAACGATGAAGAGTAGAACACACTGCTTCCATTTTTTATAGATTATACAATCCCAGTTACATGTAGTCAAAGAACAGGTAAAATGGAAATATGCTAAAATTAGATGGTGGTGATGATTGCACAACTATGTAAATATACCAAAAACCACTGAATTGTGAACTTTAAATGGTTTAATTTCATGGCATGTGAATTATACCTCAAAAAAGCTGTTAAAATTAAAATAGACAAAAATTAGATAGCTCTAGAATTTTTCAAAAGCCTGCTAAACTTAATTTGTCTTACAGAGTGCCTATGTAAAAGTTATTTTAGATAATTCAGCAAAGTTTAATTAATTACCACTTTTAACTTAAAAATTTTGAAGAACAGGCAAAACTAATCTACAGTGAAAGAAATTAGAATACCGGTTGCCCAGGGTGGGGGGTACAGACAGGAGAGAGGCACAGTGGAACATTCTGGGTAACAGAAATGTGTTACATCATGACTGGGGCATGGTTTACATGGGTGTATGCATTTGTCAAAACTCATAGAACTGCAGTTTGAAGCTCTATATGCAAATTGTACCTCAGTTTTAAAAATTAAGCCACTAGTAGGGTACAACAAAAATGCTCTTGAGTCATACTTATAAGGACACACCTGAGCTTTATCTCCAGTCTCCGCTGCATCCTTCGAATACTGTAGAAATTGCGCCACATAGGTCATGATTGACTTTTCGTCAGGATTCACAACATCCACATCTGCAAGAGGTGCCACACTATCAATCAGCTATAGATGTGATTTTCTGTAATGACTACACAAGAACAGGCTCTGCCATAAGACAGCCTTGAAATGAACCAAAGTAGTTAACCGGCCACGCAATCTCTGGTCGGCGGCCCTTGCCCCAAGTCCGTGCGGTGGCTCAGAGCTTAGATCCACAGGCAAACAGAGCTGAGTTGAATCTTGCCAGTAGTACACACACAGCCTCAATTTCCACCTTACATGTTGTCCGTGTAAGGCCCTCAGTAGGGAGGGTGGAAAGGAGACAATACAGCCTTCCTCCTTCCAGAGACACGATACGAAAACTCCTCCAGGAGAGGAAACTGTAGGAACACAGAGCGACTGGAATCCATTCCTGTCACACCGGTCTCAGCAAGTGTTCAGTGAAGCATTTCCAAAAGCATATGTTGGGGCGCCTGGGCGGCTCAGTCGGTTAAGCATCTGCCTTCAGCTCAGGTCGTGATCCCAGGGTCCTGGGATGGAGCCCCGCATCGGGCTCCCTGCTCAATGGGGATCCTGCTTCTCCCTCTCCCTTCCCCTCTGCCTGTCACTCTCCCTGTTTATGTTCTCTCTCTCTCTGACAGACAAAAGCATACGTTGTATGGCAGACTTACTCAAGACATCCACAAGATTTTATTTGTTCATTCGTGGAACAAATATATTTACTGAGAGCCTTCTGTGGGTCAATCCTTGTGGTGCATTAACGAAGTCCATGGTGAAATAAATTTGGAAAATGCTGAATTAAACAAAGCAAAAATATTATAAATTCCTTAAATGCAGAACTTCTCCAGACTTATAATAAATTAGGTAGATCACAAAATCACAAAGAAGCGATCAATACACTACAGACAAAATGAACACATAATTTTGGGATGTCTTTTAGTATGTTGCCAAAACAACCAGGAAGATATTGAAAAGGAAATCTTCTGTGTTTATTTATTAATTCAGTTAAAATAAATTCATCAAATATTTATAGAGAGCCAACAAATGCAGATCACAAGCAAGATAGGTAAGGCCGAGTTCTTGCCCTTAGGAGCTGTATGTTTCATCACTTTATTCATTCAACAAGGGGATGCTAGACACTTGAGTAGATGCTAGATACCTTAAGACATTATCTGCCCCTCAAGGAGCTTACTGTTAGGAGAAAAACAAACAACAAACGAATATAACACATTATGCATGCTTTAGCAAATGTGTTTACTGGGCCCAATGACTGTTCTAAGTAGGCTGAGGAAGAACATGAATCTAATCTATATCCAAATAATAAAATTCGAGACAGTAAACATACAAAAGGTATCAATAAAAAGGTAGGGGTGGAGTTTCAATAAAGGAAGCATCCCTAAGAACTGAGTTATTCTTTAACCGAAAAAAAAGTATAAGTAGAAAAGTAAAAGTATGGGACGCCTGGGTGGCTCAGTTGGCTATGCATCTGCCTTGGGCCCAGGTCACGATCCCAGGATCCTGGATTGAGTCCCGCATGGGGCTCCTTGCTCAGCGGGAAGCCTGGTTCTCCCTCTGCCTGCTCCTCCCTCTGCCTGCTCCCCCTGCTTGAGCTCTCTTTCTCTCTCCCTCTCTCACAAATAAAATCTTTTTAAAAAAAGTAAATCAAGAGATACATAAAATAATTAGACTGACTTAACTAGATGTTTCTTTTTAAAAACTTTATTGTAGAGGCGCCTGGGTGGCTCAGTCGTTAAGTGTCTGCCTTCAGCTCAGGTCATGATCCCAGGGTCCTGGGATCGAGCCCCACATCGGGCTCCCTGCTCAGCAGGAAGCCTGCTTCTCCCTCTCCCACTCCCCCTGCTTGTGTTCCCTCTCTCGCCGTGTCTCATTCTGTCAAATAAATAAATAAAATCTTTAAAAAAATAAAAATGAAAACTTTATTGTATATACAGCTATGCATTGTGATTAAATGTTTTAATAAAATTGTCAAAAGATAATTATCTTATTCAAATATGACAAAAGAATTTGGTTTGCATAAATAATCATGATGTACTTAACATTTTAAGCTATTATTTAAGCCATTTAAAATGAATTATCGGCAATCATTTATACAGTGGAAATTTGCCTTTTTATACTGTCTATTACATTATTTGCCTAGTTATTTTCACATACTGAACCAGAGAAAATATTTTATACTAATAAAGATTTAGAGAATCACAGTAGGAGAAAAGTACTAAAAAAAAAAAAAGAAAAGAAAAGAAAGAAACCCAGTAATCAGAAAAGGGGATAGAACAAAACATGAGGAAAAACAAAGAAAAGAAAAAAAGATAATGAAAAGCCATAAAGGAAAGAGAAAAGACAAAGAAAGGAAGAAATGGGAAGGAAGGAAAAACAAGGAGAGGAAAGTTAACAAGAAGAATTAATAATAAGCCACCTGAAACTAACATAATGACAAACTTAATATATAAAAATTTGGAATCATTAGGCTAACTCTTATGTAGAAACATCCCCTAATTCAACTGAGGCCCAAGAAGGCTAAGAATCAAAGCAAAGAGCACAGTTAGCTCCCAGATCTTATCCTCTAATGCCATTCTCCAACCAGCGCTCCTTGGAGAGAGGGCTGATCGCAGGCCTGGGGTAGGAAATGTACAAGGTGAGCCTGGGGCGTCCTGTAGTGCCAGAAAATAAGGATGTGCTCAAAAACAACAAGGAAACACCACATGGATGGGGCTATGTCAAAGAAGCACAGGAGCTAGCTGAAAGAGCTCCCAGAGGCTAAAAAACTTTGAGCTGAAAAAATCTTTTTTAATTTGAGAAATAAAACAAAATAATATTAGATTACAACCCAAAGTATAAAATAAAATGTCCATAAACCCATACTGATATAAATCAATGGTTGGATAAATGAATAAACGCGGGAGAGAACAGACATAGCTCCTGCAAAAGAAGTGTAAATAATTTATGTAGATAACCTGCCCTCGAGGAGAGTGAGCATAACTCTCCTATGTTTGGGCTATGCACAGTGACTTCCCTCCAAAGAGAACAACACAGGAAGAGGAAAACAAAAACTAGCTTCACAAGGGAGAAACCTGACAAAGCCAGGTGATCAAGTTAACATCACCAGTGATATAATGTTGACAGCATGTTCCCCTGATACGATGTGATTAAGAATGGCACTTTACAACTCTGTGGTCTTCCTCCAAAGAACCCATAACCCTAATCTAATAAGAGAAAAGACATAACACAAATCCAGGAAAGGGGTACTCTACAATATACATGACCAGTAATCCTCAAAACTGTCAGGTCATCAAAACAAAAAGCTCTAAGAAACTGTCACAGTCAACAGCAGTCAAAAAAGACGTGAAAACTCAATGTAAGGTAGAATTCTGGATGGGATCCTAAAAAGAAAAAGAGCATCAGGGAAAAACTAAAGAAACGTGAATAAAGTATAAAAATATATCAATTTTGGTTCATTAATGATAACAAATGTACTGTACTAACATGTCAACAATAGGGAAAACTTCATGGGAACTTACTAGATCTTCTTTCCAATTTTTCTGTAAACCTAAAACTGTTCTAAAACATAAGGCCTATTAAAAACAAAAGGAATGAAGTCCTGATAGACGCTGCCACAGAGATAAGCTTTGAAAAGATTATGCTAAGGTAAAGAAGCCAGTCACAAAAGACTACATTTATGTGAAATGTCCAGACTTAGTAAATCTATAGAAAGAGAAAGAATTAGTGGTTGCCAGGGCTGGTGCGTGTGTGCATGCGTGTGTGTGTGTGTGTGTGTGTGTGTGTGTGTGTGTGTGTCTTAGAGGCTGGAAGAGGTGGGGAGAAATAGGGATGGATTGCTAATGGGATGGGGTTTATTTTTGGAATGATGCAAAGGTTCTAAAATTGATAATGATGATGGTTGCAACATTTCACCAATATACTAAAAAACTATTGAATTGTACACTTAAATGGGTAAATTGTATGGTATGTGAATGACATCACAATAAAGCCGTATACAACCAAAAAGTTAAGTGACAAAGCCACAATCACTTAGTGGTATTTTGGAGCCAAATGGCTCAGCTTAAGAGAGCTGATTATTGGATTTTCAGCACTTTTATAAGCTGGTTGTTAAACATAGCCAGCATTAAAAATTAAATTGTATAAACACACAATCAAAAAAATATATTAGGGGCGCCTGGGTGGCTCAGATGGTTAAGCGTCTGCCTTCAGCTCAGTTAATGATCCCGGGGTCCTAGGATGGAGCCCCATGTCGGGGCTCAGCGGGGAGCCTGCTTCTCCCTCTCCTCCCCTCTCGCTCATGCTCTCTCTTGCTATCTCTGTCACTATCTCTGTCTCTCTCTCAAATAAATAAAATCCTAAAATATACATATATATAAATAAAGGTAATAGATACTCAAAACTCACCACTTCCCAACTATTTTACTACATTTTACTATTACCTATGCTCTTGAGGTTATTTACCTCTATTGTACTTGTATGATAGAAAAAATAATACCTAATGGTGTGTTAGGATTGCACATCTTTTCCTACTCTGCATTCAGTGACTTCTCACTGGAATCGGCCATGGTGGTAATGTTCAAACCTCACAAACACACACAAATCAGCAAATGCGGGCTTGATTTCTTGTTTTGTTGATTATGAAGAAAGGGATGGAGAAAATGTTAATAATGTAAGTTAAACTTGAAAGTATGTCTTGTTTATTTTTTTTTTTTAAGATTTTTGATTTATTTATTTGACAGAGAGAGACACAGCGATAGAGGGAACACAAGCAGGGGGAGTGGGAGAGGGAGAAGCAGGCTTCCCGCCAAACAGGGAGCCCGATGCGGGGCTCAATCCCAAGACCCTGGGATCATGACCTGAGCTGAAGGCAGACGCTTAACCGACTGATCCACCCAGGCACCCCAAAAGTATGTCCTGTTTAGAGCTGTTAAATTACACACAGTGCAAAAAAATTGAGGAAATATTCTTCCAGGACTGATTCAGCAAAAAACTCATTCACATTGTTGAAGAACAAATGAAGTTGTGACAGACTTCTTTGCTGTCGTGCTTACTCATGATCATAAAGGAAATTATCCACTAACATTCATGCATTCATGTCAGAACTATACATGTCCAGCAGCTGCAACCATAAGTTGGCTGCAGATGGGTACAGGAGTTTGGTGAAAATCAACAAAAGTATTTTGGGGTTATATGGAATTTATAATAAAGTGTAACATATATTTTATTATTATTGAAACTATGTGCTGTATGTGCTTTATATTAGTACTATTTTTAATAACAGACCTGTATATGTATACACACACACTCGTGCACACACATACGTTGTTTTGTAGAGCCGGTCACACATTTACCTACACACCCCTGGTTATAGATCTGAGACTAGAATTCGTATCTCTTAATCTGTTAGTTCATTATAATCTTCATTAATCCTACATACCTCTTTTATGACCTTACTAGGATTTTTAACAAGCTTCAGTAAATTAAGAAACAATCCAACCCAAAGTAAAGTGCTTTTCCAAAGAAGTAAATCATGTGCTCGCCTTGGCAGCACATATACCAAAGAAGTAAATCACTTTAATCTTAATTTTATGAAGTTAACATAATTATCTCTTCGAATGTAACCAGTACTTAGGATTTTGCTGTCGTTGTTCACAATCCAACACGATGTATTGAGCATAATCATGGCAAAGCGGAGCCCGCCACAGAAGGAGAAACAGAAAAGGCAGTTTCTATCCTCATGGGAGGTCAGCTTTACTGAGGGGGAGGGAGTGGAGAGGAGAAATTCGTTCACTCAGTGGATTTACTTGAGAGATTTTAGAACAGAATAACAGAATCAAGGGAACACAATATAGAACACAATGAAAGAAAATTAAGACGAAGACTCAAATTATTCCCAATAACAGCACTCTTTGCTTTCAGCTGTCATGTCATCCCTGCAATTACGGAGGTTAACAAATAGGTAGGAATTCCTAATTTCATGAAATTTAATAGGGTTTAAGTTTAACCCCTTAGGACTAAAACATAATGCCGTTTTGTTCATTTATATATAGATACCATTTTCAAACCAACTTCCCACTGGACATTGTTTTGAAAAGAAAGAAGTTTCTTTACCTTCTGGTTCTAGCAATTTGGGGATTTTAAATTCTCGTTCTGCAATTCTGAAGGCCTCTTTCAGATTGTCTTTGTTGGATCTTTGCTTCACACTCCTCATGTCAATTAGGTCTGGTCGCAAGGCATGAATGACAGCCAAAAAAGCCATCCCATTTCTCCAGCTTGACTTAAAATCCGTCACATTGACGGACTCACACCTATCACAATAGGACAAAAACATGATAAATACTATTTAAAAGAATTTATCAAAGCACATCCACTACATTCAATAGTAATTAAAACAAATTTCAGTGAATCAAATAAATCATTCTAGGAAAATATTTTATTTTAATCTGATAGTCAGATGAAAGTAAAATGCCAAGTTTAATACCACAGAACACTGGTTCTCAAAGTATGGCCCCGGGACCGGCAGCAGCAGCATCCCCTGGGCTGCAAGGGCTAGAAATACAAATTCTCAGTCAGGCCCAAATGCAAACATACTGCGTCAAACTCTGCAGGTAGATCAGAGGTCTGTGTCTTTAAAAGCCCTCCACGTGACAAGTTTAACGCTCTCCATTCAACAGTCTGTTGGCTCAAGACTGACTTTAGACCCCTACATGGAGTTACGTTCCTTTCTCCAGAGGAAACAATTTTCTTTCTCGTTGTAGCAAATTAAATGATAGACTGTGGCACATCAATGGCTGGCAGCTCACTGCAGAGACAGACCTTGCCACTCCTCTGCTTAAAACCAGTCATTGCAGATGAACAGATAAACAAAATGTGGGTTATACATACATGCAACGGAATATTATTCAGCCCTAAATAGGAAGGACATTCTGACACATCTTACAACATGGATGAACCCTGAAGATGTTATGCGGAGTGAAGGAAGTCAGTCACAAAGGGGCAAATCCTACATGATGCCACTCATTTAAGGTACCTGCAGCAGCGATTTCACAGACCAAGAAAGTAGACCCCTGGCTATCAGGGGCTGGGGGGAGAGGGAGAATGGGGGGGGGGGGGGAGTTTGAGTTTCACCAGATGAAAACAGTTCTGGAGACGGATGGTGGTGATAGTTACATAACAACATACTTAATGCCACCCAACTATACACTTAAAAATGGTTAAAATGGTACATTTTATGATATGTATCTTTTACTACAATAAAAAAACTTATGAAAAAAAAACCCCACCCCTGTCATAGCTTGTCAGAATAACATTCCTCACTCAAGGCCTAGCATGATCTGGCCCCTGCTTACCGCTCCCACTCGTGCATCTCCCCTCTTACGATCTTGCTGCAACCCTGGCTTCCTTCCTCTTCCTCAAGAAGAGGATGCTCTTTGTAATCCTTCTTTGTGGATGCTCTTTCTCCTATATCTTCATACACCCGAAGCCTTCTCCTTCAGGCCTCAGCTCAAAGGGCTCCTCCTCAGAAAGGCACTCCACAACCACCTCAGATAAAGGCCACCCTCCCACCCTTGACATTCTCAATCATCATAAGTCCTTCCTGACCTTATTGCCAACTGTAGTTATCATATCGGTCCATCCGCTACGGGCACAAGCCTCTGGAGAGCAATGGCCTTGCCTTTCTTGTCTCTCACGGCAGACTCATCCCCAACCGGTGTCTGGCATATAAAGGTGCTTAATATATATATTTCAAACCACTCCATCAATCACTCCTCTGTATTTGACAAGTCAGCGTCTTATACTATAAGAGTATAGATGCATACAAAATGTGGGAAACATTCCAGAACAACTATAGTGTCCTTTAATATCTCATAAAAAAACACAAGGAAATTCAGTGGACTAATTTGAGGTATGAATCAAATGATAAAAACTTCTGGAGAAACAGCTTCAGACAACATGGGCTTTTCCCGAATCCCTTGGGGAAAAATGCCTAAACTATGACTATGATAAACTAGATAGTATTCAGCGAATTTTGTCTTGTTTAACAAATACGAGGTCCATACTGTGTCTAGAAAGTGTTCTAAATATCTTAAAAAAAAATTCTTACAATACACATAATAAGCCTATGAAGTGTTAGTATTGTCCACATTTTTATGACTGAGGGAGCTCAAACACAAAGAGATGAAGTATCTGACGTCACCAGTTAGAAAGTGCTGGGAGCCAGGACTCAAACCCGGGATTCCAGCTTCAGCTTGTGTGTTTAGATATTAAGCAAAACTAGCTAAAGGGCTGAGGGCTGGGGCCGAGGGCAGGGGAGAGTGGGGATCAGAAGAGCCAAGTGCGGACCGGCAGGCTCTGCCCTCAGTAAAGCACCAGGCTGCAAGGTCAGCTCTGCACTGAGGAGTGGACGCCAATCCCACAAGCACCTGCTGCCAGGGGTGAGAGACGGTGTAAGGTTAGGGCTCCAGAGTGATCGGCAGGATCTAAGCTCATTTAGAAGTTACAAACAGGGGCCCAATTCATCTCCTTCAAAAATAAGAAAATACAACATATTTCTTCCAACTTGGTCTTACTATAGTCTAGAACTCAGTTGAGTTCCAGAGAATTACAGAATACGGAAATAAAAGTTACTTAATAATACCACCAATGATGGCCAAAACGAGGATAAACTCCTGATGAATTACTTAAGAATGATTTACTACATCTTGGTAAGTTTAGCATAGCTCACAGTTGAAAAGCAAGGAAAGACACAGAGAAAAGATCAACTGCTAAAATATTTGAACTTTGAAATGGTTTGAAACTTATTTATGGATAAATGAAACAAGTCTGAATATGATATGATAATGCTTTTCACGCATGCTGTATTTTGGATTAAAAAATTTAGCAAACGAAAGTAAAATGGTCTCTCTAAGATTCAAGAAAAAGTTCATTTGATATACCTAAAACCTCATAAGATATGCATGTTTTTTTGTCCCTTGCAAAATGCAAAGGGTGAATGATAACTAAAGAAAGGTAAGGCTAAAGGCAGAAATTAGCATCCTAGCCTCTCATTGGGAAGAAGTTACTCAGAAGCCCGCCATTTGAGAGGTCTTAGCGACATATTTATGCCTCTATCTATCTAGGCAATGCTATGATGTGACAAGGAATGCCTTTTGAACTCCACAGCTCATCTTGTGGTGAGTTCTTCTGCATCCTAACTCCTTATTTTTCCTGAATCCCATCCCAGCACGTGGGTAAAATGAAAGAGTAAATGCCTCCCTAGAGCATAAAAAAACCCTTTTCCTTGTAAAACAGAATTTCTGAGCACTACCTTCCTTTCATCATCCCCACTCTTTAAAAAAACTCCTATTTTTCTGGCTTCTGTTCCCTAATTGAGCTACAGATTTCTAAACAATGGGGACTGTGATCTTTTAATGTAGTCATATACAGCTCCAAGAGATAATTTTGTGTGTTGATTATTATTCCTTCATTTGTTCATTCATTCATTCAATACACATTTATGGAGCATCTGCCATGAACTCACATTAGGCTAGGTTCTGGGGACACACGGTCAATAAAGATGTAGTCCTGACTTTTAAAGAGTTCCTACTGTGGTAAAATGTTTGGGATTTAAATCCACCTCCCAGAGGCATAGGGGAATTATGCCTAAAGAAAAGGATATTTAAAGACTACTCTATTTCTACACAGTAACAGGCCACCCAAAGAGGTTGGTGAGCATTTGCCTTTGGGGAGACGAAAGTGTTCAGGTGAGTGTTCCACCCAGTCAGCCTGATTTTCAGACCTGGAGTCAATAACACTGTGTTGGTGGGTCAGGCTGCCCTGTGTGTCCCCCTGTAGTCATAGCAAATGACTTACGGGGCACACTGCTCCTGAGCCCACAAGAGAAGAGCCTTCTTTGCAGACATCTGCCATCTTTCTTGGGCTCTGGAGCATTTCTTAGCTGGAGGACTTGAGGTAGGAGATGAGTCAGCCACACTCACACTGTCCAGGAAAGGCTGATTGTAATTGCAAGAAAGAGACCGGGCAAGCTCCTCAATCTAAGGAAGACATAATCATAGTCAACACATACAAATCGTAAGTTAGCGACATTGAGGCAAAACCTTCAGCCAAAACAAGACCTAAAAAGTATCCGATAACAGTGAAAGGTTACTCATAGTGAAATAAGCACTAGACAAATCCTTGAATAACAGCATTTGTCATTCGGGCTACGCTTAGGCTCTCTTTCAGTGGACTTGGATCACTCCTTGCCCTAAATCAGGCAATGTGTTCCACCTTGAGGGCAAGGGTCTATTCAATCCCCGTAAAGTGCTTACAGAGCAATTCGCAGCTACTCAACACCTGTCACTCTAAATTGAATTGAACTCACTTGAAATCCTAGGCTAGAGTATCTTCCAAGAGACTGGGTCAATTAAAATGCATCCTTGATTATAAACCATTAAGAAACAAATATACATACAGAAAAAATAGTCAAATACATGAGAGCTAAGTCCTAAGAAAGAAAAAAAAAACTGCCATTAAGTATGTGGAAAATAACCTCATTCGTCATTTATGAAAGCTAAACATATACAGCAAGAGGACAGTTTCTTCATTTATAACACAGGCAAAAAAATTTTAAAGTTAACATCAAGTGATGGTATCCTCTAGTAAGGGTATGACAAAGTGGATTTTTACATTTTGCCGGTAAGCACACAAGTTGGTTCAGACTTTCTGGAAGGCAGTAAGATAATATCTATGGGAAATTTTAAAAGATCAATCTACAAACACAGTAGCAAGTATTACTGAGAAAAGTACACTTCGTAATAATTAACAGATCTACCAGACAACCAGTAATAGTAGATGTGACCAACACAATTAACAAACTTGATCTGACTGGCATACCCCATTGTACCTAAAATGGCAGAATCAACATTCTTTTCAAATCCATATAAAATTGTTACTGAAATTGACGATGCTGAGTCATAAAGCAAGCTTCAGCATTTTGAAGAACTAAAATCATTCAGATGATATTCTCTGACCACACTCAAATCAAGCTAGAAATCAGTAACAAAGATATAACAAAATGCCCAAATATCTGGGTATTAAGCAATAGAATGTTATAGAACCCAGAGGTCAAATAAGAAATCATAGTGAAAATAAAATATTTTGAACAGAGCAATAACAAAAATATTGTATTCATGGATTAAACAATGCAATATTTTAAAGATGTCAACTTTTTCCAAATTATACATTCAATGCAATCCTCGTTAAAATTCCAACAGATTGCGTGCATGCAAATTAACAAGTTATCTATAAAATTTATATGAATATCAAATCAACATGTTGTATACCTTAAACTTACACAATGGTATATGTCAATTACATCTCAATTAAAAAAATTATATGAGAATGCAAAGAGCAAAGAATAAACAAGATAATCCTAGAGAACAAGTTGGACACTATCAGATATGGAGACTTCTATATAGCTATAGAAATTGATATAGTATAGTACTGGTTCCAAGTATAAATAATGGAACAGAAATGACAATGTGACGATGGAACCACACATATATGGTTACTTGATTTTTTTATTTACTGACACTACAGTACACTAGGAAAATGATGGTCTTTTCAATATGTGGCATTGGGTCAACCGGGTAGCCATATGGAAAAAAACAATCTTGATTGCTTTAACATAACATACTTAAAAAAATTCATTCTCAAAAGATTGTAGATCTAAATGTAAAATGTGAAAAAATTAAGTTTTTAGAATTGTGCTGTCCAGTATAATAGTCACTAGCCACATGTGGCTATTTAATTTAAATTAATTAAATAAAATTTAAAATTTAGTTCCTCGGTCATACTAGCCACATTGCAAGTGTTCAATGGTCACAAGCGACTAATGGCTATGTCCTGAACAGTGCAGCTACAGAACATTTCCATCATTGCAGGAAGTCCTTTTGGACAGAACTATTCAAGAAAATAGCGTAAGAGAGTATCTCCATGATGTTGACAAAGGGAAAGATTTCTTTACAGGACATAAAAAGTACTAGCCATCAAAAAAAATTTGGTTTCCAGGGCGCCTGGGTGGCTCAGTCCATTATGCGTCTGCCTTCAGCTCAGGTCATGATCCCAGAGTCCTGGGATCAAGCCCCACATCGGGCTCCCTGCTCAGCAGAGAGTCTGTTTCTCCCTTTCTCTCTCCCTCTGCCTCTCCCCTGCTCATGCTCTCTCTCTCTCTCGCAAATAAATAAAAATTTAAAAAAAAAATTTGGTTTTCATTATCCTCATGTGTTATTATTCTACTATAACTCCAAATGTAGCTATCCAGAAATCATATATAGTCTTATTTTACATGTTTTAAATTTTATACAAATTAGTTATGTTATTTCCTAGTTTTTATAAAATAAGCATTTGTTTCCCACATAATTTTTCAAATTATTTTCAAAGTAATTATGGAAATACAGAACATGAAACTTTTTTAGGTAGCTGCAGAAAACCTGCACTAACTCAGAATCTGGAAGAAGATATTTATGAGTCACAAGTACCATGAAGTCAGGGCTATAACTGTCTTTGCTGTTTTCTTGGTGTCCTAGCATAAAAGCTAGCGATAGTAGGTGTTCAAATATATTTGTGGAATGAAATTAATCTATGCGTCATTCTTGGGACAGGACTTTGTGGGATTATTAGATTGAACAAGGGTCCTCAAAACTGGGAGATTCTACAAAGTTTAGTGGGTTAGTTTTCAAAAATTTACTCCAGAAGCTTTCTACTATCTTCTGCCAGAGTAAGTAAACAATAAGCAAAATTTTATCATGGCAGGTTCTATTCAGACAGGTGCTGATATCATGGATAATTTAAGATATTATAATTCAGCATTCGATTTTCAACCGCAAAATAACATAAATGGCCAAAGGTCTACCTGTCGAGATTTCCAGAGTGTCCTGTTTCTGGAAGAAACTCAGGACTGAATCTTATTGCGTTACACTTATTTCATACTGCAGTGATCAGAACAGAAATAACTTCCACATCATCAAACTACTTACATGAAAGTGCAGTATAATTGTCCAAATTAGGCCAAGAATAATGGATGGGTTTCCATCTATAATATCAGTAACATGAATATTTATTAGCTTGATCTGGAAAAGAAGAAATGCGGGTTAAAAGGAGAACACATTTCAGAGCGTTCATTTCTCCTGTGAATCTTCAGATGAGATTCATACTCACTGATCGGTTTTTTAGGAACGTCAGGGCATGCTCTATGTTGATTCTACACTGGAAGGTATTCGATCCTTTGTCTCGAGGCTACGAAATTCAAGCAAAATATATTACTTAGAACCTTGTAAAAAAAAAAAAAAAAACTTGTAAATCAACAAAAGGTTTTTTACTGTCATTTAAAAAGCTTACCAACTGTTGTCCTGAGAGTACCTCCAGCAGGTCTAGGAGAACATGCCCCTTTTTAATGTCTGCAAACAGGTCTGAGACAACCGAGGGAGGAGTGTGCTTCAAAAGGTCACAAGAAAAACACTCATTCAAACGTTGGTCCAAAAACATAATACATTTAAGAATCCCATAAATGGGCTTTGTGGCTTCACAAAAGCTAAAATTCGGTAGTGATTTTTTAGTTAGCGGAATGACAGAGAACACAAAACATTCTATATCAAAGCATGATAAGAGAAGTAGTGAACCTAATTTATCTCGTGGCAAATTTCCAGTAACACAACACTCCCGTAGCTTTCAGGGAGAGCTGAAAACCCGTGCATGGAGGCGGCACTAAGGGCATTCAAAATCAGCCAGTGGTGACCTATCTGGGGAGTAGATTACATTTCTGGAGTAATCTGTTTATGAATTTACCCTTCCTGGAATTGCACTGGGCAGGGATGGGTAACCGGGGAGGAGAGGCTCACTCGTTTTGTATCTGGGTTATTCCAGGCACTTGGCGTCACTGAGAGACAGGATGGCACAGTGATTAAGATCAAGGCCTCTGGATCCAGACTGCCTGGATTTGTATCCCAGCACTATCACTTACAAGTAGTGTGACCTTGGGCAAGTCACATAACTTCTTTGTACCTTAGTTTCCTTGTTTTTTAAACAGGAATAACACTATCTGATGGGGATGTTGTAAGGTCTCGTAAATGTGACGCAAACTGATGCCATTTAAAAGAGCTTAGGACGGGGGCGCCTGGGTGGCTCAGTCGTTAAGCGTCTGCCTTCGGCTCGGGTCATGATCCCAGAGTCCTGGGATCGAGCCCCGCATCGGGCTCCCTGCTCGGCAGGAAGCCTGCTTCTCCCTCTCCCACTCCCCCTGCTTGTGTTCCTTCTCTCGCTGTGTCTCTCTCTGTCAAATAAATAAATAAAAATCTTTAAAAAAAAAAAAAAAAAAGAGCTTAGGACGGTGTTTTTAACATATAACACTCCATACATATGAATCATTATTATTTTTTATTATCATTATTATATTTGATTAAAAAAAAAGCTGTTGTTGCTTTAAATATTTTTATAGCACTGTCTCCCATATCCTTAACAAAAGTGTCTCTTTTTTGTGTTGGGAGAGAATAACGAACACATCTAAACAAGATCAAGGTGACTTCAGCACATTCTTTCAACCTTGCCATTTGGGGGACCCAAAGCGATGGAAGGAGGAGTAACTTAAATATATTTGTAGCTTTATCTGCTCTTTTTTTCCTCACCTTTGCCAGCTGTGAGTTGATCCAGCAGGTGAAGGTTTTCTTCTGAGTGTCTTCCTGTTGAGCTATTGAAAAAGGGCAACAGCAGTTACAAAATGAGAAGCCTCAGAAACCTTTTAAATATGTCAAAGCTTCAAAGGTCTAAACCTCTGGGGATGTGCGCGTATTCCACAACTTTTCCAGCTTTCTAGGACTTGGTCTAGATTTCAGATGTTTGTTCAAGGAGTGCTTTGGAAATAGCATGTTGATACGAGATATTTTTTATCGCTGCAGGTTAGCTGAGAAGAGACGATGATTTTTAATAGCGTTTTACTGACAAAAAGCACGAAAAGTCCCCACGTGACCTTGACTGCGCAGCCTGAGGAACTGTGAGGAGAGAGAAGACCTCCCCACCCACAAGCGCTCTCAGTCCAAGCGAAAGCCATACGGATTTAAAGACAAACCCCAGAACAGCTGAAGACATTTAAAAAGGCTCACAAAATTGTGGGCAGTTCAGTCTTGACACAGTATTTACCCTGGAGGCTATGCGGCCACTGAGCTCACGGTAAGCGAGCTGCAATTAGAGTCAGAGGTCTGATCCTGGGCTCGAATCCTGCCTCTGTTACCAAGTGGCGGTGTAACAGCATCTCCTCATGGAATAAGGTAGTAAGCCCTGGCCTCCAGAGACTGGAAATGATTCACTTGAGAAGTGCCCACTTTTACTCTTGCTAACAGGACAGGAGACAAGGGGAAGATCTGAACACTCTAGGTACGTCTTCCCTTCCTCGGAGCGCAGGAGCAGGCCCTACAGCAACACCACGCTCCCCACTGGCCTTCGACCCCATCGGCTTCAGCAGCCATGTCAACTCTGCACACCGCGACTGAGTTTCCATTTCGCCGGATGTCCTCACCTGGCTGGCCCCCCAGGTAAGGACAGACACCGCACCCCTCCCTGGGCCCAACGCTCACAGTCTTGTCACCACCATCTACCTCAAGGTCACCAGGTCTCACCCGAGCATACACGCGCACATGCGCACACACGCCCCGGGCTCTCGGGTTCCCCTCCGTTCTCTCGCTCTGATTTGAGTAAGATTCTGCACATGCCTCTGTTTTTCTCATCTCCCACCTCTCCTTAAAACCTTTCCACGGATGATGAACCTGTAGTACACCATCCGCAAAATCCCGTATCCAAACCCTCTCTGGCAGGGTCGCCTCTCTGCTCTTACTGAAAACTGGCCCGCTCGAGTCCTGGCTCTGTGTTCTCTTATGTAAGCCCCTTGGACCATGGGGGCCTTGCTCCTCGCTGCTACTTCCAGATCATTCTCCACTCTCTTTGTCCCCGAAGCGCTCCAGCTTTGACTCTCATGTCATCAGACCGTGCCCACTGTTAAGAGTCATCTACAGGCTTCTGTCCATTCCTCATCATTTCTCAAAGATTTAGTTCCTTCCCCACTGTCCTCTCTCCAACACAACTCCTAATTCTTGGCAATTTCAACATACATACTGATGAAGCGCCCAAGCTCCTGGTCCCTCCGTTTTATTCTTCTTCTCCAATAAACTTGTCTTCTGCTCTGCTTCAATCACTGACTGTCATGGTCATACCCCACATCTTATCATTACTGATAACTGCAGCTTCTCACAGTCTCGATTTTGTGCATCTCTGAACGACAACCCCTGGCTGTTCAGTTCCTTCCCTCCAGCGCCCCCACTCCAACAATCCTTGGCGTCCATTGGCAACTCCAGCCATTGATTCTGCCAGCTTTGTGCTGTCCTTCGCCCTCACTGATATCCTTCCTCCTCCCATCCTTTTCCAGCTGCTCCCTCATTGAAGTCACCCTGAATCCAGGTCATCAATGACCCCCGCCCCCTTCGACTAGAACCAATGGTTGATTCTCAGCCGTCACCTTTCTGGACCGTACACTCCTGGTTTTTCTCCTACCTCATAAGCTGGCTTCTCTCTTTCCCCTACACATCATATCCAATGCCTTGGGAAATACTCTTCAGTCCCCCTTCAGAATATATTCAGGATATGACCACTTCTCACCACCCCTCACCTGGATTACTGCCCTAGATCCCTAACAGGTCTCCCTCCTTCCAGTCTTGCCCTCAAAATACTCTTCTCAAGCAACAGCCAGAGTGATGTCGCTCAAATGTTACCTCAGGCCAGGACACTCCTTTGCTCACAATCCTTCAAGGGCTCCTCACCTCACTCCTTAAGATGGCTGCAAGGCTGACACCCATGCCCTTTGCTCGTCCCCCTGGCTCATTCCACTCCTGCCACTCTGGCCTCCCTGCTTTTCCCAAACTCCCTAGAAACAGTCCCACTTTAGGGCTTTGCCCTAACTGTCCTTTCTCCCAGGAATGCTCTTGTTACAGATATCCCCACAAGCCTAATTCCCATCCTATTTAAAGCTGTAACACCTCCACTCCTGCTTCCCTTTGTTTGCTCTTATTTTTTCCTACAGCACTTACCACCTTCTAACATCCTACGTAAGTTATATATGTTGTGTGTTTATTATTTAATGTCTTGCTCTTCTCCCAGCAGAATATAAGCCCCACACAGACAAAGCTGTTTTGTCTGTGATCTATTCCAAGTGCCTAGAAGAACCTGGCCCAGAATAGACTCTAAAGAAACATTTGCCAGAATAATAATAATAATAATAATAATAGTTTAATTAATAATATTAAATTGATTGAAATTAATAAAACTAAATTATAATTAAAATTCATAAGTGATAATTTCACTGATTATTAGTGATGTTTTATTTACTATACCAAGATGGCCAAATCTACCTTTATGTGTTTATATTCTTTTTTTTTTAATTGTCTGATCTATCTTCTAATACATTTTCTTTGACCCCTTCCACTCTCCTTTATTAATCTCTAGCTACCACAGTTATAATAGACTGGGATTGTTGGCATGAGATTTAATTGGAGTTCTTAAAAAATTTTTAATCTGATGGGAGTTCAGGTTGAGGAACTGAAGAGAATCTGAGTAAATGTATTTTTGGGTGTTTACAATCCTGGCTGATTAGAGATTAAAGATGCACTTAGCCTCATTGGATTTTTTTCTTATCTTTTTAAATCCACTTCATTTTCCTGTATTACCAGCTTAAATTAGTTATAGCCCAGTGATTTACACAGTACAGGGTCCTCAATAATTGTTAGCTGAACTGAATTGAGTTCTGGCAAGCCAACCAGATACTGTAGGCTTTTGAAAGTTATTTGTTTTATATAAACAAAAGAATTACAAAGAACCACAATTCTGTCCTATAGTTCAAAATGTTACGACATCTTCTAGAATCTTTGAGATACGTTTTCATTGCTTTTTCTCCTAGTATCAGTAGATGTTTCAACAATATTTTTAAACATGTATTTAAACATTTAAACAAAAATTGTACTGAAGGTTAATTTTGCTCCTCAATAGAAAAAAAACTAGAGAACAGTTTTATGATCCCAGGATCAAGTTACCAGCACACAATGTACATTAATCAAGGCCATGGATAAAAGTGGGGAGGGACCTATCCATTATTATAACAATAAAGCAGAAATCCAAAACAAACAAACAAACAAAACAAAGATGACTCTTCCTATCCTTAAGGGACCAAGAGAGATTTTTCTTTCTAGGTGATAAAGTGTGAAAAAGAAACCAATCAGGAATACTGCTAGGTCTAGGAGAGAAGAGTCTGCCCTTACTTTAGGAGAGTTACGTGGTGGGAGAAGGAAGGGGGACGGACATCTGTGGAAGGTGGGTAAAATCATCTTGGAAAGGGTAAACTGAGTACAGAAAGAGCTTTGTGTGCCCCAGAGGAGTTTCAGTATTCCGCATCCACCTGGAAACCCCAGTCATTCCAAACTATTTCCAGGTAATATGAGGGATCATTTCATTTTCGTGCGATGTTAGACAAAAAGGGTCTTGGTATTGAGCAAACAGGAATGAACTTTCCTAGGCTGAGAAAACAGCCTGGCAGGGAAACCAGGACTCTAACTGGATTGTTCAAACTGGGTGCACCTAATCTAATCCGAGGTTGGACTGACATATATCCCGACATGGACATAAACTTAAACTGAAAAGGATCAAAACTTTTCCAACGAAAACCCTAAGTTATTCTTGTCCTAATTTGATAAAATCTAATAGAAACCAGGGGGAAAACAAAAAGAGAAGCAGCCAGAACAAATCCCCACCGGTGCTCTCCAGTTTAGCAAAGGAAACAAAGCCCAAATGAAATCTTCAGAAAAGGAATTAGAAAAGAAACTTCATGGCTTTTAACGAACTCATTGTCCGCATTTAGAGAACAACTCGTCATCCTGGAAATCAGAACCCTTCAAATGCAACAAGGACCCTTTGCTGAACGGCAAACAAAGATGTCCCAAGTACAATTAAACACCTTTGCAACAGCTGAATTAAATGGTTTAGTATGTGCCATTTTATTTATCCCTTGACACACTTTTCTCACATTTTCATACTGTCTTATCCCTGAAAAGCGGTATTAATTCAACAGGAACCAGAGCCAAATAGCTCACCCTATGGCAGGATAAGTAACCATTTGTTCTTTTCAAAGGCTGACCCATTGGGAAAAAAATAATTGAGAACCAACTGCTTTAAAGCAACTTAATTTGAGTGGGTGAGATTTTTTTTTTTTAAACTGCCAGATTTTATTTTGTAATTTCTGGGGTAAGTTTCTAGTAAAATAATAAAACGCTTCTCAAAATGGCACATAGAGAGAATAGAATCAGCACCTGTTAGGGATAAAAAAAGCAAAAGAATTAAAAAGAATAATAAAATCTATTCTAATGATGGATTTCTCTGTAAAACGCCAAGGAATGGAGAATGAGAAAGTCTCTATCCTGATTTTTAAGGCAAATAAGAAATATGGATAATGTAGAAAAATGTAGCCAGTGAATTTTATTCAGGCCCATGTAGATATCCGTGACTATCATTCTTGGAAAATATCTGACTGAATTTGAGAAGCAAGACAGAGTAGGCAAAGGTTTTCTCTAGATGTCATTACCATAAAAATACATTTAATCCCCGAGTTTGTTCTTATTCAATCTGCCTTTTGTGAGCTGGCATCACATACCCTTAGCTGGAAGGCACCTTTAAATGAAAACAAATTGAGTTAAGCTCAGTTAAGAAGTATGGATTTTAAATTCATTATAAGGTTCCCAGGAAAACTACTGTGGCTACTACTAGGGAGCAGCAAGACCCAGCCACACAAGAGTTCATCTAAAATGTTGACTCCCCCAAAATTAATTAATTAATTAATTAAAATTTTGACTCCAGTAGTCCTCCCCCATAGTAGGAGTTCAAAAGCGGTTACCTCAGACATGAGAATCCCTAGTTTACGTTTTCACTCAAACACAGAGCAATGCGTTATTACAATGTGGCCTATCCAAGAATGTCCTCTCCTGCCTGAGTTCACTGAGGAAGCTTTGCAATCTCCTTCTATCCAGGAATTTCTCCTTCTCTTTCTATTATTGGGTTATTGTTAACAATTTTACTGCACTTGGCTCCAGATTCATTCTTTTGATCTGTCACTCTGCTCATTAAAATCTTTTGATCATTCCTTAATTCCTTAGCGAATAAATTCTAAATTCTTAGCCTAACATTCTAGGTCATTCATAGTTTGGCTCCAATCTAATTTCCCTGACTCATCTCCCATGACTTCCCTACTCATATCCTACTTTTCTAGCAAACTGGAAATCTACAGTTCCCCAGTTAAGTTTCACTCAAAAAAAAGTTTTCACTTTTTTCTGCATTGCCATGCTATGTATCCTCTGGAATGGCCAATCCTCCACATCTCCCTCTGGATTTATAAAAATCCCAGCATCCAGCACGATGTACATGGTGGGCATTCAATAGACACCTGTTAAAATAAGACATACTCCGTTCAAATGCCCCCTTCCTAAAGAGAAATAGATATAATCTCTTCTGGTTCTAGTCTCCCACAATACTTTATTGGATTTTTTTTCTTATTGTTATTAGAAAGTGATATACAATACTCATAAAACATTTTTCCAAGCAGTACTCAAAATTAAAAGTTAACCTCACTTCCCTCAAACCTCCCATTTTCCTTTCCCAGAGACAACATTAATTAACAGTTTCCTGTGCATCCTTCTAGACAGATTAAATATAAAGAACAAATTCTAAAAGGGCAAGGATTTGTTTGGGTTGGTCACTGGGTCACTAGCTTTTAGAATACTATCTCACAAGTAGGAGGCACTCAGCCAATATTTGTGGAATGAATGTATGTATATGTAAATTAAATGAATATACATGATAGCTTCATTTTTTAAGTTGATAATTCAAGATTTAGTTATACTACTTAAAGTTAAAAAGCATCTGCTAAGCTATAAGAAATATTTTAAAAGGAAATCATAACCCTTCCAAATTACCAGAAAGTAAGAAGAAAATATCTGGCCAATAAAAAGAACAAAATAGATACATATGTGCTGATATGGATATATTCTTAATTGAAAAAAAGGAAGTTGTAAAATAGTATGTTGACTCCTATTTTATCTGTATTTTTTTTTTAAAGATTTTATTTTTAAGTAATTTCTACACCCAACGTGGGGCTCGAACTTACAACCCTGAGATAAAGAGTCACATGCTCTACTGACTGAGACAGCCAGGCGCCCCTCTATTTGTATTTTTATTAAAGGATAGCTGTATGTATGGCCCAACAGCCTACTTCTATCTTATGATAATTACGATTTGCTGCTCATATACTATAGTCACGTAAGGGCGTGTGGTTTCTCTCCTACTCAATGTATGAACCTTAAACATTTATGCTTTTGTGGTTTTGCTTCCCCTTAGCACAGTACCCTGTAGATAAGAAGTACTCAATAAATATTTGCTGATTGAAAGACTTAGTATTAAGAGTATGGAGGATCAAACTGTCTTACTGTATGGAGAAGAAGAATTTACTGGTAACACTTACTAGGCCTATGTCTTAATCTAACCCTGGACGATTTCTTTCTTTGGTGAATAAACTGCCTTGAACAAAAGGGCAGGTACTATAGTGAGACCTTGTTGCCATTCCTTAAAACAACACTGCCAACTCACTGTCCGCTGGGACAGAAATGGTAAGGATAGGGCGCCTGGGTGGCTCAGTCGTTAAGCGGCTGCCTTCGGCTCAGGTCATGATCCCAGGGTCCTGGGATCAAGTCCCGCCTCGAGCTCCCTGCTCAGCGGGAAGCCTGCTTCTCCCTCTCCCACTCCCCCTGCTTGTGTTCCCTCTCTCGCTGTGTCTCTCTCTGTCAAATAAATAAATAAATTCTTAAAAAAAAAAAAAAAGAAATGGTAAGGATAACTAAATTCGAAAAATAATGCAACATGTTTTAGCCATGTGTCCCAACAGCTGTCTCAAAGAATCTTAATCAAGCTGTTATCGAATAGAAAGGGAACTAAAAATAATAAGGCCACCTCTTTTATTGTTTCTCATGGAGATGATAATAAACAGAAATAAATGAAGAAACAAAGTAAGGGAATAAAAGCACACAGGCATGCACAATCAAAATAAGAAAAGCCTAAAATATTTGAAGATAAACAGGAAAAGGTGTGTCACTGAACTACAAAGGGGAAACTATTAACTAACAGAAAAGCAGGGAGACAATTTACTACACATTTCCTTGCAGCCAACCATAAGCAAACAAACAAGCCAGCAAGAACGAAAAATAAATAGTACCAAGACTGAGATCTCGCTTATTGAATGAGAAGAGCTGAGTTTAGAAGGTAACTCCTGACTAACAAAACTCATAAGCACAGCATGCAACCATATCTCAATCTGAACACTTTTTTTTTAAAGATTTATTTATTTGAGAGAGAGAGAGAGAGAATGGAGGGAGGGGCAGAATGTCAGGCAGACTCCCCACTGAGCGCGGAGCCCAACACAGGGCTCCAATCCCTCCACCCATGAGATTATGACCTGAGCTGAAAACAGGAGTCAGACGCTTAACCCACTGAGCCACCCAGGTGCCCCCTCAACACTCTTTTATGTCAATATTCTCCCCTGGAGAATCTGTGCTGGCACTACAGAAAAAACAGCACTCCCCCATCAGACTCAGCATTCCAGGACTAAAATCACACCCTCCTTCCCTCCCTCTCCCCTCACCTGTCCTCACCAGAGTTTCCACCTCAGAGATTTAACACCACCATCCTTCATCATCCCCAAGTACAGCCTACCACAAATCAGGCCAAATTTGCTCCCGGGTAGCTCTGGTATCCTCTTCTTCCTATACCACTAGGCTCCCCTTGCTCTCCTGCCCCATCTGCCATCAGCCACGGCCTGTTCCTCCCGTGGCCAGCCAGGTCTGCTCTGCTCCCTTCAATCCATTCCCCACTTCAGCCAGTAGATCTAACCTTCTTCCCCTTTCCACTTTGATGGTTTATCTCAATAAAGCTGTTCCCAAAAAATATGAGAGAATATCTGTGAGATTATTTGATTAACATGTGCCTTCTCATTAGCCTACTGGCTCCATGAGAGCCTGGGTCTGATTTTGCTCCTCATTTTGCCTGCAGCATCTACCACATGTGGTAGGAATTCAGAAAATGTTTGTTGAATGAATAGTTAAATGGCTGCGGGAGAAGGGAGTGGGGTTTCGTGGCTATATTTCCCCAATGTAGAGATTTAAAGATTTTTTTTTTTTAAGATTTTATTTATTTATTTGACAGAGAGATAGAGAGAAAGCACAAGTAGACAGAGTGGCAGGCAGAGGGAGAGGGAGAAGAAGGCTCCCGGCTGAGCAGGGAGCCGGACGCGGGGCTCGATCCCAGGACCCTGGGATCATGACCTGAGCCAAAGGCAGCCGCTTAACTGACTGAACCACCCAGGCGCCCCGCCCAATGTAGAGATTTAAATACTGAATTTATTGGGGAAATATGTGACATACAACAAATGATTTCTACTCTGGGCCTTAGCATGCAGAATCCAGCCTCTTCGTGTTACCACACGAGCGAACCACACCCTGTGCAACACCTGAGATTCTCACACTGAAGCTTTTGTTTCCAGCCTCCCTGGAACATAGCTCCTGGCTCTCTACGTAAGTACACCTTGTATTTCTAGCACATGCAAATGAGCCCACAATACAGATAAAATGCCTAGAATTTGGGGTGCTATTTGCTCTCCTCTTTCTCACCCTCTTCTGACTCATCTGAGTTGCTAGATAAATATTTGTGGAATGAATAAATCAAAGAAATGACTCCATTTCTTTCAACACATATTTCTTACTCCTTACTACCTTTCATCTACTATATAAAACTGAGTGCTTTTTTTTTGAAAATCATGTGTGAGCCTGAGCCCTGACTTCTGAGCACAAAAGAACCAGACCACGCTGAAGTGATCTGTGCTGTGATTACAGATCTAGGATTCTTACACTTTTGAATGCCAGCAAACTACTCAGGGTCATTGTTTGAGTTCAGAGTTCTAGGTCCCAACTCCCAGAGTCTCTGATTCAAGGGAATCACACAGCTCACTTTGAGAAACATCTCTGTAACTGGACTGATTTACATGTGTGACTTATTCTTGAGACAACACAAGGGAACAGGAAAGGCTTAGCAAAAATAGTGAGGAAATCATAAACTCTGAGATATTAATATAATGTAACAATATAAATCTATGATAATATATGGGTATCCTAAGACACACTTAAAGGGGCTCAGAAGGCTTGCTGAACCAACTTGTGTCTAGGAGTAAGTAGGAATTCAGGGTAAGGAATAATGACATCATTTCATTAAAGCCATCCAATGAAGAGGTCGGGTAGGCATTTTGCGAATGAGAAAACTGTAGCTCCCAGAAGATGAAGGATTTTTAATCACTCATTCAATAAACACTTATTGAAAGTGCCCTGTGTCCTATATACTATGCTCTAGATCTCACATCCAGTAGAGGAGATTCAAATCCAGATGTGTCTGATACCAAAATCCACGTTCTTTTCGTCATAATTAAAACTCAGCTGAAATACTGGATCCATGGCCCCTCCAGCTTACCACCCTCTCTCCCCTACATTAAACCCAAATTTCTTGAAAGTATTGTCTACACTGGCTGTCTTCACATCCTTACCTACCACTCACTTCTAAACTCATTAAAAGAAAACTAGCTTTGATCCCAACCACTCCATCTAATTCTCAGCAAGGCTACCATTGCTTAACCCTGTGGGTACTTCTCAGAACATACTGGATCTCTTGAAACTTCTGATGCTGTTTACTACTCTCTCCTTCTTGAAACATTCTCCTTCTTTGGTTTCCATGATATCACACTCACCTGGGTTTCTTCCTACTTCTAGTGACGCCCCTTCCCAGACTCTGTTATAAGCTTGTTTTCCTTTTCTATCTCTGTAATGTTCTTTTTCTAGATAATTTCATCTACTCCATAGGAACAAATTACTATTTATATACTAATGACTTCCAAATCTTTCTCATCAGCCCAGGTATCTGCTTCTCTTGAGCTTCGTGGGTATCCCCACTTAGTTATTCCATAGACACTTCAAACTCAACATTGCCAGAAGGGAGTTCGTCATCTCTAACCAACTCCCTCGCCCACTAATGGTGTTCTCCTGCATTTTTTTTTTTCAGTGAATGGTTCCATCATCCACTCTTCCGCCCAAGAATAAACATGAATCATCTTTAATATTTCCCTCACCTCCCTCTCCCATACCCAATCAAAAAGGCCTAATGATTACTTCAATAAAACTAAAAATAAAATAAAATTTAAGAATTTAAAACCCTGAAAATTGTACCGATTAGATATCTCTTGATACCTATCTCTCTCCATCCTCACAGGCTCCTCCTATATCAGGACACCATTATCTCTCAGCTGAACCGCCATAACAGACTTCAACAGGTCATTCTGTCTCCACATTCACTCCCATAAGACCACACCCCACACTGCAGCCTGGTGATTTCTAAAACCAGTTCTCAATATGTCTCCACTCACAACCCTTCTATCACTTCTCCTTGGTCTTCGGAAACAACTCAAACCCCTATATATTCCCATGACCTTTTACAGCCTCATCTCTTACATTTTCCTTCAAACTGTAATCCTCGGTCTCACTGAGCATCCATTTCCTTGAATGTGCCATGTTCAGCCCCACCTTCTGCCTTTAATACGGGGCTACCACTGCCTGGAGTGCTCTCCTCATCTCTACCCTGTTCATGTGCTAACATACTTTAGGTCTAAACTTAGAAATCACTTCCTTATGGGAAGCCTTCCCTGACCCCCAAGACTGGTGGGTGCCCCTGCTCTGTACTCCCAGAGTACCATGTCTTCTCTCTCCCGCAGCATACCCGTATCATCCTGTATTAGTCTATGCACTTGCTGTCGCCCTGTACTCAGAAGGTACATTGCAGGACAGCACATTCTATGTGTCATCCCATGTATTCAGTACAGTGTCTTGTACACCATAGGCGTTCAATAGCACTTGTCAAATAATGAAAGAACAAATAAATGAATTGGGATCTAAGGATAAATTAACCTATACTTAGAAAAACAAATAATGGAGTAGTATCTCTTACCTTAAAAAATTCCTACGTTTTGCTTCAACAAGGACGCTATCTCCGCTACCCTTCACAGCAAAATTTCTTCAAAGTGTTGATTAAGTCATTGTTTCTACTTCCTCACCTCTAGTCTCTCCTCCACCCACTCCAATCAGGCTCTGTCTCCACCACCTGAGTCGTGGCTAACCCTGTTAAAGCCACCAACTAACTCTATGAGTCCAATCCACTGGCCATTTCTCTTCAATACAGTTGACATTACCCCCTTCTCTTTTTTTTTTTTTTTAAGATTTTATTTATTTATTTGAGAGACAGTGAGAGAGCAAGAGCGGGGGGAGGGGCAGAGGGAGAGGGACAAGCAGACTCCCCAATGAGAAAGGAGCCTGACACAGGGCTCGATCCCAGGACCCTGAGATCATGACCTCAGCCAAAGGCAGACACTTAACCTACTGAGCCACCAGGCACCCCTCCCCCCTTCTGGAAATATCTTCATCTAGAAGTTTCCATGCCATTACACTGACCTAGTTTGCCTTCTTTGGCCTTAGCTACTCCTTCTCAGTGTCCCTTGCTTTTCTTCCTCTTCCACTTTACCTCTAAACACTGAAAGATCCGGGATGCCTGGGTGGCTTAGTTGGTTAAACATCTGCCTTCGGCTGAGATCATGATCCCAGAGTCCTGGGATCGAGTCCCACATCGGGCTCCTTGCTCAGCGGGAAGCCTGTTTCTCCCTCTACCTGCTCCTCCCCTGCTTGTGCTCTCTCTCTGGCAAATACATAAATAAAATCTTAAAAAAAAAAATAAACACTGAAAGATCCAAAAGGTCTGCTCTAGCTACACACTCCATGGGTGATCTCTTCCAGGCCATGGTTTTAATTGCAAATATACCAGCCACATACTGATGGCTCCCAAATCTATACCCCTCCCTAGAACTCTGAATCCTCACATCTAACTGTCTACTTGACATGTACATTTGGGTATCAAATGAGCATCTCATATCTATCATGGCAAAAATAAACTCTTGATCTCCCCAAAACTTGTCGATCAGTCTTCCTCATTGCAATAAATTACACAACCAACTACTCAATTGCTCAAAGCAAAATTTAGAAGTTATCCTTGATCTCTCTTACTACTCACTGCATACATCCCAACATTCACAAGTATCCTTAAAAAAAAAAAAAAAACTGTGATTCTTTATCCCATTCCTATCACCCTACTACTATCCAACCTACTCTGATAGTTCACCTGGACAACAAAAGCATCCCAAAGGGCTTTGCTGCTTCCCCTCCCACCTCTCAGATAATCCCCTCTCCACCCAGCAGCCAGAGTGATATTTTGGAAAATGTAAATCAGATCATGTTACTCCCCTAACTAAAACCGTCCTCACGCACCTTCCCTTAGAGCTGATGAACCCCTGCCTGATCCAGCTCTGCCTTGCCTTGCTGTCCAGTACCATCTCATGCCCACCACATTCCAGCCACGCCAGGCTCCCTGAATTCACCAAGCTTGTTTCTATCTTTGGGCTTTTCCTTTAGTACTGCCTCAGCCTGAAATGCTCTTCCCTTGTTCTTTGCTTGGCAGCTCCTTTGTGTTATAATCATTCCTTAAATGTCTCCTCCTCAGAGACCTTCACTGACCACCTGATCTAAAGAAAGCAGGAAATCATCACATAAACCCATTTTTAATCCTCTCCATAGCACTTTTCATGGGCTGATATTTTTCTTCATTATTTATTCTTTGTCTTTTTTTTTTTTTTTTTAAAGATTTTACCTATTTATTTGAGAGAGAGAGAATGAGAGACAGAGAGCATGAGAGGGAGGAGGGTCAGAGGGAGAAGCAGACTCCCTGCTGAGCAGGGAGCCCCATGCGGGACTCAATCCCGGGACTCCAGGATCATGACCTGAGCCGAAGGCAGTCGCCCAACCAACTGAGCCACCCAGGCGCCCTATTCTTTGTCTCTCTAATAACTGAAATACAAGCACCGTGGGCATATGAAGCTTGTTGGAGTTGTTCACCTCAGTATTCTCTTAATCCAAATAGTGCCTGATACAGTGTAGGGTCTCAGGAAACACACGCTGCACGCAAGTGTCAATGAACAGGTCCACCTGTGCTCAGAAAAACCGTAACTGTGTGACGAACTGCTAAGTGTGGATCCACGTATACTGTTGAAACATTCTGTTTTGAAGACATCAAACCATGCTAGAAGTTCTCCATGTACACATTCAGACTGAGGCAGACAGAGACACACAGCAGAACCAGTCCTCACTATTAATAATCCTGCTTAACTGAAGACAGGGCCAACAATGACTATGTTTTGGAAAGATCTTAAATGTTATTCAAATTTGATAAAGGCTGTTTGTGTTCTGATTTGAGCTAGGTGCCTTTCATCTTAAAACATTTAGCTGCTGATGCAATTGGTAGATCCTGAGCAACAAAGACGGAAAAGACCAAGGCATGACCAGTGAGTGCTGCTCCAGCCTGGGGGCAGAGAGCAAGCGTGCGCGGCCATTCTTCCGCCATTTTCTCTCTATGCTCATTCAACATGCATCACCGCACCGACTGTCAATGACTAGGAGAGATCATTGACCCAGAATCTCACGTCTCTCCTCCAAAAAAACACACATTTAGAACTTCGAACATTTCATTTCTCTGATAAATCATTCCTATCCTTTTATGTACTATTTTTAAATGATTCTAAAAATACCTGGTGGTAGTAACCTTCAGTTCTCATACATATATTGAGAACAACAAACGCAGTTACCTTTTATCAAAATTCCCCTGAATGTTTTATAAAAACACAGCCATCAGAGAAATTGTAATCATCAACGCTGAAATCAGATGGGGGAGGTAATCTCTTGAAGATGCACATTTAGAATAACCTCTAATTTTTAGAGTGTAAAATCACGCACTAACCCCATCAAATGGTTACAAATTAATATCTTATATTGACTTCTTTCCCATTTTCAAGGAGAAATTATTTCGAGTTTTATTTTTCCTAATATACTACTTCAAGCTCTGAATAATTCTACTCCCTCCTGAAACACACACATACACAAAAGCTTAGAAAACTCTTGTATCTCCCATGGGGCTAATTAAAAAGGATTCTGATTTCTATAAGGAATGAATGAGATCTTTGTTAACCTACTTTAACAGGACTCTAAATGACCCTGGATTTATCTTGCCCCAGTTTTCAAAATGTAACTGACCCAGAATAAAGTAAGCTTATCCCCACACTCTTGGCAAAAACAAAACCAAAGTTCCCAGAAGCCAAAACTGTATATATACAACCTAAGAAAAAAAATTTATTTTCTCTCTTAAAGAGACTATACAGTGCAAATACTACTGCTTGCAGAGCTATTTTATTCTTCGCCTAATTGGAACATTTTAAGATTATAAAGCTTTACAATATCAAGGCAAGTAATCTTCCAAGAAAACACAGCAAAGGACATCATCAGCTACTATGATATCAGGAACTTTCTGGAAGCTTTTGTGTTGGGACAGTACAGCACTGATAGTCGGGGAAGAACCATGATTTGATTATTTTCTCTGGGTATAACAATCACCTAATCCCTTAAAAAAGACCCCAGAGATGATTTGCTTTCATTCCTAATAACTAAGCAGTATGAACTGATTAGGGAAGCAGAAATACTGCTTGATAGTACATGTCCTTACCTTACTCTTCATTCATCATTTCCATCAAAATTCCACATTGGGGATCTGGCTGTAAAAGGGTAGAAATTCTACCCAGAAGCCTTTTATTAATCCCATTCCTCTTTCTCAGATTTTACATGGTTTCATTCACTCACCGCCATAAAGTAAACGGATTTTCAGAAACACAATAGTTAACCACCACTGAGCCTGCAAACACCATAAATACACCTCACTGCCTCATGTCTAAAGAGATCCATGTTTCCATCCTCTCTCACTGGTTTTCCTGAACACTGAACCCTTCTTCTAATTCAGGGTGTTTTATATTTTTTTTATATTGGAAATGACCACTCATTTATTCATTACACAGTTGTTTACCAAAAGCCTAAAATATGTCAGAAACGTCACTGGCAATAAAGATGCAGGAGTATCCTACGCAGGGCACTCATACACACTTGGAGGAACTCAGAGGGCTTATCAAAGCAAGCGATGTCCAAGGATGAGCAGAAACTCTAGGATAAAAAAACAATCATAAAAGGTTCAGCAAGAAGACAACTAACTCCAGGGAAGTTCTTAAGAAAATGTTTGATTTTTACAGTGAGAGGGATAGATAACTCACCTTGCAGATGATATTATATAGAAAACACATTCATTCTTCACCTCCCTACACCTGAAATGTGAAAAGATACTCCAGACAGCATATTCAGTCATATTTTGGTTAAATTTTATGTTGGATCCAAAATTAGGAGCAAGAAGGACCTTGTTACATAAGAATGATTAAATCTGGGGCGCCTAGGTAGTTCAGTAGGTAAGCGTCGGCCTTTGGCTCAGGTCATGATCCCGGGGTCCTGGGATCAAGTCCCGCATCGGGCTCCTTGCTCAATGGAGAGCCTGCTTCTCCCTCTCCCACTCCCCCTGCTTGTGTTCCCTCTCTCGCTGTCTCTGTCAAATAAACAAATAAAATCTTTAAAAAAAATTTTTTTAAAAAGAATGATTAAATTTGCATCCCAGCTCATTTTCCTACTTTCACATGATATCAACAAGCGGAAGCCCAGCTGCACCACACGCTTCTTGAAGGTGTTCAATCTATTCACATTTTTGTCCCCTTAACAACAAGCCTACCACACATGGTCGGCGCTCAGTGTTTACTGAGCAACTGAATAAAATTAAACATTACATCACATTATTATGTTTATTATCTAGCCCACTGAACATGAATAATGTCTAAAAATATCACATAAATTGAAAGCCTCCTTTAGATGGATACTCGGTAAATAATGAATAAATTTCAATGGAGTAATAACCTAACCACAGGGACCCGTGTTTCACTATCAAGCCCTACCAAGTAATGTCTATCCAGAAGGCATAGAGGGTTTTTTAATCTTTTAAAATATATCATCCGGACGATAACACTAAATCAAACATATGAGCATTGTTTGAAATGACACAGGAACTGGGCTGAAGGTGATTTTATACAGGTTCCCGCGGACGGTTAACCATCCATCAGCATTTTGGCAGGACTGCATGAAAGTTAACTCCTCGTGCGGTGGCAAACCTAATCGATACACACTCCTCCCTAGTTCTTTGTCTAATTAATGATAACGTTCTATATTCAAATGCTATTTTTCTAAAGCACTGGCCTACCTCATTGCTAAAAGCATTTTGCTCTTGTTACATAAATTTATCATACCCTTTTGTGGCCAACAAAGTACTCTATTCACACGTTCTAAAGAAATAACTGAAATCTGAAATATATAAAGACAGTGTCCAAAACAGTTCAAGAATGCCGTCGCTGCTGTTTACAATAGCACAGGGTGAGTCAGCCTAGTCCGGCAATTTCACTCATTACTCATTTGACTTTTAAATGGGTCCTCTACCTGTGTCATGCTTTCACTCTTTCCATGACATGAAGTTCTCAAGAGTTTCCTTGTAAGCGGTATATTTTATCTACAACAATTTACCTTAAGCACATAGATAGAAAATAATATCCCATGGCCTTCTTATTTGATGCTATTAAATATTTAGTGAGAAACACTAAACAGAAAGAGTTAATAACGTGGACATTGATAGCTGTACTGTTATCACCCCAAGCAGCTCAGCTTCTAGACCTTGGAGCCTCTCTACTAGGATCCATATTCAGTAGTTTCAGAATCCCGCTGAGTCCTCCACCCTGACAGTTTCCACATTTGTCCCTACTTTCAGATTCACTGCTTACCTCTAATCCAGGCAAATGTTACCCAACACCCAGATGTTTGCAAACCTTTCCAACTGGTTTCTCCAACTCCACTCTCTGGCCCACTTCAAGTCTCCTTATACCCCCAAAGCCAGACTGACCTCCTAACCTCCAAGCATATTCTCACTCTCACGACCCAGTAGCTACCCACTGCCTAAAGGCAAAAATCCCCAAACTTCTTGAATTTGAATTCAGCTCCCTCAGGGATCTTAGTCGCAGAAATATTACTGAAGAAATTCCTAGTCTGGTCTCAAATTAAATTGAATGGCAAAGAAAGTCCCTTCCAACTTGAAAATTCTGTGATACTCATCCAACTTTACCCGTTACTGCTTCCACAATCATATCCAATACTCCGAAGAATTGTTCCCTCAACACACCTTTGCTCGGCACAGGTATTTCATACAAAATATGTATTCACTATTTTCTTAGGATAAAAAGGAAAGAAAGCACCTGTTATTTTGCCAGATAACAAAGCCAATGGAAAGGTTTAAAGAAATTCTATAATGGACTCTTTGGTAAAGCAAATAATTTTTAAATTATTAAACATAATAAAATTATGTTTATTATTTTCATAGCCTGAACTTTCATATATCATTTTATTTAAAATGTGGACCAACTGTAGTAGTACAAAATGCACTAAACTAAGATAAATTCCATTTTTACATTAAGCTGCTCAAATTCACCAATGCCATTTCTTTCCTTTCCCAACAATCCAATCATTTCAATGCTATGCTCCTTACTAGACTGAGAACATAAATATCTCCCTACAATAAGGGCCTTCAAAAATCCCTTCATCCCCTTCATAACGACATTTTCTCAAAGATCACACAAAAGATGAACAAAAAGATACATGAAGTTGCTTGTTTGTTGTCCTGCTCTATGAATCTCAGCAAAGCACTGCCTGATTTCCTGGGCCTGATTCATTGTAAGCCCTGCACACATGGAAATCTGTTTTCATAGCATATCAACGATGACTCACTACATTTCAATGCAGACGTCTTAATTTTTTCTTGACTATATTATTCCAAGTCAGGGTATGGCATAATTGTCTTATCTTAGATATGTTTGGCTAAAATAAAGTAGGCGTTATAAGTTAAATAGGGCTCTGTCTCTAAAAAAAATGTTCTGAAATTAGAAGGGAAAAACTTCCTTACTAGCGGTGACCCTGAGCCTCTCATATTACATAAAATCTCTTTTCTCATATTACTCCAAGGATCATTAAGCACATGTGAATTTTGTGAAATACAGGTCTGATAACATAGCGTACAAAGCCAAATGCTTTTAAGACTATTGCCAACAGCCTGCCATTCAGGAGTAGCTAAGTTACATAATATCACCTATCAATTTTTTGTCCAAATAGCTAATAATCCTGGTATGAAACCAAAGTTACCTTCAGAAATATATATAAGTTCCTTCTTCCCTCCCTCCCTTCCTTCCTCATTCTTTCTTCCTTTCCTTTCTTTCCTTCTTTCTTCAACTCAGGCTGAAAGAATTATAAATCTGCTAATAATAATATAGAACTTAACCTTGAGAAATCTATTCATTTCACAGTTAAGCCATCATTCTATAGTCATGTTTGACATCCCTGAGTGTACCTGGCTAATGTGAGCAGCACTTACCTGGTGTAAATCTGACCACATTACAGTATTGGCTTTCCACCCCTCCCCCCATAGAGTGATGCGTCCAGCACCATGTTCCCCTAAATGGGTCATAAAGAAAAATCATTCACACTGGCAGTGCATGTATATCACATTCCCATTGCCATGCAGTCCATATTCATCTCTTACTATAAAGCAGATTGTACTAACCTAGTATAATTCAAACATGCTATAAGAAACCACTCATTTCTCAGTAACTTGCTAATTGTTTTAAGCTACTTACAAACCTGAGATCATTAATGTTACTTGAAGATGCCCATCCATCCATCCCATGGATTAAGATTTAAGTAGAATTTCCAAAGAGAGTGTTAGGGAAATTCCTTTTTCAAATTGTTCTTCGAATGTGTCTATATGTGTTGACATGTGAGGGGGATGGTGCAGTGGAAAGAAAACTATCCTCCAGGTCAAACCCCAGCTCTGCTGATCACTAGCTGTGTGACTCTGGGAGATTAATTCCATCTTCCTGAGCCACGGCTTCATTCTCCGTACCTCCAAGATAAAAATATCTGAGGATTGAATGAGATCATGTGCCTAAGAGTGCTATGTAAGCTAGAGCCTGTGACATAAAAGTCTTGGAGTGCACTGCAGTGGGGAAGAGAACATTATGAAATATAACTATAATTATAATACCATAATACTACAATATAAACTTATAATACTGTAAGTGCTAAAATAAGTACTTTGGGAGAACAGACGGGAGTGTGAATCTCAGCCAAAGAGAGAGCAGGGCTCAGGAGGAGGCTGAGTCTGGCTGACTTTGGGATGGGTAAGGGACGGATGAGGGATAGGCAAGCTGGACTTCTTCCAGTGGGAGAAGGACACAGGGGAGACTGCAGGGGGATAGCCCAAACCAAAGCACACAGGCAGGGGGAGTATGGGCCCTTGGGCAGCTGCACAGCTAGACCACAGGGTGATAATGGGCGTGAGGTGGGAGATGAGGACAGAGAAAAAGGAGCACCACCCTGTGAACCACACCAAGAAGTCTAGACTATCCTACATGTGATAGGAAACCATTGAACAGAATTGTCAAAACAAAAAAGCAGTAAAACCAGACTCTGGTTGACAATTTTTTTCTATACACTAAGCAGTTTCTACTCTAGCTGTGTGCTCCTAGGCAAGAAACCTTTTGGGACAAAGATTTTGACTGTAAATATATAAAAAGAAGTTACAATGCATTTATTAAACTCCTGCTCTGTGTCAGGTACTGAGCTAGACCCTTTGCATGCATTATGCATTACTGTCCATCTTCAAAACATAGGTACAACATAGGCATTACCACCCATATTTGAAATATGAGGAAACTGTGACTCAAAACAGATAGTCTTTTGCCCAAGTTCAAAGAACTAGTAAGTGCCAGAGCCAGCAACAGAAATTAGCTTTACCTTACTATTTATTGATGCACCTCTTCCTGATATGTTTTAGGTCATATGAGTTATTACTCACATGCAACCAAAACTTCAGAGAAAAACAAGAACATCAGGGCTTCTTTTTCTCACAGTTAAATGAAAAGATTTTAATGTAATTTTATTTTATTTTAAGTTCCAGTAGAGTTAACATACAGTGTTGTCTTAGTTTCAGATGTACAATACAGAGACTCAGCACTTTCGTGCATCACCCAGTGCTCATCACCACAAGTGCCCTCCATAATCCCCCTCACCTAGTTTACCCATCTCCCCACCCAGTTAAGTGAAAATTTAATTCCAGTTACTTATGGATATTATATGACACTATAAAAAATGTACTTACTGAAAATTTTTAAAATTCTTACCTCAAGTACTACTTCAACATATTACATGTTTCTTAGTCTATACAAATTACATGATATTTATTTTTAAAAGCCCGATACATGTAGGTGTAGCCTATTGCAATAGCTCTTGACCCCAAAGTCAAGAAGCTAACCATCCAAAACATACTTTTAATTCAAAAGAAAGTATCAGAAAAGAAAGTCATTTTGGGATCTTTGTCATGGATGACACAAATACAAGGAATGGACAGCATGGAAACTGTAGTTAGTAACACTGTATAGTGTATTTGAAAATTGTTTATCTAAAAGGTTCTCATCATAAGAAAACCAAATCTATAATTATGCATGGTAATGGATATTAACCGGACTTACTGTGGCAATCATTTCACAGTATATACAAATACTAAATCATTACGTTGTATACCTGAAACTAATAAAGATGTTGTGTGTCAATTACACCTCAATAAAAAATAAAGTGAAAAATAAATAAAAATAAATGACTCAAAATCTATGGCTTCTAAGTAACATTCTAAAATGTTTTGCTTTTTTTTTTTAAGATTTTATTTATTTATTTGACAGAAAGAGAGAGACAGCGAGAGAGGGAATACAAGTGGGGAGGAGGCGGGGTGGGAGAGGGAGAAGCAGGCTTCCCGCGGAGCAGGGAGCCCAATGTGGGGTTCAATCCCAGGACCCTGGGACCATGACCTGAGCCGAAGGCAGCTGCTTAACGACTGAGCCACCCAGGCGCCCCCATTCTAAAATGTTGTATAAAACTGTACATAATCTTGGGGCACCTGGGTGGCTCAGTCAGTTAAGCATCCAACTCTTGATTTCAGCTCAGGTCATGATCTCAGGGTCCTGGGATCGAGCCCCACGTCAGGCTCTGCACTCAGCATGAGGTCTGCTTGTCCTTCTTCCTCTGCTCCTCCCCTGCTCTCTTTTTCTCTCTCTCTCAAATAAATAAATAACAAAAACTGTACATAATCTTAAAGATTACTTTAAAATACACAGTCTCATAAATATTTTCAAAGGCTTACCATGGACTTATTTCTTCTATACTAGCTAACTTTACTCAACTTCAAAATTGGCTTTATCAATAAAGGTGAAAAATCTAATGAATTTTCAAAGTACAAAACAAACATTGTTAAACTCCACAAGAAGCACTAAAAAAAAAAAAAAAATACAGACAGTGCTGAGTCTGCATAAATGCACACAGGATTCACAGGATTGAAAGGTCATTCACTTATGATCATACTACTATTCTTTTCTTTTTGTGCAAAATAAGGATGTACATTTAAAAGAGGCTACGCAAAAAGATGCAAAATAAGTGCAAACAATTCCAAGCAAACCATGGTTAACTGTCTTCACTACAAATAAAATACATACACTCAGAGTGAGAAACTGTGATACCAAATTCCTTCCAGGTATTTCTTACTTTCTTAGAGAGCTGAGGTAGCAATAAAGACATTTACATATACTGAAAGGTTCTACAATTGGAAAACCAAAAAGAGAGACAGAAAGCAGTAGATGGAAAGATGAGGGTAAGGTTCCCACAGTTACTATGGGTGTTACCCCCACCCAATCTCAGTTACCTTGCAGTGAAATATGGCGATCATCGATGCCCAAGGAAACCTGTTCATCCTCGGTGGGAGGCACAGGACTTGATGCCATCCTTTGACTCAACGGAGATTATATCATATCCATCTCAGTTAAAGAAGTGAACTAAAAGTAAAAGGGATAAATGCTCATTAGTGACTCTGCAAGTCTGCATTTCTAGTAAACATGCATTGCCAGAGAGCAACAACAAATGAAAACCGCCCTTCAACAGAAGCAGTTTTCTAGTGAGTGTTTCCGTAGTTCCTGAGGAACAAAGTGACTACGCCTTCTTTTTTGAATCATAATCAAGATTTTGCCCTGTGACCTACCCAAGTTGCTGGAAGGACTCCCAACGAGCTAGCACTGTGGATTCTACTCTGCTGGGGAAAAGGAAAGCTACCCAATGAGAACCCATAACTTGCTTTTAGAGGAAGGAAAGTTGACACAAACTGACATCTTAGGCCTTTGTGTGCATTTTATTGTTCACTTCAACCTGCAAGGATTTTCTTTATAACTTTTTATTTAACTTAGTTCCTTTCTGCTCCATAAATGTTGCCATTCACTGGAAACAATAACTGAGCTTGCATAGCTTGCAAAGTGAAACTAAAAAAAAGTATATCAAAAAGAATGTTTGGATGAGGTTGTCTATTATATTGAATTATTTTCCCAAGCACTTACTTTTCCACACATTTCTCTCTCAACCCCCACTTTGACTCTTAAAGAATGCTTCCAGTAAGAGTTAATTCTTGCTGTGCAACTCTATTGCTTCATGTATGTGTTTGTCACTGTTAGCATCCTGAGGGCTGAAAAACTTGACTTTTCCCACACAGATGATGACTTTCTTATCAAAATAAACCTAACCAAGTATATAAAAATATAAAATGTAAAGGGAATGAATAGAAGAATGGATAAATGTACAGATACCCGATCAAGCAAGTAGAGCAAAACATTAGTGGTAGAATCTGTGTGTTCAGAATATTATGGGTATTCACTGTAAAAGCCTTTGCCTTTCCTGTATATTAGAAATTCTTTATAATAAGGTATTGGGAGGGAGACAACTCAAAATAAACCTGAGCCCAACGGATACAATCAATCATATCCAACAGACCATTTTATGCAAAGAATAAAAATCATCCAACAGTTAATGCTAGAGCCAGACTTCAAAAATCTTTCAGGCCTTGAGTGAAGAGGTTGCGACGTTGGCGGGGTTCCAGGCATTTCCTGATCGAGGTTGTTTGTAACGACCAGCTATGGAGTGAGGTCCCCATCAAGTGCAACACTGATGAGAAAATGGAGGACCTTAAGAAGCTGATTGCAGCCCAAAATGGCACCCATTGGAAGAAGATCATCCTGAAGAAGTGGTACACGATTTTTAAAGACAACATGTCTCTGGGGGAACTATGAAATCTAGGATGGGATGAACCTGGAGCTGTAATGCCAATGAGGAGAATTCCTTCCCCTGCCCTGTCCTGCTCTCTCCTCTTCTCCCATTCTCACCCCCACACTGGTATGGACGCTTGTTTTTAAAAACTCATGTTAATAAAATCTTAGAAGTTGCAAAAAAACAACAACAAAAAAACAAAACCAAAAAAAATTTTCAATTCCGTCTTCCCCACTCTGTTTATCATCCAAAACTCCTTTGTTATCTCTCCCATGGATCACTGTTGTTAAAGATTTTACCTACCAAATAAACTGTTTGTTAATTAATAATTAATTTGTCTTATCCTTGGAATTAAGATGAATCAGAGCCTGCCTGATTTAACAGTGTTACTATACTGAGTTGATAATGCTTCTAACCAAAATGAAAATGCTGTTCAAGTGAGCCTGTGCAGCCTGATGATTGATAAAGCTACAAATGTTCTCAGCTTTTGATGTATTGAGGACCTCTACTACCCCTTCCCATACCCAAGGGCTCCTGAACCCAAAGTGAAGACAAAACACTTCTTCATGATGACAGGAGAAAAACTGAATTCCTGAATGAATTTCCTAAGGGCATCCACTATTCCATGCCAGGACTATATTTTTAAAGGGGGGATAATAGCAATGGTAGCAAATACTTATATAGCACTTACTATACATAGGCACTGTTCTGAGCATTTTGCATATACAACCTCATTTAATCTTTATAACAACTGTAAGAGTTGGGTACTCTAATTATCCCCATATTTGAAAAACCAAAACAAAATGTCACATACAGTTGTCTATGGACACATAGCTAATAAATGATGAAACAAAGATTTGAATCCAGGTAGTTTGAGCTTCAGAGTCTATGCTCTTAAACAATACATGCTGGTACCTCATAGAGCTAGCTAAAACTGTCATATTTTATTTACTCTTTTTGTCATTCATTTGTTCAAGTGTTTAAACAGGCTAGCTCCTGCTCTCAAGGAATTCAATCTTTTTTTTTCTTTTTTTTTTAGAGATAGAGAGAATGCACATGCAAACAGGGCGGGGGGGGGGGGGGGCGGGCAGAGCGAGAGAGAATCTCAAGCAGGCTCCATGCTGGGCACAAAGCCCAATACAGGGCTCATCCCCACAACCCTGAGATCATGACCCGAGCTGAAATCAAGACTCAGTCGCCCAACCGAGCCACCCAGGTGCCCCAAGGAATTCAATTTTCTGAGAATGACAAATGAACACAATACTGAGTGAAATCCTCTAATAAATGTATGTAGAAGGTGCTGTGGAAGCAAAGGAGAAGGCACGCCCCACACTTGAAGCCGGAGAGAGATGTGACTGTCAGGAGAGGACTTATTATAAAACAGCATTTCACTCCAAATGATCCCATTAGCATTATTCAAATGATACCTGGAATTTAATAAGAATGTCTCTGAGACATCACTCATTGCCATTCACTATTCATCAAATATAAGGTATTAAATGGAGAGGGAAGACTTTAAAATAAAAACAGAACAATAGAGAACAAATTGCTAACCAGAGAATCAACTGTTTCTGTGCTAAACTGGGAGGTGAGATTCACAACATCGTAAATTAAAGTTGAAGAAAAAGAATGTATTAGTGAAAAGAAGTATAGACCTTAAAATAACCACAGCTGACCCCTGAACATGGGTTTGAACTGCACAGGTCCACTTGTACAAAGATACTTTACAGTGCTAAAAATACATTTTCTCTTCTTTATGGTTTTCTTAACATTTCCTTTTCTCTAGCTCACTTGATTATAAGAATATAGTATATAATACATATAACATACAAAATATGTGTTAATTGACTGTTACCAGTAAGGCTTCAACAGTAGGCTATTAGTAGTTACGTTTGGGGAGAGTCAAAAGTTATATATGGATTTTCAACTGTGTGTGTGGTGAGGGGAGGGGGATCAGCGCCTCTCACCCCCATGATGTTCAAGGGTTAACTGTATTTACCCAAGAGGTTTCTGTTTTTAACAGGGAAAATTTATTAGCAAGCAAGTCAATAAAATATAATTTTTTATTTACTGAAGAATTTCTTAGAGCTTCTAAAATATGTCCATCAAAAGTAAAACTAAACTGGGGCGCCTGGGTGGCTCAGTCTGTTAAGCGTCTGCCTTCGGCTCAGGTCATGACCCCAGGGTCCTGGGATCGAGTCCTGCGTTGGGCTCCTTGCTCAGCGGTGAGTCAGCTTCTCCCTCCGCCTGCCGCTCCCCATGCTTGTGCTCTCTCTCTCTCTCTCTCAAGACAAATAAATAGATAAAATCTTTTTAAAAAAAGTAAAACTAAACTTTAAAGACTGAATCAGTTGGAAGTGTTAGATTATCAACCCAACTATGGTCTTACTACCATTATTTCTCAGAACATGCTGCAAAAGTCATAAGGCCCTGACTGAAGACAATTTATGATGATATTTCCAACACAACTGGTTTTGGTGAGAAACAGTCAACATCTCTAGAGAGGAATTTACTTGCTAAATAGGGCCCATGAAAAACTGGAACAAAGTAGAAAAAAAGCTTTGAGAGATTTCTCGGGGTCTGAATTGAGAAGCTAGAAAGTGTGTGGAAAAGGAAGGCAGAAAGAGGAACAAGGGCGTGTCCCAGGCTCACAGAGTCACCAGGGTCTAGCAACCAAACTGCCCAAGGCCATCTCATCTGTGTTCCAACTTCCCAGTGCAGATAGCATTCTTCCCAGTGCAGCTAGAATCAGCACAGAAGAGCCCTTCCTAAGGGCTCCTCATAGCCTGACATTTCCTTTTCAAATAAAAGTTACACAAAATTACATGAAAAATCCAGGGATTAGAACGAAAATAATGGACCATCTTCAGGCACATAACCAAAGACTGGGTAAAGAATTAATGTCGTGGCATTACAGATTCTAAAATCAAGCGGAATGGTGTGGAATTGTGTTTTTAAAATTCATATAAATCAATAGGCACACTTTTATAAATGGCATAGCTATTTTGAAATGACTGTGGTTTGCTTAGGCAATAAATCTTAATATTCTTCTGGTGTCTCTAAAACCTCAAACACTAGAGAATTTCCATTTTTTAAAGAAATGTTGAGGGGCTCCTGGGTGGCTCAGTCTGTTAAAATTCTGCCTTTGGCTCAGGTCATGATCCCAGGGTCCTGGGATGGAGCCCCATGTCACTCAGCAGGGAGTCTGCTTCTCCCTCTCCCTGCTTGTGTGCCCACACTCTGTCTCAAATAAATAAATAAAATAAGAAAGAAAGAAAGAAAGAAAGAAAGAAAGAAAGAAAGAAAGAAAG